>NC_141905.1:18953333-19257500 GCF_057802395.1 Ceratotherium simum simum | reverse complement strand
GGGATTGGCAACTGATGTTAGCTCAGGGCAAATCTTCCTTACCAAATAAATAAATCAATCAATAAATAGATAGATAGATGAATAAATAAATAAAAGCAAATTCCAAGTGGGCTGAGATGTAAATGGACAAAATAATACGCAAGTGTTTAAAAAATAGGCAAATAATCCTGGCATGTAGAAGGCCTTTTTAAGGAAGAAATAGGACCTAAATGTTCTAAAGAAAAAGGCAAGCAATTCTGATTACCTGAAAATCAAAACAATTTATGACAAAATGATATAAAGTTTAAAAATAAACAAGACTATATATAGACAAATGTTTAATGAATAGACTATAGGAGTTCTTACAAATCATTAAGTTAAAAAAAAATCAAAGTTTTTGGAAAAAGTAGGAACAGGTAATTAAGAGCTAAATAAATTCATATGGCCAATAAACACTTGAAAATGTACTCATGGAAATTCAATATAAACAACAAAATTTCTTTTTTACCCACATGATTGGAAAACATTAAAAAGACTGAAAATATCTAACGTCAGTGGGAAAACATATTCACTCCCATACAATGTTGGTAGGAGATAAATTGGTATATTTTGGGTGGATCAAAATTTTACCATATCTATATAATTTTATATTCATGCTATCTTTGTGGTTCCAATTTAGGAATCCAGCCTTAAAAAAATACCTCTGCAGGAGCACAAAAAATATAAATAAAGATATTGCAATACTTTGTAATAATGAAAAATTGGAAATAAACTAAAGGGTTTATTGTTGGGGAACTATCACATCAGCTGAGGTACATTCTTACCATGGAATATTATGTAATTGTTAAAGCAATATATACTGACATGGAAAGACCTCCAAGATACATTCTTAAGGAATGGAAAGCAAGTCTCAGAACAATAAGTGTGGAAAGATCCCACCTATATAAAACATATATGTAAATATAGAAAATTATTGTAATGCTAATATGATTACTATGGAGCATGTGATATAAAGGGAAGGTTCCTCTGACTCTATGCTTGTTTGTTTGTTTTCAATGAATAGATACTTGTGTATTATTTCATAAATTTTAATTGATGCTTAAAATGATAAAGGACGCAGTTTAGATTAATTCTAAGTTTCTTTCCAGCTTTCCACATCTATGAACCCCTGTACGCATCAGTGGCTACTACCTCCATCTGCTTCCATCTCTGCAGAGACAGACAACAGGACCCTGCCAGCATTAGACTTTCTGACTTGAGGCCACATCCAATCTGATAAAATATACAGATGCTTAGCTGTCTTGCTTTAACCAATGGCTTCTGGAGTAAACCAGTTGTAAGTCAGATTATAAGATAGTAAGTTTATCCTGGCATAAATTAGGAGATGGCCCACAACGGGGGTGCCTGCAGGTTGAAGAGAGTGCTGACTTCAGTTTCCCAGCTAGACTGGCTATGCAAAACTGGACACTCACATGGACCTGCCAAAGAGGAAAACACTGGCAGGGGAACGGAGAGTCCTCGGTGGCTCTCCCCACCTGTCCTTTGGCCCTTTACTAGTTAGGAGGACAGATGAGTTAGCAAGAGAATGTAGAGCAGCCATATCTGTGTCTAAGGGAGGATCTTAGACGGTGTCACTAGAAATCTACATGAGACACAGAAACACTGGACCCACAATGTACACAGATTATCTTGGTCAGGAAACTTTGGTTGCAAAGAACAGAAAACTTCTCAAGGAAGCATTTCACAATTTTTTTTTTACATTTAATAAAATGTAAAGTTACATCTGGGCCACATAGAGAACAAAACTGGAACATAAAAATTAGGAATTGGGACCACCTTCTCCCTCTCTTTCCTCCTTTCTTTCCCCTCATTATCTCACACACACACACACACACACACACACACACACACACACGCATCTCTCTTACTGCTTCTCAGAGGCCAAATGTTCTTTCTCTCTCTCATCTTTACTCTTCCTCCCTTCTGTCTGTTCATCCTTCTGTCTGACTCTCTTTCTGTCACTCAACTGACTCCCTCTGCTTTCAAAAGTCCAAAATGACCTTTCATTTCAGGTATGCACCGTTATCTAACCAACTCTGCCTTTGATCTCCCAATTCTACATCTGAAAGAGAAGGGTCTGGTTGTCTCAGACCAACCTAGGAATTGCCCCCCACCCCCGCCCCAGGTTCCAGTGATCACTCCTCACTTTAGCAGCAAGAAAACAAGAAGAAAGGCAACGCAGCAAGAGCTGCCGGCGGGCTGGGCACAGATTCTCCAGGAAGGAGCCAAGAATGGGAGGACGACCACCATTAGAAAAGGGCTGGATCTGGTGGCATGACCCAATCTCAGGTTGAAAGGGCACTCGGAACAATATAGCCTCCTCCACCGGGGTCCCCTACGTGAGCCTCCCCACGATTGTTATTTAGCCTCTGCCAGAGCATTCCAGAGAGGCTCCCTGCTGCAGCTAATCCCGGTTTTGAAGGTTTTGAACAACTCAAACCAGACTATGTTCTTCTTGGTGCGGATTCTGAGCCCTACCTCTCTACGTCCGCCAGCCCTTCATTCCAGTTTCACTACTGGAGTGACACAGGACTGTCAACTCCTGGAAGGCTCAGCAGGGGTGTATTCCTGAAACTTATCTTTCCACAGATCAGTGTGAAATCAGCAAAGAACAAGGCCCCTTCTGTCCAGACATGTCTCCACCTCTACATTCCGACTCTATGTGTCATTTGGTGGAATGTTTGTTTAGTTGCCGAATTGGAATTCATTAACTCAGACATTCATTCACTGATTCCTTCATTCAACAAATAATTATTACATGTCTACTATGTGACAAGTACTACACCAGAAGCAGGCATACAGTGTGACTAAGAGACATGTCTCTGCCCTTAGGAACTTGTGGTTTAGTGGGGAGATGGGTGTCAGAAAAAGACGTGCACACATCCTTATCATTGTGATGAAAGTGTTGTGACTGAAAACACAGGGAGCTCTGAGGTCATAGAAGAGGAAGACCAGCCCTGTCTGGATGATCAGGAACATCTTGTCTTAGGAAGTGACACTGAAGCAGAAGGAGGGTAGCATGAAGGGTACGTCGAAGTGAAAAGGGAGGCTATTGCAAGACAGGGAGGAGCATGTGCAGGGCCCAGAAGCAGCAGGGGGCTTGACCAGTTTGAAGAATGTAGAGGAGGCCAGTATGAGTGGTGGATGAGTGACAGGGAGATGGGCGGGGGGTGGGGGGTGGGGCCACAACGAAAGCCTGCAGGGCCTGGCGGGAAGAATGAAGGAGGGACTGTTACAGACTTCAAGCAGCAAGTGAAATGACCATATTTTTATTTTTAAAAGCGCACTCTCTCTGCTCTGTGGAGAGTGAATCAGAGGGGAGGAAGAGTGAGTGGGCAGAGAGCAAGTCAGAGGTACTGCAGAACTCCGAAAGAAAGATAAGGGCAGTTTGGATTGGGAGAGTAGGGGCAGGAGGGGCAGCAGAGTTGGAAAAATGTCCAAGCAGTCGATAGATTTTAAATCCATTTTGAAGGCAGAATTAGAGGACTTGGTGATTATTTGGAAGGGGAGGGAGAGAGGTGATTCTCTGTAAGTCATATTTGTTGAGACGAAGATCAATAACAGTATAGAAGTGTCATAAACTCAGCGTGGGACCCAGTATGTAAGAGAAGATTAGCAGACGTCCAAATAGAGATGTCAGGACTCCAAGTAGGGCAAACACCAAAGCCAAAGTCTGGAGCAATTCTAACTACAATTCTGTGGACAGACTTTATCCGATTACTCACAAACAAACTCTATTCTATTAAGACTCTCATGGATAGTATAATTCTTCACTCTTTTGTAACCATGGAACCATGACAATCAAAATGCAAATGTTTTGTGAATAAAGCATCTTGAATAAATATGTTTATCTTTGGCATTTTGGGAAATGGAAAGTTTCACGACTCAGCCGTCATGTTACCACGACGCTGCAATTGTATCCCACCCTCCTCCTTGCTCACCTTTTTGCTGGCGGTCCTCTGTCCACATGCATGAGTTTGTGGTGGGCTCTCCGGCCTGCTGGGGGGTATGTGCTTGTTCTGTGGCAGCTTCAGCAGGACAGGTTTATAATTAGGACCTGGTCTAGGAATTAAGATGCATGCAAGCATTGCTCTGATAATGAATAGTGACACCCTCAAAAATAGTTGATCAAAACCCATCTGCTTTGAGCTGCCGCATAGGACAAAGGCTGGTCCTCAAAGCCACGTGCCTGTGGGTCAAGCCCAAAGCCCGCGGCAGAGCAGAGAGGACACGCACAGTAAGGGACAGAGGGTGAGCAGAGTTCGGGCCTTCTGAATTCCAGACCGTTTACTCGCACCACACTGCGCCTACTTTCATGTCATCCAAGCCCACAAAGGAGGGGGGTTCAGCTGCAGCCAATCTCCAGAGTCTTAGAACCTCCAGGAGCTGCTTCAGCCTGCAGATTCCCACCTGGGCTGGGTCCTAGAATTTGCATTTACAATGACTAAAGGTGATTCCAATGGAGGGAATTCTCAGACTTGTGGTCTTGACTTGAGCATCTCTCCATTCTCCCTGGTGACACTAGTTTGGACGGGCTGCCAAGGTTTAGATGAGCTGTCAAACTCTCTCCTGTCCCACTGCTCCCCAGCCCCCACTCACCCTGTTAATTGATTTGGTCCTAAGGTCTTTGGCCCAAAGAAGCCTCTGACTCCTCCTTATCCAAGTTCTGACAGGCCTCACTGTGGGACTAGCAGCTTCCCAGTGGCTGTGTCTTTATCTGTGCACACTCACACAGCGGCTAATAGACCTGGAGCCCTGGGACCTGGGGGCTTTGCCATAGCCCAGCGTCAGAAGGGCCTGTGTGACTTGAAGGTGGATCCCAAGGCCACCTGGCAGCAAAGGAAGGAGTGAGGGGAGAAGTGTGGCTGCAGGTAGGGGTGGGATGGGAGGGCAGGAGGCAGGTTGGGGACCCACTTGTATAGACGTCTCCCTCCCCCAAGACTTCCCTCAAGGGGCTGCACTGTCCTTTGAGGCTCCATGACTCTACTCAGTGGCTCCACTACCGCACCCCAGTTACAACCTCAGCGACAACAGCATCCGCTCAACACAGAGACAGAGCAGCTTCTGTTCTGAGGCTCCAGCTTGGAAGAATGTGCTAAACAGCCTGCGGGGAGGAGTTTCCCAGTCAACTGAGGAGAGCACACTTTGCCTCTGGTGCTGGGATTGGCCTTGACACTGCTGCCAGAGACAAAAGGGCCTTTAGCAGGGATGGCGAACAATGAAGAAGAGTTGTCAGCTTCTATCCTGGCTCGGAATTTCTAAGTCCTCTCACTGCCCTTCTCTGGAACCATCATTCAGATGATATCCTCAGATGAAAACCTCAGTGAGGTTTTCCCCACTAGTCAGACTTTCTTCCATTTGGAAATGTCACCCAAAGCAACTTACAGATCCAAGAGGCTGGTTCGCAACCTGGCCTCTTATCAGACACACATGTTTCTGGATATGTGGTGGGTCAACAAGAGTGGTGCTGGCTGTTATACATCAGTCAGCTCAGAACTCTGAGCGCAGAGGAAAGACTGCATCCAGGCAGAGGGGACGTTGTCTGGGAAGGCAGTGGCCATGCAGATTTGTTGCCTCAAAGAGGCCTTGGGGTTGGTGAATTGACCACTGTCCTCAGTCTATCCCCCATCTTGATACCTCAGGGTCCAAGAACCATTTGGACTAGAGATGTTGACTTACCCTAACAAAACTCACTAGAAAATTAGGTATACAACAAGAATGCCAGTTTTTAATTTTAGGATGAGAAATTTAACTGTCAGGTGAACCAGATGTTCACATTGGCCTGACTACTAACATTTTCTCTCCCTGTGGGTGAGTTATATAGGAAGTAAATATGAAAATGTTTGGTGAGAATAGAGCTAAATCAGGATGGAGATATAGACATAGATATAAATATAGATATAGATATAATTTAAGGGTATTCAGGATTTGCTTTAATCAGTATGATAAGACAGACACAGAAATGACTGTGACGGAAGGAAGTTTTTTTTTAATACTCCCCTAGAAACAGGAGGCACAGCATGCCATGCAGGGCCACATGGGGAAGCACCAGCGTCAGTCAGGAGGCAGAGGGAGGAGGGAAATGTGGGGACAAGCCTTTACTGTAGTTTCCATGGGAAAGAACAGGCGAGGCAGGATAAGCAGGCTCAGGATTGGCTAGTTTAAATAATTTCGATTGGTTCTAGGGCAGAGGGACTATCCATAGTTGTCTGGTACCTGCCCTGGGTGATTAGGGGAGGAGGATAGTGGCCCCAAGGGAGAGACCGACAGAGGAGGTGGTTGGTCTGTGGGCTCTGGATTGGTCGGTTTGTATTTGAAAGGCACACTTGCAGGTGAGTTGTTTGTTATCCTTAGGAATTGTCCAACCCTGGGAGGGACAGTCCCTCTAGGGTTACCAAGGCTCCAAGATGTCAAAGCATAGGAAGACAAAATAAAAAGACATGATTACTAAAATATATAATTTATGTATGTGTGTGTATGAGTGATTTGAATGCCTGACATAGTCCTTGTTTACAGAGCTGATTGATCTAATCAGGTTGTAGACCACTCTCTCTGACCTGGTAGCTTTTCAGTTGTGGTGAGTGACTTTACATAGCTCAGTTCCAATCAGTTCCCTGCTGATTCCACGAATTGAAGGACATTTTCCCAAGAACCATCTTCAGGGTACTTTCACATATTCCAAAAAAGAAAAATTGGGGGACTGATTGCAATAGGTGATTTCTTAGGCAAAGATGTCCCAGAATTATACCAATTCCCACTCCTAGGCACTATCCCTTATCACTCTCCCCAAGTGTGGATCTCAGAGGGGAGTGGAGAGAAAGGTGAAACAAAATCTCCCCATTCAGAGCCTGTGGATTCTGAGAACATCCTAGGGAGGCCATGGGTCTTCAAGGACCTCTGGCAGACACATTTGTGGTGTACGCAGTCCCTAAACCCTGAAGAGAAGGTCAGCATGAAGCAGAGGGCAACGTGTGCGTTGTTTTAGCAATTTCCATCTCACAATTAGGTCCAGTTCTGCAATGTGGTTTTCAGGTGAGCATTTTGCAACTCAAAACACAATTTTTAATGGGAACAATGTTATAAAAGTCATGCTCCATGTCTGTTCCCCAAAACCTACTTCACTTTGCCAAAAAGATCCAGCTCTGGAGATGAGCAGCTCACACAGGGATTACGCAATTATCTGACAGATGAAAACGCTGATGCAGAGCAAAGCAGCCAAGGCAGTGAGGCCGTCAGTGCAGAAACATCCAGGACCGTGTCAGGGACGGCTCCATTCACAAAGCAAGATAAAGTCGGAATTGGCCTCTATTTGCCAAATAGGGGCGTGAGGATGTGATGATAGTGGTATCTTTTGCGGGTCTGGCCTTTATCATTGCACCTTCTATTGCCTCTGTCAGCATCCACGTCCTGTCTTCCTGGGCTCACCACTGCCCACTTAAATACCAGTTATACTGTCAGTTAGGTTGAGTTTTGGCTCTACATGACAGAAAAACCTAAATAAGCTTAAACAAATTTATTTCTCTCTCATGTGAAAAAGTAATCCTGGTGGTGGGCAGGGCAGACAGCAGTGGTGCCACCAAGTCCACCAGCACCCAGCCTCCTTCCAGCTCTTTGCTCTCCCACCCCGAGCACCTGCTCCTTGTTCCCTTTCCAAGCTGGCTACTGTGGATCAGCCACAGCTGGGTGCGCTCAGCAGCAGGAGGGCGGGAAGAAAGGCATCTTCTTCTCCCGGATCGTCCACTCTTTCCACTTACCTCTCATCGGCCAGAACTTAGTCATGTGGCCACAACTGACGACAGGAGAAATTGGGAGAGAGTCTCTTGGCTGGGCACACTGCCACCAAGTGAAATCAGGGCTCTGCTGTAAGGAGGAAGGAGGAGTGGTTGATGTGGGCACTGAGCAATGGCTATCACAGTGGACATGTGGTTCTGAGTCCTCATGTGACCGTCCCTGGCCACAGCCGTGGGAATAGTAATAACTACTCTGGTAGGATTGACTACATTTGTGCAGAGTACCAGGCTATGTATTGAAAGTACATTCTCTTTTCATTCTCATGGGGACGCTATGAATTAGGGCATTATCAGTCCAGTCTAGTCATGTGGAAACCGAGGTCCAGAGAACACACCAATACATGGCAGAGCTGGGATTTGAATCCTGTGGATCTAATATTTTTGCCCCGAGACCAGCACATGTCTAAGAATGGAGTGGAGCCAATCTGAGCAGGGATCAGGGCTGTCCTGCCTCTGGCAGTAGATGAGTGAGCTTCCCAGGCTGAACCTAGACGTCTCCTTATTGATACTGTTGATGGCAGCCTGCCCTTCAGCAAGGCAGCTGGGGGGAGGCTCCGACTTTCCTCAGGTCCCCTTGCCGCAGCTTTGCTCTCATTAACACACAAGGTGCCACTCTGTCAACCCCATTTTCTTTTAGTGTCAGACATTGGTGGTTTCAATTATGCTGTTCTAGTCCCGGGCACAGAGAAGGCCACCAGAAGCAGCAGCACCTGCCAGATTAGGAAGATGCTGCTTTGCCAGCAAGTGTCAGGGATCGGAGCTGGACACAGAGAACAGGACACGGAGCTGGAGTGGAGACTAGGAGGGGAGAGTAGCGGAAGGCTGACATGGGTCCTCAGGCCACCTGCCTTTTAGACAGACCTGGTCAATATGCTGGTGTCTGGGAGGCAGACGGACCCCCCGCCATGGGCAGCGGTGCAGTCTGGGGTGCATGGGCCCTGAAATCCAGTCTGGGTGCTGCTCGCCTAGCTGTCGGTCTGGCCAAAGAAGGGGGCCTGTTCTAAATGGTCCACCTGGAGGGCCATCTTTCCTAATTCATCCAAAGAAGCCTCAGAGGCCAGCAGCAGCCTTGGAAATAGGTGTGGGTCAACCAGAGGAGGCTGCTTTCTCCAAGGCCTTGCCTCTGCCACCTAGTTCCCATCACAACACACGCACAGGTGTGTCTCCTGGGGGGAATGAGTCAGAAACCCACATATGAGGAGGGGCCTCATGGGACCGGTGGGGGGCAGGGAGCCCCTTCCCAATGCCACCTCCCGAACGAGGCCCTCTCTCAGGACTCAACCCCAAATTCTGCTCCCTCTGCTGGACACCCAGCCCTTTACCCGGCCTCCCAGTGCTAACGTGCTCTAGTTCCTTAGGCATCAGCCTTAACTTCCCAAGCAGGTCCGTGGTCCAGTTTGCCTCTGCATCATCCAGCATATCCAGCCAGTCCTAGGTACTTAGTCGGAATACAACGAGTACTGAGAGGTCCCACCGCCCTTTCTCTGTGACCCTTGGCTTTTCTGGGCCTTCCCCGATCTTCATCGCCAAATGGAAAAGGACCATGTCGACTTTCCTCCCACCCCACAATGATAACATGATGGGCCTGCTGGGAAATTTTACTCAAAGACCTTTTACGACTAGCCAGATGTTTTAAAGGCATTATATCATTTAATTCTCACCACAGTACCATGAATTTTGTGTTATTATACTCACTACACCAATGAGGAACCAATAGCTCAGAGAGATTAGGTGATTTGTCTAATGACACACAGCAGAATCGGAACTCAAATAGTTTTTACACCAAAATTCATATATTTCTCCTTTCTTTCTGTTTATCACATAGCATTATTATTTCAATTCACCACAAAACTTTTATCAAACATCTATCATATGCTAGGCACTGTGGGTACAATGATAAATAAGATATGATCCCTACCCTTAAAATAATTTTGCTTATGGATTTGAGCAAAGAAAAACATCTGAGTGAAATGACATAATTTTATGAGGTCTGGCAAACACATGATTAAGCATTACGGCCTCTGGAATTTCCCCTTTCACTAACAGTCCACAACCTATGATTAAAAACAAGTAAACTTCCCACAGCCCTGCCAATGTCTGGGAGGCGGGTCCCCGTGCCTCTTGAAGGGCACAGAGCTGGTGTCTGCAGGCTGGAGTGTGCAGGCAGAAGCTCGGTCTGAGGTGAATGTGGCTTGCTCCGTGTTTGCACAGTTGCCTTGGAAAGCTGCCCGGGGCACTGGCTCCACCCAGAGCTGACCGGTAGAGGGAAGACAGCACCCAGGCGCCATCCTCCTTCCCACCCCCAGGCCCCTGTCCTGCCACAGCACACAGGCAGCCTGCAGGGAGGAATGAGGGGCCCCATCCAGGGAGTCTGAGGCCTCACCAAGGGCCTGCTGCTCCCTTGAACCTGAGTCAGGTACAGCCTCTGAGGCCTGGGAGCTGTAACATCCAGGTAGCCCCAGTCAAGAAGATTCCTTCTTGCTTCTCAGAGGAACAGCCAGGCTGCCTTTGGCTCCTTCACTGGGCTCCAGGCCAAGGAGGAGGACCAGCTCCTTCAGCGGCTGGGCAGGGGGCGCCTGTGAGACCCCTCTCCAGAGGCCCCATGGGTTTCCCGGGGCAGGCAGCGCTGTTCCCAGGGGCTGCCGTGTACTCCAGGCTGGGCTTGGTCAGGGGTGACGGTATTTGTGCAGTTATTGTTCCTTTAGACAGTTCCCATCATTCTAAACTTTACCCAGGGAGCTGTTTACAGAACAAATAGCAACTGGACTCATGCGTGAAGTGGCAGGCAACCGAGAAGGAGATCTGAGCCAGGATTTTAACTCACAAAACTGCGCTGGAAGGAACTGTCAGCCTGTTGTCAAGCTGTTTTATGGAGCCCAAGACTCTCGTTGCTAAGTGGTCGGCCACAGAGAGCTTCACCCTCCTCCCTCCACCTCCTCCTCCAGGAGGCCGTTCTCATGACCCCTGGGAGCTCTGCGGAGACCTTGACAGCTAGGGGTTAGCCCACCAGCCTGGGAATGAGCCCAGGGGGCGGTGGTGGGGGGAGGGGGGCGGGGTGGCAGCAAATGTACGTCCAGGAGAGTGTGAACCGGTCTGAACCCGTGAGTTCCCTCTCCCGGAGGCCCAGGCTGGCTCTGCACCCAGGGAGGCTCATGGGGACAGCTGGGCTCCTGTGGGGTAGGGAGTTTGGAAGCTTGGCTGAGCTGCCTCTGTACGCCCTGCTTTTGAAAGTTTGTTCTCTTACTCAGACGTGGCCGTGTTCGTATGCCCCAGGGAGTAGCCACATGCTTTTCTGTCGAATGAACAAGACCTTGAAAGGGAACCACTTTGGAGGGAAGGAGAAATGCTTGGAGGCAGCCTCAGGTCAAGCTGGGGCGAGCTGGCCATTGACCAGCAGACAGGTGTCTAGGCAGTGAAACAGTACCTTGTTAAATGTCCCTGAACAAGTGAAGATGCAGAACAAAATGGCAGCGTGGTTTGTGGGAGGAGTTTGGAAGAGAAAGTGGGTGTAGAGAGATGCAGAGGGGTGAAGACCCGTGGCAGATGCTGAGGGTCTTAATTCTGCAGGTAGCACCAGCTTCACAGGGTGGGAGGGGAGCTCACTAAGTGGGTGGCTGACAGCTTTTCCTGGATATTGGAGGACCCAAGTGTGCTGTCCTCATTCAGGAGTGTGCATGGGAACTAGTTTCCTGGCTCCTGCTCTTCACACTCCCTGCACTCGTGCAGGTGCACACACACACACACACACACACACACACAAGCACATACGGGTCACATTGGGATCTAGGGGTCTGTAAGCTATAGACCGATAGTGTCCAATAGAAACAGGATGGAAGCCATGTAATTTTAAATTTTCTAGTAGACATAATAAGAAAGTAAAAGGAATAGGTAGCATTCACTTTAATAATATATTTTATTAACCAAAACATCCACAATATTATCATTTCAACTTGTCATCAAAACAAAAATGACTAATGAGCTATTTTACATGTCTTGTAGTAAATCTTGGAAATCTGGTGTGTACTTTGCACTTATAGAACATCACAATTTGTTGGGTTTTTTTTTATAATTTTATTTATTTATTTTCCCCCCAAAGCCCCAGTAGATAGTTGTATGTCATAGTTGCACATCCTTCTAGTTGCTGTATGTGGGACGCAGCCTCAGCATGGCCGGAGAAGCAGTGCGTCGGTGCGCGCTTGGGATCCGAACCCCGGGCCGCCAGCAGCGGAGCGCGCACACTTAACTGCTAAGCCACGGGGCCGGCCCAGAACATCATGATTTGAACTAGCCCCTTCTCTGGTGCCGCATAGCCAGGGTGGCTTGTGACTGTCCCAGTGGACAGCACGGCTGTAGACCACAGCATGGTTTGCCTGCTTTCCACAAAAGCAGGCTCCGTGGGAGAAAAGACACAGTTAAGGAGGCAGGAAAGCTGGCTCCTCTCTGCCACTCAGTAGCTGTGTGACTGTGGGCAAGTCACCACGGGATGAACATGCCAGACAGTCTCTACGTCCACAACATCTCCCTGTCCCCAGAGGGTCACTGGTGGTTTTCTTGCCAGAATGTGAGCCCGTCTGGTGGGGATCCTGTTAACTGTGTGTGCGCGCGTGTGCGTGTGCATGTACTTGTGCATATGTGTGCATGCACGTGTGTTTCAGGGAGAATGTGGGAGGAGCGGCCTGGACCCTGGAAAGGCGGCTGTGAGATGATCAGAGTTGGTGGATCTGGGAAGAGGTGGATTAAGGAACATCATCCTCACAAGAGAAGGGGACTTCATATAAAACATCTAAGAAACTTCAAGGTCAGTGAATGGAAATGACAAAGAAAAAGGTCATTCCTGGCTGCAGTTCTGATGTCAACAGAAACCGCAGGTGCAGTGCGGCGGGGAGAAAGCCAGTCTCTGGCTACAATTCAGAAGTGGACTTCACTGACACCTCCTTCAGTTTCTCCTCTAGGCTCGATGCAATTTTGAGCACCTGAAATAGACCAAGAAGGAGAGAGGAAGAGAAAATAAATGCTACGATTCACTAAGAAATGGCACTAAGTTGTGACTCCGACACCTGCAGAGAGGACAGGCGAGGGGCAGCCTGGCACTAGCAAATGACGTGGAGTAGAAGCCAGGAGAGCTGAGTTCTGGTGCTCACTGGGGGTATCACCCGGACAGGTCACTCACTCAGCTGCACCAGATTCCCGCCTGTAAATGAAGGGGTCCAGCCAAGGAGACACCTTGGGCTGGTCAAACTCGAGCTACAGCCCGAGTGGTCAAGGCTTCAGGACCCTCCCATTCTAGTGGTGGCTCTAGAATGCCTCTTCCCCTGGGCTCAAAGAGGGAGACGGGGCTATATCTTAAGCTGTAGTCCCTCCAAGCCCATTACTCTATGTTTACTTGGGATGGTTGTATGGAATGAAGAAAATTGTGGGGAACACTCAGGGGTATGCTGGAAAGGAACTTTCCTGGAAAAACAAAGCCCGGATTGGTAGCATGAAGTAGATACGCCACTGTTGCCCATTTCAAGCTACCAATGGCGCAACAACCAACTTGCAAAATTCCCGAATATTTATCAGTTGGCTTGTATGAGGAAAGACAGGCACCCAGGGCATTGCGGTGAGATTCAGTGTTCGATCCTGGATGAGGAAGCTGATCTGTCACGGTGAGCATCAGGGTCAGCTTCACACACAGGGGCAACTGCAATGGCACAGGGGTTCAGTGCTGTGTGGTCATTGTCTTGAAATTCTTAATAAGTTAAGTTTTGAATTTCTGTTTTGTAAGTGAAGTCTGATGGGACAGTGGAGCATGCCCCATGGCTTGCTTGCCTCTGCTTGGTCCTCTGATGCCAGGTCTCCCACCCCCTGCCACCCCAGGTCCCACCTGGCCTCCCCCTCCACGCTCCCGCTGCAACCACTGCCATCTTCACACCCAGTGGGGACCTGAGCACAGGCGCTGGGGGAGTCAAGGCTGGCCTTCAAGACGGCAACTGCAGGGGACCCAGTACAGGCCAGCCTGTTGCTCACTCCTGATCCAGGTACTGAGCGTGTCTCGGCCCAGAGGTTGCAATCTCTGGTGGTTGCCATGGGCTGGGCATGGTAACTCACTGTAGTGGCTGGAAGAAGGGGGGACCCTGATGAGCCCCAGAGTGGGGTCCCCAGGACCCTGTGAAGGTCTGCACACACCCAGCAGACATCCTTGTGCCCAAGAGGGCAACGTTAAATAGCAAATAAAAAATACCAAAGCAGGTAGTAAAAGAGAGAGAACGTGAAAGAAAGGAAAAGGTTTAAATGTTAATATCTTTAACTGCACCTTCTCCCTGCTGTTTGAACAAGGAGACCTGTATTTTCACTTTGCATTGGGCCTGCAAATTCTGTGGCTGGCCCTGGTGAGCACCCGCCTCGAGGCCCTGACCAACGGAGAAAGAACAGAATTCATTAGGTTGAGTTCCTTTCCTTCCTTGCTAATGGACCTCAGGTGCACAGAATTGAGTTGACCGCATTCCTAAGTTCAAGGTGAACTGAGATCCATGTAAGGCCCCTCTTTTGCCTTTTTGTTTAAATTGACCTTTTTTTCTTTTAGCCCCCATCCTCAACTGCCCCCTAACCCACACTTAGCATCCACTTTCATAAAGTTCATATAATCCATCCAATCAATCCTCCATATATTAATTCACGCATATTTATATTTATGGAAAATATACTTTGTTGTTTTGTGATGTGTTCTTTCAAATTATATCTAAATGGTATTGTGATATAATTTTCTTCCTTTTTCTTGCTTTTGCACTCACCACTATGCTTTTGAGGCCCAATCACTGGCTCTCTGCACACCTAGTTTCCACCTTCTGATTGCGACAAGGACTCTCCTGGTGAAGAACACCACATCTGACTTTCTTTCTTCTGGTGACAGACACCACGGTTGCCCAACACCCTACTATCATCAGCAGCACCATGATGAATATCCTCAGACATGTTCTTTTGTCCACAAATGTGCAAATTTCTTTTGCTATATACATATCATACATATATATGAGAAAAAAATGTGTAGTATGGTACTTCCTTCCCAAATTTCACTAAACACTGCCTGACTGCTTTCTAAACGGCTACACTAGTCCCCACTCCAAGTAGCAACGCATGAGGGTCCCCATTCCTCCCACATCCTCATCATCAATTGTTATTATCCGACTTTTGAGTTCCGGCCAATTGGTGCGGGTGATTTGTATTTTTCTGTGATTCTTACTTGCATCGTTCTGATTGCTGGCGAGGCTAAGAATCTCTTCATATACTCATTAGACGTGGAGTTTCCGCTTCTGTGACATGCCGACTCATATATGATGCCTATTTTTCTATTTTATTTATCTTTTGCTGGCTAATTTGCAAGAGTTCTTTACATATTCTAAATGCAAATGTTTATCACCCATAGAAAATGGACATAATGTATCCCAGACAGTATTTTCTCCCGTCTGTTAACTTTGTCTCAGATGCCAGTTATCGAGCAGAAATCTTGACTTCTGAATTAGTGAAGTCAATTGAATTTTTCTCTTCTGGTGTATCCTTTTTGTATTCTGTTTAATAAGGCTTCCCCAATCAAGGTTACCAGGATATTATTCTACATTTCCTTCTAGCTTTTATAGTTTTCTATAGTTTTCAAGCTTTCTTCTAGCTTTATAGCCTTACCTTTTATATTTAGGTATTTAATGAATCTGGAGGTTTTTTTTAACTGTGTGAAGTACTGGCTTGGTCTTCTACAATTCTACACACGAACAGAAAAAGTGGGAATGGGCATCAAGGGACCAGCAGAGAGAGGGTCTGGGATTTGGATAATCCACCAGACTGAAAAACTGAGTGCAGATTAACTGCAACAGCCTGGAATTTGACAGTTAGACAATCCCACAGCCATTGCTGTACAACCTCAGCATTCCTAGAGAGGGATTACCTTTCATCCTAAGCTTCATTTGTACCCAGTTCTTTGTCCCTTTGGCTTCTATTCTGTTGTCCTTTGATGTATTTAGCACTTGATGTGAGGCCAAGCAGGAGTGCCAGGCCTGCCCATCCACTCTCCACACAAACACACACACGCATACTAGCTATGATCCCTGGAGGGCTGCTCTGTCCCTAGCACAGGCTGGATTGTCACTCTCCATTCTTCATCCTTCTGACTTTTGAGGACACAGCTATTGGGATCTGCTTGTCTGCGGCAGCCCCGGATCACGCACTCAGTCATGTTCGCATTACCACCACGAAAGGGGGCCCAGCAAGGCCCTGCTGCATTATTGATGGGCACACTGACAGCGAAGATCTCCTTCTCCCAGTGCTCCACTTGTCCCCTTGAGTAGGCAATCGCAAAAGCTGTCAGCGAAGAGAACTGAACTAAGGTGGCCTCAGCGTGTCCCGGTTGGGAAGCCGTGTACTTGCTGTGGCCTTTCTGAGTTGGACACTGACTACCTTACTCCCTCCCTCCTTCCCACAAACATCCACCAGCACCTATTACCTGGTGACAGTGTGCTAAGGAAAAGGCAACCATTTGAATAAGGACGTGGTAAAGAAACTCCCGTGCCAGTGGGAGAGACGGGCATGAAAACGCAGTCTGATAAGCGTGAGTCAGGTACGTGGGTCACTACATTGCCCAAATGTCCAAATGAGGACATTTGTTGAGCCCTCGGATGTGCTGGGCAGTATTTTAGGTGCTGAGACGCAGCATGAACAGCATGGGGAAGGGCTACCATTCTAGAAGGGGTGTATAATGATATTAATAGCAGCTACTGTTGTGCCAGGTACTTTTCCTAGCACTTCACTTTGTTCTCTTTTAATCCTCACAACAGCACTACGAAGAGGTGCTATTATCATCCTTCTTTTATACAAGGGGAAACTGAGACAGAGTGAGGCCAAGTCACTAGTCCATAGTCACATAGCTCACAAGAGTCAGAATTCCAGATTTGAACCCGGGCAGTCTGGCGTCAGAAGCCCTAGGAGAGACCTCTCAGAAGAGACCTGTGCAGAAAGGAGCCCCGAGGGGAACATAGACTATTTTCTAGAATTCAAGAGTCCTCTGGCAGCAGTGCCATAAAGGCATACCAGGACAAATGTTAGCATTTGTTACACATGAATAGGCACACCATGATCTCAATTTTCGGTGCAACAAACGTGAACTAGGCACGCCCTCTGTGTCAGGTGATGCGCTAGTCGTAAGGGATAGAAAATGTGCTGCCAAGTAAACAGTAGGCACTTAATAAGTATTTGCTGAATGAATGAATGATTAAGGGAGTAACTGAATAAATGAGGAAGAATGTCTCTCTTTCAGATAGGTCGGGCAGATGAGTGGTAACACTGCAGACTGATCTGTAAAAGGCACTGAAGCCCTGCAGAAGGGCTTGTGACTGTGACATCTGGAGAGGGATGGGTTGGGAGAGTTCACGTACAAAGTCGTTCTCGAGCACAATTTGGAAGAACCTGAAGTCGTCAGGCAGAGAACATGGGAGGGAACGTGTGAATGCACCAGGTGTCAGATGGCGTGGGGGGTTTAGGAAGCCAGTGGGCGTGTGAGGAGGGAAGTGGGCACCGAGTAGATGGTGCTGGTGGGAGATGTCAGGAGAAGGAGGCTGGGCTTTGTTCTGAGGCATAGGGTAGCCCCTGAAGCATTTCAGGCAGAGGCTTGGCAAGGGAAGAAGGATATATCACAGCCTCTGCTGCCTGCAGCGTGGTGCCTGGGGTGCATGTGGGGGGGTGGGGGTTGGTGGGGGTAGGGTGGAGGGCAGAGCCCAGGAGACCATTTAGGAGTGGGGCACTGGATTCCAGGTAGGCGGTGGTGAAGGCTTGAGAGAAAGGATGGAAACTGGAGGTATTTAGGGCATTAGAACCACCACCACCACCACAGAGTATCTTGGGGATGGATTAGGTGTAGCTAGCAAGGAGGAGCTGTGTCCTACGCTGACTCCAGACTCCTGGCCTGGGTACCGGGTGGATGGCTGTCACCCACTGAGATGCAGACAAGGATGCAGGACGTGAGCTGTTTTGGAAGGTGGACAATGTTGGGTTTCCTACCAGCACTGACTTTCTCCTCCTCTTCAAGACGGTCCTCTGAATTTAGCCTGGGTAGTCACCCCCTCCCTATGTTCCATGTGCTTTTGGGGAAGCTGACTCCAAGCCCAAGTTTCAGGGGGGCTCTGAAAGGCCTAACTCAATCCCTGCCTGCTGTGATTAGCTGAGATGATAATGTGGCCCAAGTCACCCAATCAGAGTAAACTTTAGGGGTCTTGCTTGACTCTTGGGGCAGAGACACGCTCTCTTTCTCTCTCTCTCTCTCTCTCTCTCCCCCTCCCTCATTCTGGAGGTGAGAAGAAGAAAGCAGGTCGTCCTGGAAGGCTGGGGCAGCCACTTTGGGAAAGGAGAAGAGTCAGCCTTACAATGAAGCTGACCTGGTGAGATAGAGCAGAGCAACGGAAAGGAGCAAGGGCCCTGGGAGCGTTACTGTGCAGCCAGAGGAAACCCATTCTGAAGCCTGCCCGACCTCTATTCCCTGTTCTGTGAGCCAAAAATTCCCCTAGGGTTCAAGTCTGTTTGAACTGGGTTTCTGTTAATTATAACTGAAAGCACACTAATTGACACAGGAGAGCAGACTTCTGGTTTGGAAATCTCAAGCTCGAGGTGGGAATTGGAGTAGAGATGGGGGTGCAGTGAGGGAAGGTTCAGCCACAGGTAAGAGAAGCCACACCTGCTCTTGTAACCTGAAGGTGGTTTGTATAAGTGGTTCCAAAATCACTGGGGGGCTGCGGGAGCAGGCTCGAGGTGGGCGGCTCCAGAAGGCCTGGACAAAGGAGAGGTGCAGGGAAGGCGGTGGGGAGCAGTGATCAGAGAAGCAGCATGGCCAAGCATCCTGGGAAAGGTCTGGAAATTCAGTAAAGTTCATAAACTGCTCTGTGCCAATGGCTGACGCATAGCAAATTTATAATGAAAGGTGATTATTGTTATTAAAATTAAATGTCTATTTGTTTTGGCAGCTGGTAGGCCCTGGTGGCCTTCATGAGAGCCATCAGGGTCCAGAGGAGAGGTGGAAATGGAGCTTATTACTGGGCATCTCAGGTGGGCATGCAGACAGCCAGTGTAGACAGCAGAGAGACAGCCAGTGTAGACAGCAGAGACAGCCAGTGGTGACAGTGAAGGTAGCCAGTGGAGATCACCTTATCATAAAATATAGATCAGAGAAGGAAAGAAAAAGGGCAGTAGTTAGCAAAGGAGTTTTTCAAGATGAGAGAAGGCAAGTAACATTTACAAGATGAATCGAAGGACATGGTAGAGAAAAAGAGGGTGAGGATGCTAGAGGGAGCTGGGGATGGAGTGTGCTCTTGAAAGAGATGGTGGAGGATGAGATCAACAGCCTGGGAAAGGCGTTGGCTTTGATGGAGAGGAGGAACTGCTCACCTTCTGAGATGGGAGAGTGGAGAACAGTAGATGAAGAGCTGGTTTAGCCAGCATAGGATGACAGAGAAAGGGAGGGCGGCAAAGGCTGGAAGTCGTGGTCAGAGTGGGCCATCAGAGCACATGATTTCAAAGGCAGAGGATGTCAGGGGAAGACAAGACCAAAGGTGTGGCTTTGGCTGCGGTAGCTGTGGTGGGGTGAGATGAACTTCGCAGGAGACAGAGGTAAGGACCATCCTCCACGTGCCCACCTCAGTACCCCAATGCATGCACACCTTCCTTCCATCCTCCCAGCACGCTCGACTCTCCCTGTCTCTCCTCTTACCCCCTTCCCACTCCTCACACAAATAGGAAAAATGCATTCTATTATCCTTTTAGTTTGAAAATGAGTGGGTGGAAAGGGGAACCACTGAGGAGGTCACATAATGCTTTGAGAGTTTAGTGTGAAGTGTTAGAGAACTTCCTTGGAGGGACAGTCGCATTGCTGAGGCTCAGGGACCCAGATGTTTGACACACTCTGTATTCCGAGTCTCCAGTGTACAGACTAAGGTAGAGCACGCAGAGGGAGGAGATGCCCCATGCGTGAGAAGAGGGAAGTGGTCAAGGCCTGAGGTTTCCGTTCTGACAGAACCGGACTCACTCTGGTCTTGTGAACCACAGATGGCTTTTCACCTGGCCACACAGCACGTTCTCTGGGAGGGGCTGTCGGTTAGCTATAAAAGCAGCAAGGCCTGGTCAAGGCTCCACGCCCCCGGACCGCTGCTCTGTTCTCTTCTTCCAAAGTCTGGAGAATCAACCTCAAAGCCAAATGCATTTAGCGCCCAGTGCAGCAGATGTGTAGATCCCACCCGCAGGGGGAAAAGAGCCAGGAGCCACCCCCAGGAAAGGAACTGTCTCAGGTCCTCCTAGTGTCCAAATATCCCTTCCACTACTCACCTGAGCACGGACTCTGATCACGGGCTGGCAATTTTGGCTCCATCTAGCAGAAGCGATGTCATGGAAGAAGCTTGAAAACTTCCCTGCAGAAGAGCCGGCTGAGCTACAGTGCGGGGTACCAGGCTGACCCGGTTGGTCCAAGCCCCACGCACTGGGATGTGATTGAGCAGCCTGGCATGGAGCAGCACAAACAAAAAACCACCTGCTGCTTGTTTCTGAGTCTCTGGAGGGGTGCAGGCACCAGGGAAACTGGTTCTGGACACCTTCAGGAGCCAGGGACAGGCCCCCAGATTGCTTTTGTTTTGCCAGCTTTAAAAATTTAAAACTTGGAGGGGAGGGAAATGCTTTCACTGCAGGCGTTTACTTTGGCAAGGGGGATGGGCTGGCATCTCTAAGTGAGTTGGTCCTGGCTGGGAAAATGCCTTGTTGGGTTCCTTTGCTCCTCTGGTCACGGCTCTGAGGATGCTCCAGCCTGCTCTGCCCTGGCCTGGTTACCAGGGAGCCTGTAGCTGGGTCTCCACTGAGGCGCTGGATTTTCTAGGGGGAGAGGGAGGACCCGCCATCCGGAGTCTCCCCTGTGCCTCCTTCCACGCCCAGCCTCCCCTCGTTCCCACCTGGCCCTGAGTGACCCAGGCAGGGCAGGGGCTGCAGGGCGCTCCGTGGGCATTCAGGTGGGTGGCCCAGGTTAGTCCCACCTGCGCAGGAGCAGTGAGGCTGCCCCCTGCCGCTGCGCACGTTGGCTGCCTTGGGGTTCCCACTTAACCATGTGTCCCGCCTGCCTTCCACAGTTGAACGGGTTTCTGCTGCTGCTGCTGCCCATCAAGTCCCAGAGGACACATGCGCACGCTGATTTATGACCATCTGCCCGAGGGTATGGTTTCCACCAGCACTGGGCAATTTGAAAGCAGCCATCACCTATGTACGTGCCTGTGGGTTTGAATAGAGAAGTTAGTCCATCATTTTCGTGCACTCTGGTAGAAAAAAAAAGTCTTTACAAAATTAACACTCATATTTTGTTTGATTCCTGGCACCCGCGATGTAAGATGGTGTTAACATCTCTTCTCTTTCTTCCTATCACGCCTGGAAACACGGCTTAGTCATTGTACTTCTCTCAGCAACAAGGTGGGAGATGAAATGAAGACAGCTGAATCGTGGAGTGAGGTTGGCAAGCAGGTGTTTCTGGGACCTGTCTTTCCGAAAGCCTTCCTCCAGCAGCCTCCTCCCCTTTCCCTCCCGCAGCACTTGGTTGGTACTTGTGTTGTACACGCTCCGTGGTGAATCGTGAGTCTTCTGTTGATAGAGCCATTTCTCCCACCAACCACCACCTCCTTAGAGACTCACTCAAATGTATTCCCAGTGCCAGCACGGTCTCTGGCAGGTATTCAATACAGTCTCTGAGTGAGAAGGAGTTGGGGGCTATAGGGGCAGGAAGGGGACATTATCATTGAGGGTAGCTAGGAGTTATGTTACAGTGGGATATGATCAGTTCATGTCAGTTATGGGACAAAACTCCCAGAAGTACTAAAATAGTACTTGAGAATATTGTCCATAAACTAGCTAGATCCTAGATTCTGCTGAGAAACAAGTCTTGATAGGAGATTTTCCTTCTAGGGTTTTCTGATATTTGACAATACACTCTAGGCCCAACTGTCACCTATAAAAAGTATAGGCTGTGGCCACCCGGCTCCTCACAGCTACCACCCAGATGGAAAATGGGCAGAGAGCATCTTTAACAAGTGCCCACTGAGAGTCTTGTTCAGTCTTCTTTCTTCTCAGGCCCCTTCTGTCTGCCCTTTCTCCTAACCTCAACACGAGAACACTTTTGGTGAAGGACAGCAGGGATGAGCAATCTGTGGGGGCTAGATATCCTGTCCAGGCACTATTTAAGAAAAGTTACCTCAACTTCAGCCTGATTCATGCCCTTAGCAGTGGGGTCAGCCAAGATCATGCGAACACTCAGTTTACTTTCTCTTCCTGCTAAGTCTGGGGAGCTGAAAGGAAGCAGCTTTTTAGGGAGTGCACGTGAAAACTCTCCTCTCTGTTCATGTAGCACTCAAGGGCACCCGATGGACACTTCCCAGTTCCCTAGTAGCAAGCAAGGCCTCACGTGAGTCCACAGAAGTTCTGTGAAAACAAAGAAAGACTACTCAATTAGCCTTTTGATAAGTGCTAGTGGCATCGGTTAAGCACTACGTTTCCAGGTAAAGGTGCACATAAGTGAGTCAACATGAAGTCCCCAGAGGCCCTGCATGGAAGAGGGTGGGCCCTGACCCTGTGTCCTCCACGAACACAAATTCCATCTGCCTCTCTCACTGGGCTCTGTCTGCTTGTGTGCAGGGTTGGGCTGGATATTTCTCCTTTTTGAAGAACAGCAACTGGGCAATGCTCTTAGCACCTCTGAAATGGTGAGGTGGAGCAATGGAGAGTCTTGAATCTGACCTGTTCTACTCCTGTGCCTAGATTATGCTCAAGTGTTCCGTGGCTAGCGTGGAAACTACGGTGGGAGCCGGGCTGTAAGCAAGTCCAATAGGGTTGAGTTTACGATGTAAGGCACTATCGAAAAAATAGGGTTTCCCCAATAATTCGTCATCTTAAAGGTGTCCAATGATACTTTCTTATTTTTACTTCTGTGTTGACTGTCCTAACTTGACCAAGATAATTAAATCTTGAGTACAGATATCCTTACCCAAAATGCAAACAGTGCCATAATTCACAAGCACAACCCTTGCTTTGATATGGCTGAAGAAGAGCCTTATCGTAGGTTTATGTTGTAAACTTGGTCTCACCTGAGTCCCAGGCCTGAGTCCATCTATCTGGGATTTAGTCTTTTCTACAAAGTGAAGGGGTCGGTCCCTTCCGGCTCTGTGGTTCCTCTTCCTTCCAGTCAGGAGCAGCACCTTCTCCTGACGTCCTTTGTTTTTCCCTCTTTTGAACCGTTTTCTTGCTCCCGGTTTCCAGGCTTCCGAATCCTCAAGCACCCCTGAAGCTATTCATCTTTAATCCCTTCCCTGCTGCCCTGGAGTCTGATCTCGCTCTTTAGCTCATCCAACCTCACTATCCTGCCAGATGCTCCCATTGCAGAGCAAACTGTTAAAATTGATGGCCTGGAGCAAATACTTCAGAATCATTCTTCCTCTTCTACACATTAATTACCAAATTAATCACTCTTCAGAGAGAGGTCTTCTGTTCCCCCGTTGCTTCTCCTGCAGGCCTTCAGAGCAAAGCTTCTTGGAATGACGTCTCTTCTCTCTGAATATATGGCCATGGATCCACGTCTGGCTGCTCTGTAACATCGGAAGAGCACTTCAGTGGTGTTTTACATTTTCCTGTACTTGTTCCGACAAGTCTTTATGTTTTGTGACAGTAAGCTTTCTGGTTCCTCTGTGCTAATCTATCTCAAGTCCCCACAAACTAACTCATTCAGGTCCCCATCCCTATCCTTTAAAAATATTTTATTTTTTAATTGTGGTGAAATACACATAAAATTGACCATCTTTACCCTTTTTAAGTGTATAGTGCAATGGCATTAAGCACATTCATACGTGTGCAACCATTACCATCAACCATCCACAGAACTGTTTTCATCTTCCCAAATTGAAACTCCATGCTCATTAAACAATTGCTCCTTGTTCCCCCTCCCCCAGCCCCTGGCAACCACCATTCTACTTTCTGTCTCTGTGAATTGGACTACTTTAGGTACCTCATACAAACGGTATCATACAGCATTGTCCCTTTGTGACTGGCTTACTTTACTTAGCATAATGTCTTCCAGGTTCATCCATGTTGTAGCATGTGTCAGAATTCACTCCTTTCTAAGGTTGAATAAAATTCCATTATATGGATATACCACATTTTGTTTATCTTTTCGTCCATCAATGGACACTTAGGTTCCTTCCCCCTTTTGACTACTGTGAATAGTGCTGCTGTGAACATGGGTGTGTAAACATCTGAGTCCCTGCTTTCAATGTTTTGGGTAATGACCAGAAGTGGAATTGCTGGATCACATGGTAATTCTATGTTTAATTTTTTGAGGAACCACCATACTGTTTTCCACAGCAGCCGCACCGTTTTACATTCCCACCAACAATGCATACGAGTTCCGATTTCTACACATCCTCAGCAACACTTGTCCTGTCCTTACTCTTTCCATTTATAATACAGTTCATCACAAGGTATAATTCAGGAGGGAACAAGGCCATGTACAAGGAAGTCTCAGAGAAGAATAAAGGCGGCAGGTTTCTACAGGAGCCAAGGGTTGTTTCAAGAGGGCTGGGTAAGTCAAATTTTCCAGGCAAGAATGTTGAAAATGGTCATATATATTGGCAAATACTTTTATAAATAAAATGTGCATCTACAAGTTCCATGTTCATATCCATTAATATAACGTATTTATATGGTAGAACTAAGTTCATGCACCCAAACTGGTTCTTTGGACAAGTGAACGTAGGCTTCTTGCAGACGTCTTTCCGTATATGGCTACATCATTGGATAATATTTGAACAATACAACTTTGCATTTGGAAATCAGTGTCACTGGTAGGAATAATCCTCATACAAATAATGAGACAGCAATTAGGGTAGCCAAGTTTAGTTCAACTTTACATTGCAGGACAAATCACTTAAGATGCTCTCGCTTTGAAAGAACAGATCAAGAAGCTGTTAATTAGGGAGAAACACTCAATTTCAGAGCTCATCTCAAGAATGGAATTGTATAAGCACTGTGGCTCGCCTCTGCCAGTCTCTTTACCCAGGTCACTACCAGGCATCCCTGGACTCACTCCTCTCCCCACGGGCATTCAGAAAGGAAATGGGTTTAAGACAACGTTGGCTGAATAATGGCCTTCAGATAGTTTAAGAGTAACAATAAAAAAGAATCAAGTAGGAGTTGAGGGATTAAACCTCCTGACCTCTGTGCCCTGCTGTGGGAAAGGGTCTCTTCCTCCCATGAACAGCGCTATTTGAGTTCTCAAGTACTTGATCGAAAGGGCTATAGGATGCCCCACCTTGGAATTCTATATTTGTGCAAGTGGGCATTGTGGGTTTTAGCCTGCTGTTTGTCAAGCCCTCAGCCCAGATGGGGTTCCGTAATGACTTCTACAAGGTGTTTAATCAGATCCTAGAAGAGCACATAACTGCCATGCTTAATTATTCCAATTTAATGGAGTATTCAGCTGGATCCCGCCTGGTTTGCTATCAATGATTATAGTTGTGGGGAAGAGGGGCAAGGACCCAGATGCCCAGGCCCAATTTACGCTATACACAGTGGGAGAGGAGACTGCCAGGGTCTGAAACCTCCAACTGCAGATGGATATTTATAGCTGTTCTTTCTGAGCCAGCCCCGATTTAGTCCAAGCAGATAATTTACTGAAATGCTCCTACTCTGAATCTCCTTCTACACACAGCCTCCCTCATGATTTCACTGGGTAGGGAAGGCTGGGAGAGCAGCTGATATTAAAACAACAAAACTTCTGACCCCAGTGCCTAACGGCCTGAATGATGGGTATTGATGGCCAGGAAGTGGGTGATCTAATCCTTAACTGTGTTCTTTAATAACTCAGCTACAGTTCAGGGCCAAAGGATATTTGCATGTCAAGGAGGCTGATTATTTTTCATTTGTTCTTCTGAAAAAACAAGATGCTCTGCAAATTTTAGGCAGGTCTCTGATATTAGGGATGGAAAACTGAGGTCAGTATTTTTCAGAGTCTGCAGATGCTAACAGTTGTATCAAGACTTCAATTGTAAGGATTTAAGGAGGTAGTACGTTTTTTGATATCAAGATGAACTGGATGGGGCTTAAAGGGTTTTTTTTTTAAGTAACTTAAAAGTCTCCAAATCTCATGTTACAATGAAAGAATGTCACCTTTGGGGGTGATGCTCATTTAAACATTTTATCAAATTCATGAGGAGACTGTCTTGGTGCCTAAGTTTCTGCCTAATTCCTATTATTGAAAGTCAGGATGCTTGGTCTTTGGGTTAATATGGAGGTCACAGGTCAGAAACCTAATGCACTCCTTGGATTTTGGCAAGTTTCTTACCACTTTCCCTCCCATGGAGCATAAACAAACACATTTGCCACCTACCTGCCTCTAACCAGGTGTTGAATGAAACCTCTTCAACTCCATCTATGTTCTTTTCTACCAGTGAGTAGTGGGCCTGACCTGCGTAGACTAGAACTACGGAAATGATTTTAAATTTGTAAGCACAAAATCCACAAACATTCCAGTGAACTGAAAGTCAGTGTTTCTTACTAACCAGTCAAAGAGCAAAGTGACTGTAAAAATCTTTATCACCTCCTCCTGCCCCCACCCCCACATCCCCCAACTTGGAAATTCTGAAGAACACTGGTGTGATTTCAAAGGATCTGAGATTATTTAACAATCTCCAGAAGTTGGGACTAAAAGTGGTGGGCCTTAATTTCTTAGAAATGCTTGCATGAATTTATTTCATGGTGACTATCGTGGTAAAGTGGGTGGCTTTGCCACAGATGGTGGCTTGTTTCTAGTGACATACCTTCCTTGTTGGAAACAAGAGTACGGGCCACTTCTCAAGAGGCTATATTCACAGCTTCTCCAAAACTAGAGAATTCATTGGTTGGTCAGTCTAAATTTTATGTCTGTTCTCTCTTTAAACTGCAGGTCTAGGTTTCTCAGGCCAATACTTTACACAAGGAGCAAGTGATCTTAATATTTAAGTACTCCACCCTTGACCATATAGTTCTTTGTGAAGAAATCTATCAAGAGCATTGTTTTTACTGTTTTTTATAGATACCTCTTTGATCTTCAGCTCTGAGGACAATCAGCTATGGTTTATGGCCTCGTGAGTTTGATCAAGACTTCTGGTTAATGACATGTAATCAAACTCTGCATTTTAATGGGCTAGCAGGACCACAAACTCATGGCATTTCAAAAGATAATTGCGACACCAGCAAAAGCAGGGCTGTACTGTTCCCCGTCCCCCACCGCCATCCCCTTCCCCCCTACCATGTAACATATTTTTAATGATAAACCTGCTCCCTGATACTGAGAACAGCAGGATAAAAGCCTCTAATATACAAATTAATTGTCACATACTAAATTGGCCTAAATACGTAATAGATCACTCCATATGGTTAGCAAAAAACTGCTTGATATTAATTCTCAAATAAAAATAGTGATTTTTAGTGGATACACTCCAATATTTAGTTAGTTTGCACCCAGTAAGTCCTTGTAGAAAGTGAACGCATTTAGTTGTTAAGGGGTACATTTTGTAATTAACAGTGTTCATCAGGATGCCAAGTTACTCAAAACCACATGTGGTAAGGGAGCATGATGGAGATTTTTCTATGGCTTGGTTGTTGACTGGAAACATCTGTTTGAAAAAAGTTTAACAGGCCAAAACATTTTGGTCATGTTCTTTGATACAGCCCTTTGGAGGCAGACTTGAGAGATTATTCATTCTTTTCCTAGTATAGACTGAGAAGTATTTCTTCCAAAGAATACCTTCTGGTTTCATCCACAGGTATGGAAGGCGGGATGGCTCTCCAGTCAGCTAGGTTTTGGTCAGATCCCTTTATTTTCTCTAAGCAATGTCACCCTTCCCATCTGCCTAGTTGCCCTTTAAAGCAAATGCCTCCATCTCTGATCAACAGTGCAGAAGAGCTGTATCCACGCCCTTGCCAGGGAACATGACTACCTGCTGTTAAGATTTTATTAAAGACAAGAAATATTTATGGAAAATTGTCTGACGAACATGCAGTTCATCCATTCCTCTGGAGTTTAGGGTTTGTCTCTGAATCGAACCTTTCCCTCCTGTCTCCAACCTGACAGCAGTTCAGTGGGTTCTATCTACAAATATGTTTTCAAGTGTGACCCACCCACTTCTCTCCATCTTCTCTGCCTCCCCACAGTCCGCGCCAGCACTGTCTCCCACCTAGGCTGGTCTTCCTTTTCTGCTCTTTCTCTTACACCAGCAGTTGGTCAACAATGGTGGTGGGTGCCCTGCAAGCTACGAATGGTTCTTCCAGCTTTAAAAGGTAGTAAATTAGAATTTAAAACGCGCAAAAGAGACAGTATGTGACTCCCAAAGCCTAAAATATTTACTATATGCCTTAGAAAAAGTTTGCGGATGCCTGTCTTGTGTGATCCCTTCTCTTTTAGAAATCAGAAGAATCCTTTTAAAATATAGGTCCTATTACGCCGCTTTCCTGCTTCAACAGCTTTCTCTTGACTTAGAAGAAAATCCAGACCCTACCACATCCTATAGCTCCTTGGTGATCTGGCTTTTAGCCATCTCTTCCAATGCATCTCCTACCACTGTCCCCCTCACTACCTATTTTCTGTACCTCCTGACATTCCACAGCCTCAGGGCCTTTGAACTTGGTGTCCCCCTACCTGGAATTGTCTTCCCCAGAGTTCTCATGACCAGCTCTTTCTCCACCTTGAAGTCTCCTCCCCACCAGGCCTCCCCTGAGCACACTATCCACGCCTCAGCTCCTCATCTTTAAGGAGTGAAGGATTACAGTAGCTGTCCCATAGGTTTGCTCTGTAGGTAACAAGAGGCTCAGAACAGTGCCTGGCACATAGCGACTATTAAAACAATGCCCATTATTATAATAACTATTTAAGGGAGCCCATCGCAGGTAACTCCTTACTTCTGTCTTTCCCATTTTGTAATAATCTTACATCTGTCTCCCCTTCTTAGACTGTATGCCCCGTGAAGACAGGGCCTGGCTGGTCTTGATCACTGCTGACTCTCAGCTCCGGGTGCAGTGCCTGGCACACAGTGATCGGAAAGACGGGGAGGGAGGGAGCGAGGAAGACACACTCCCGACCCATGATGTCCTGACTCCCCGAGAAGCTGCACTCACTGGCTGCATCTGGAGGCGGCACTTCAAGAAACAGCCTTCTGAAGCCTACCGCCACACCTGCCAGAGGAACATTAGGATATTTCTCAATACATCTCTCATGTGAGGCCTAAGAGAGAAATCCTTTTGAGGGTAAATTCTATTTGAGGGTAAAGGAATCACTTTGCTTCCTCTGAATTCTTGATACGGTTTCTGTTCTCAGAAGGTTGAGAACTTTCTACCTTGCTGTTTCCCTTCCTACTTAGGCCCACGTTCTGTCTTCCTTCTGTCTTGCAATTGATTTAAATTTAGTTTACTGCTTCCTGATTATTTTTCAAATTCCTACTATTTTATTGTATGTATTTCCTTGTAAGCCACATCAAATTCTTGGTTGAATAAGATGCTAATTTAAAAAAAAAAAGGCAATCTTGGGTAAATCACTTGAGCCTCAGTTTACTGAGTTGTGAAATGGGAATCCCACTACCTGTCTATTAAGGCTACTGTAAGATAACATGAGAAGGGTGAAAAGTGGAGAGAACAGTGTCTGGCATGCACCAGCTATTAATAAATACTAGTCACTCTTTACTTTAAATCAGTCTGGGATTCTCTAAGAAAGCGGCTAAGCAGTATTTAATACAGATTAAGATCCTAAATGACCCAAAATAAACTCACGTACACTCAGATTGTTGACATGATAGATCATAAAAATCTACATTCACCTGACAACACGGTTACTTATGTGGACTCTTTTAAACATTTATTAAAAAAGCAAAATGTACGTTCATCTCAAAGAGAACAGTTAAAAATGGTAAAGCAATACAAACAAATTATTACTAGCAGCATCCAGTTGTTAGAATTTCCCGCCCTGCTCCTCCGTCTCTTCCGGCCAAGCGCAGTCCTTCCTGAGCCTGCTGCCACCTACACCTCCCTCATCGTAGTGCAGGTAAAACCAAGGTTTATAAAATTAACAATTTAAGGTTAAACAAGCTTAAATAAGGGTGTTAAATACAAGACACTTCATCAAAGCTTCTGTACAAAGATAAACAAATTTGGCATTGTACACATGATTCCGCTGGCTCACAGCACACAGAGAGGTCTAGGGAGTAAGCACATTCACTCTCTTTCAGCAAAGCAGTAACTATACAAAAGTGAACTAAGAGTTGAAGTGACTACTCAGTGAGCCATTTACAAGGCATACGTATCTTTTTCTTAATCAGAACACTGTTAATATTCAGGCACCGTTTGCTCCTGCAAATAAATAAGTCTCTAAAGTAGTAACCGCATTCAAACTAGTGTTCAACACATCAGTGCTTCTCTTTTTCCTGACACACAGCTTTTCTGACTATTTACTATGCCTCTTTCTTATTGCTATGATAATGTGGCTGTGGAAATAAAACTACTGTACATCCAAAAAAATAGAGCACCTTTAACATTAAAGTATATGTCAGATTATTTGTTTTCATGTTTATTTTACAATACTAAAGCCCAAACTATGGTAAATTGCTTTAACATCTCTACCAGGTCCCCTGATATATAGGAAATAAAACCCAACTCTCTTCCCTCTTGAGGTAAGCCCACACCAGAGCACCATTGTAGTAGGGTCTGAAAGGAAAAGGTCTACACGACACCGGGATTTACATTCATCTCGACACCGGGAGTTACATTCATCTTCACATCGGCCCTGCTCTCCGCTATCACAAGATGGTACCAAGAAGGAGTCGCGGCTGCCTACCCTGCTGGGGTGAATGGTGCTGGACAGAGCGGAATAGCAAAGAACATCTACGATTGGCTGAAAGCATAGTTAAAAACCACACGTTTGCAACTCTGAAGGGACTCTAGGCATTTCCCAAAGTCCCTTGATGGGTGCGGACTGGTTAAGATTTTTTGTCAATGGTGTTGAAAAACCATTCGGTGAATTTGCGCAGCTGAGCCGTCGCCGTCTGGGACTCCTCCTGCAGCCTCATGTTGTCCTGCCGCAGATGCTGCACCTCAGCCTGGAGAACCGCCTTGTCCTGTTTCTCCTGTAAGAGGAGAAACAAACGAGTCGCGGATATGACTGACACGTTCTCTCCTCCTAAGCTGCAGCACAAACATCCTTTATCCTTATTTTTTACTTATTTATTTTTTGAGGGCAGAGGGGGTTTGATTTCCTCAGAGGAGGTTTGCCTGCTTGTGGTTTCCGCCCAAGACAAAGGGATGAGGTGAACAACGCAACGTATTCTTTCCTTTCATCCCACTTTGCTCTCAACAGGAATCAAGACAGCTGTTATACAGGAGGGTTATTAATCACAGTTTAAATTATCCTCTCCGAAAAAGGGAGACGACGGTGAGAGGTTCAAGTAACACCCATGGACAAACGCACAGAGCTTCCGAGGGAACTTCCAACTGAGACAGCAGGCCATCCAAGCTGGAGGAAAACAGGCAACTCTGCTGAAAGATATCACTTTATCTTATGCTGCAAATTCAAAGGTACATTCAGCCTTGCTTGGCAATCCTACCAAACATACCTGGTCAATTTACCCTCTACTCTACACCTTATTCTCTATCCTTGAAGCTCTCAGATTCCTTCCCACCACTCACTGTCTGGAAAAAAGAAACAATCAGAGGAGAACTTTGTCAACCTACCTCTGTTTGGGATTCCGTGTCTGTGGAACACGTGCACGCACACACACACACGCACTCTGTTCTGGTTAACTACCTATGAACTGTGCCCACTCCAATCCAAGGCCGGCCCCCTCCTTGTGCACTAGATCAGGGCATTACCTTCCCACTTTTCACCCTCACCATTATTTCCTTCCCGACTGGATCATTTCCATCAGCACTCACACCGACTGTAATTTCTCCCTTCTTCAAACAAACAAAATGATGACAATAATAAAACCCTTCCTCCCTACCCCTGCCATCACCCTGCAGCAACTGCACTCCATGCCATCTCCTTGGATGGCAAAGTGGCATCTAGCATAGTGCTGATGATACAACGAGAGCTCAGCAAATGGTTGTGGAACAAATTATTCAACTTCTTTTGAGGACTGACCACACAGAGGTTGATGTGTACAAGTTCCAAGGGTTGTCAAGCTGACTCAGTGGGAGTAGAGTGGCTTGGTGAGACCAGGCTTTCTGGAAGCCACTAACTCCTCTTAGGTCAGTTCATAAATAGCGGGTGCAACTGATAACTCAGTGAACCGAAAAATGCTAGCCTGCTGCGTTTTCATCTCGCTCTGAAGACTGGTCATCCAGAGGGCTTGCCCCATTCTGTCATATTGACTGCGATCCTTGTGTTCCGCTAAAACAGAACATATTAGCTGCAGACCAGAAAACAGAATTAGACCGCAGGAGTCTCTGTTTCCATTTACTGTTGGGTTCTGATTAGGGCAGTTATGGTTCCTGAGTCTCTTCATTTTTATTTCTAATAGTTAAAGGGGGTTGATTGTGCAGAGAAAGAGTTCTGATTACAGACTTCCAACAGACAGCTTTACCTTCCGAAGGTCGGTCTGCAGCTGTCGCAGAATCAACTCAAGCTGATTGACTTTACCAGTCAGCGTTGACGGAGACCGTGCCCTGGCAGATAAGGACAGAATTAGAAAGACTCAAGAGCACTGAAGTCCAGGCATTTCATTCAGTATTTCTGTTGGCACAGTTTTCACTCAAAAAAATTCTTGCTGGGTCTCTATTGATTTAAAAAGGGATTCAGAATCTCTACAGGTATATACATTGGTAAAAAAACACAAGACAGATTATCCAAATGAGTTGAACCAACCAAGACTAGGTGGACCAGAATGAAGTCCTGGGAACCACATGTATAATTCAATTTCTCCAGTTTGCCTTTCACTGTCAAGAAAATACCATCATGAAGTTCATTACCAAGGTGAACAGGCAAGTTAATGGTAATTCAAGTTCACATAAAAGTTGGAACTAGGAACGGATGACATGGGTAAAGAATATATATTCCATGGGTGATAAACACGCCAAAATGTAGGGGAAAGAGATGACTCGTTCTCAACACACTTCAGTGGAAGGTGTGAGGCTGGGTCAAGACCAGGATTCTGGGAGGAAACGTGCCGTTGGCTGGTCAGCACGTGCGGCCTGGCAGGTGGAAGGCTGATCAGCGAGGCGTCCCTGTCCAGTGCTGTTGCAGTAATTAGGCGGCAGACGCTGACCCGGGGCCCTCACCCTCCCTCTCTGTCAGTGAGCCACATCACCTTGGTCACGGGGCGACACGTCTTGGCAGGCAGGACCCACCCAGGGAGCTGAGCAGTTATGCTGCCAAGCACCATCCACTGCAGTAGGGCAGGAAGCTGCGTCAGTCCCACTCAGTCCCTTCTCTGGATTCTGAAGGACTAGGGGTAGGCCTGGGTGGAAATGGTCTCCTGGCTGGCCCAGGGTGAGCTGAATGACTGGGGCCTCCGACAGCGGGAGAGAGGGGGTCCACAGGGGCTCACATACCCAGTTGTGTCCATGAAATCTTTTCCACTGCCTGGATCTACACACAGAGGCAGCTCCTGGGCGCCCTCCAAGCCCTGCCCGTGCTGCATGTCTGTCAGGGTGCAGAAGGATGCCACTCTCTGGTCTGGGGAAGGGAGACACACGCAGAAAGAAGGTTTAGTGACAGCCACAATATTTCTTTATGGAAATGAATTTAGTAACTAAATAAAATCTCCCCCTCCCCCTAAAACAGTTATTGCCCTGTTTTAAACAAAACAAAGAAAAAACAAACTCAGGCAAGCTGCTGACTATCAGAAAGCATTAAGATTGGCTGTCCTTCTGGGCTGTATGGCATACACACATCACAGCCACGGGGACAATTAGCAGATACTGGATTTGCTAGAGCCAATTTGCTTTCTTCTTTTCACATCCCAATAAATGCCAAAGCCAACGGGTGTGCATGAAATAACGGTGGTGGATGATGACTGGGCTGATAAACAGAACCATGGAGACGGACCTGTCCTCGAGCTCTCCCCGAACCCAGAGAGCATCCCTGAGACACAACAGCCAGGACACATCTCCCCTGTGTGTTCCCACCCCTCCGAGCTTGAATAACCATGCAGACGTGCAGACATATGAGATATAAAGAAAAGGTTACAGACTATCCAGAGGCCAGTCAGCCCCAGACAATCACCTAGATAGGACGTATGGTGACAGAGCAGCCCGAATTCTTCATCTGAGTCAAGACCTGAAATAAGATTTAGAATTTTCCTATGAACAGTAATATCTTTCTGCACTTGACAGCCTCTGTGGCCCACACAAGGCTCAAATAATGTGGTCCTGTATAGCCTGTATGTGTGTGTACACGTGGGTATACCTGTCTGCAGGTGTGTGTACATGTTGTGCTAAACCACGAGTAGCCCTTGAGAGCCAATACTATGCAATGCCAATGTGGTTACATTATACATTTCATGTCTAACAGTCCTGGCTGGATGCACAGCTGTCATGTACAACAAGGGTAAGTGGTATGCTACACATGTAAATCCAGCCGAAGAATACGTGACCCTTTTTGGGTTTGCTTAAATGACCCACTCCATGAACGTAAAGATAGTGGTGGTGAGTGAAATTAGCTACGTAATTTTACTAGAAACCCTTAGAAGAAGATCTGAGGGGCACAGTGTTTGCAGTAGTAGTAACAGAGATCAGTATGACTACCCTCCTTATCTTAGCACAGGCCCATTTCTATTCTTGGCACCAGTAACTTCAGATTCAATGTTTCGAGAGCTAGGCAGGAAAGGGAATTTAATATTCTTTGGAATGGGCACCAGATTGGCCCAGCTCTGGGGCTGGACACTGACACAAGAACGCTGGTCCAGAAATGCTGAATGGCATGCAGAAAAAAGCTGTGCTCTTGAACAAGGTGGAGGTGAGAACCAGGAATACATCTAATTATCCACTTGCCCCTTTCCCCGGTGTCTCTTCCCTTGGTGCCTGCGCCCACCTATGCATCTACTGTTGGGATCCGAGGGATACAGCAGGTGTATTAGTGCTGTGGTGTCTTTTTCACCTGATTTGATTAATGGCTGAGAAATAGTGCTCCGGTCTGAGTCAGGGTGCTCTGTTCTTAATTTAGGCCACTTTGTCACCCTCTGGCTGCTGCACGAGTCTCCTAATGAGGCTACCTGCTTGTCTGGTTTATGGAGGGTCATGCACTTCTCGTTAATTAGAAAGGATGGTGATGGTTAAGGCTGCCAGGAGCACGCGAAGGACACCCAGGATGGAACACTGTGGGCACTGTGCTAGAAGCACCCAGCAGAGGCCGGAGCCCTCCTGGAAGCTGTGCTGAGAGTGCACCAAGTGATCAATCACACAGGAAGTTCTCCAGCCACGCATCCCACTTTCCTACGTCATGATGTCTTGATACCCATGACAGGACACAGATGTCCTTCAACTGACACTTCTGTAAAGCTTTAAAGATGTCTCTCTCCACACTTCAAATATTCTACAAGATGATAAGCATTCTGTAACATACATTCCTAAGAGACAATCATGTCCCCAGCTTGGTGCTGACTAGTAGGAGTTTCGTATATGCTGAAATAATTTGTGATTTAATTAAGATTAACAGCATCATTTGGGCATTGCCTACTTCTACACGATAGGATGTGACTAGCAGAGGTGGGGGCAGGAATGACAGGGCACACTGCCAGGGCTGGGTAGCTCCTGGGGCACGGTGGGGAGGGTTTGGGCTGCCATAGTGTCTAAGAGAACCCTCTGTTTTACGACGGCCCCAAATAAGGGAACACTTCACAGTTTAAAGAAATCAACAGCAGATGTATTTTTATTCCACAGTGACTTTAACTACTGACAAAGAAGGAATGTCAAAAGAAAATAGAGTTTATTTTTCTCTCTTTTTAAGAGTTCCACTGACTCATCCATATTTTATGCAACCCAGTGATAACTCAATTAATTGCTATCTCTCGTAACATATTTGAGTCTGACGGTCAAGTCTAAATATCTGATGAAAATGTCTTAGTTTGCTTCATCTATTTTTACCTTAATTGATAAAATAGCCACATATATGACAGAAACAGAACTTGCTCCTGGCAGCCATTCAAACATTCCTTGGGGAGAAACAAGGTCCTACTGGTCCTACTGGAGGCAAGAAGCCAAAAATAGAGTTTTGCCAGCAATGAAATTTCACAAAGAGGACTTCACGTGGGAGCTGAAAGGCTTGGGAGGCTGAAATGCAAACAGAATGCTACTTGATTAAGTACAGACACTCAACTACTCTGCAAAACAGCTAATCTCAGCGACAGTTTCAGTGTAAGCTTTATTCCTCCACAGCTTACTTCTGTGATGATAAATATTCAGTAACCAAGTAATTACAGACATTGAACCAAATGGCACACACAAAACTGTAAGAAAAGAGAGGCGCAGGAGTAGGAGGAGCCCAGCAGAGACACAATCACCCACACTCCACACATGCAGCCTGCTTCCTTTTTTCCCTCCTTTCTTTCCTGAGCAACTAAATCTGCTAAGGTAGGACACTAAGCATGGCTTACACATGAAACAATCAATCCCTTTAAATGATTTTTTAAAAAACCTTATTTCAATGTCAGTTTCTTATTTTAGTGCATTTAGCACTAAACAAGAGGATGAACAGTCAACAGGCTGTTCCATATCAATCTAGAGCTGAGAAGGCAAAACAGTTGCCTACAAGTAACTCCTACGACCCCAGACAGGCTGCCTGGAGCACTGGTAGAGGACTGTAAGGCCAAGCCTGCGTCAGGGAGGGATGAGTGCTCTGATGAATTAGTCATGTCTGCCGAGGGCATGGAATAGGGGAGCGGTACACGTGCCGGATACATGCCATACAGGACATGCAAGTAGGAGGCTAGATTACACTAAACGTATTTCCACAAAGCTGTTCAAATATGTGTTTGCTACAACTACAAATTACAGAAAAGCTGGGGATTTCTAGCTACATGCAGGAAATTAAAGGTTCTGATTCTGACAACTGTGCTTATCAGCTTGCAGAAAGCTGACTTAACTGACTACTAGGAAAGAAAAAAAAACGGTTGCATTGCACTTTAACATGAGATACTTGGGTTTTGGCCTTTTGCAGCCCACTGATTAATGCAGAAAAATGATGCACCTGCCTCTGAGTAACAAAGCAAGCTCTGGAATTATTCTTTATTTAAGATGTAACTATTGTTGGCCTGAAACAATGTTATTACTTTTGTGATAATTAAAGTCAATTTACTCTATTAAATTAACTTTGCATTTTTCATCTAAGTAGCTGTCATTTTTCTTTTCTATTTTTTTTAACTAATTATGTTCCCTTAGGAGTTATGTAGTAGGTCACATTTGTTTATGCTTGTACACACGCACACACACACATGCATACACACACACTCACATGGTGATCAAATATCAGTAACTTTAACAACTTAACTTTAAGCTGAAGCTTCAGAACAGAAAACTTCTCATCATAAAAAGTGATGCTTATTATGCTCTGTTTAAGAAACCAAGGGCATATGGGAGACAATAAAAGTATATTTTTCCGTTTTTTTTGGAAAATACACCTATGTGGAATATTTCATTCCCACAGTGGTGCCTTATGAAAGAGCTGTCAACTCTGCACGCATCTTGCATACAGATCTTCACTCCTGAGCACACACACCATCACATGCTGATGGGAAGATGACAGTCGTTAACCCCAATGGGAGAGAGCTGGCTTCCAGACTGGAGGAAAGGCCTTCCACGGCGTGGGGCCTGCTGATGCTGTGTGGCACGCCGAGATCCAGTCTCCCATCGCCAGTTTGCAATTTTACCTTTTAAGCCTGCTTTCATTTAAAACAACATCGTCCATTCAACAAATGCTCAAGAGCACACCAATTGCCTACTTCCGATATTTTGACAAATGAGAATTACTTTAAATCCTAGAACTTTTAAAGAGACTCCACTTCCCTTGCCCAGCTTCACTGTGGACCCACGGCCAGCTTTTCCAGTTGGGTTTGTTCATTGGACCTTTCTTGAGAGGGATGGAATCTATTATCTACATTATTCAGTACACCTAAACCTTACATTATGCCACATAACAAAGGGAATTATGAGTACTGCAAGGGTGACAAATGATAATATTATTGTATTACATAGATCATAAATTTTATTTAGAAGTTCTGACGGGCGAAGGGTCACATCTCACCCCCAAAAACAAAAAGAACCACATACAAGGAAACAAAGTCTCAGCCAGTTTTCCAAACTTGGTGTCACAGGACAGGGAGTCGGGAGCCTGGGCTCCGTGAGGGCAGGGTACACTGCCCTTGACTTGCCCTCTCCCTCAGATTTAGGAAAGAGTTCTCAATTTTTTGACACTGAGTTTTTTTGGGTAGAGTTTGGTTATCTATCATTCACTTAATTAATCTTTAAAAATGCTGTATAGTATTTCTCTATTGGAAGCTTTTTTATTCTTTTGAATCATTTTCAGCATGCAAGTTCTCAGGAATTAGATTTCTGATCAAAGGATGGGTACATTTTTGGCTGTAGCTCACACTGTCATACTGCTTCAACAAAAAGACGGATCATTTTATAATCTTTAAAATGATACCAGCTGGGTATCCATAGCTTCCCAGAGCTCCTGCATCATTTTTCATCTTCAAAGGTGTAAGCTGGTAGCTCATTATCGTTTAAATTTACATGCGTGGTTGAACATTTTTCAAGTCCTTATTCACTGTGTGATCCTCCTCTTGTGGCCGACGCATCTGTATGCCCTGATCATGTTTATCAGGGGTTTGGTGTTTTTTGCCGGTTATGTTCCTTCACGCACTGGAGAATTTCTGGTTTTACCCATCACATTTATTACAAATCTTTTCCCATATTCCCGTATTTCTCTTTTTATTTTAGTGTCCTCTTTCAGGTTCATAAAAGATCTAAATATTTAAATACTTTTATCTGGTCATATTACATTTTGTATGTTCTCTCATTCCTCCATAATTAAAGCATTGCCATGCTTCCAAAACAGTAATCTTTCTTCACTTTTTCTAACTCCTAAATCCAAATGGAGTGCATAAATTCCATTCCCATTTAACTCTTAAATATATTCAGATTTCGGTCTGGGCTCTTTATTTTTCTTCAAAAGGACTCATTTCTATTTTTTGATTCATTATTATCCTGTTTTAATTATTATTATCGATTTATAATAGACTTTTTTGTTGAACATTGTTTATCTATTTTCCAAATGAATGCAATTAAGTTCTTTAATAGATGCTTTAGATATTTAAATTGAAACTGTACTAAATCTATGAATTAATTCAGGAAGGACTGTCATCTTTACTATAAGCTTTCTATCCATTCCTATCCTTACAAGTATTAGGAGGACTTTTCCATTATTGAAGTGTTCTGTGCTTTCTCTCATTATAATTCTAATGATGGCTTAATTCCCAAAGAATTTATAATTTGATCTTGCTGATATACCTAAGGTCCTTTATTACTGTTACAGTGGAAGACTGTCTGCAAAGATGGCTGTGTGCACATGCCACCCTCCCACCAAGAGACAAAGTCTATCTCCCATCCCTGAATCTGGGCTGGCCTTGTGACTTTCTTTGTCCAATAGAATGTGGTGGATATAATGCTCTGTGTCTTGAGAAATCATGTAGTTTCTGCTTCTGTTCTCCTGATTCCTTAAGCCACATGTGAAGAAGTACAATTACCTTGCTGAAGACAGGGGTCTACCCAGACTCGAGCTGTTCCAGACACAGATATATGAGTGAAATCACCTTAATGCTCCAGTCCCAGCTGAGCTCCAGCTGAATACCACTGCATGAGTAACCTCAGCTAATACCACAGGGAGCAAAAGAACCACCCAGCTGAGCCCAGCCAACCCACAGAATCATGAGATATAATAAACCATTGTTGTTTTCAGCCATAAATTTTGGGGTGGTTTGTAATACATAAATAGATAACTTAAAAATATTAACGATGCTTTGAAATGATGCTTATAAAAATATATATTTAAAAATAGCTTACCTAGTTACTTTATTTTATAATTTCTAATAACTTCTTTTTGGTATTTCATATTTTCCAGATATAGAAGCATATCTATAAATATATTTTTACCTCCAAAATTTATTCCTTTTTTTGCATTGCTTGTTTAAATATCAAGGATTCTAGTATAAAAGTAAAGGACATAGTCTCAAAGGATACTCTTGTTTAGTTTCTGGACTTACGGGATTTGCTATAAACATTTTTCCATTAAGTAATATGTAACTATTTAGAACAAGGTGAATATTCCTTATAGGCTTTGAAGGTATCTCTCAAATCTGAATTTTCATTAGAAACAGGTCCTAATTCTATTAGATATACTCTTTTTTTGGAAATTGATATGACAACTTTTAATTACTTCATCTACTATAACTTACCATAATTAAAAGTTTTTATTTTATTAAACCAGCTGAATTCTTGCCAATAACAATGAATAATCGTTTTAATTTACTACTGAGTTTCCTCTAACCTTTCTCCCGTCAATAACTGAGATTGTCTTGTGATTTTCTTTTTTGTGTGTTATCAGGAAAGAATCCTATTACTCAATAAGGCTGCTTCTGAATTTCAAGAAAACTTTCTACAAGGGCATCATTACCCTTTGAAACTTTGAAAACAACCAGCTGTAAACTATGAGTTTCAGGTGGTGTTTGGGATTGGGGGATATTCTTGGACAATTCTCTCAATGTCCTCTGTTCTTTGGTCTTCAATTCTTCCTTATGCCGCCCCCCCACCTTTCTTACAAGAAGTAGCTAATTATTTTAGTGAGCAGATTTATTCCTATACAGGAATAAACTGACATTCCTTAATAATCTTTTTTCTCTCTCTTATGCATTGGTTAATACTAATCTCCTTTCTCATTTCTAATTTTGTTCATTTGTACTTTTCATTTTTTTCATCAAATTTATATTGGTTTATCAATATTCAAAGAAAAACTGATCAATTTTATTTATAAATTGTATTGAAATTTCATTTGCCAGTTTTAAAAAAAATTTCGATTCCTTTCTTTTTGTTTTATTTCATAGCTTTTGTAGAATTTTTTTAAAGTACAGTTAAGTTAGTTAATTTTCATGTTTGTTTTCCATTTAAACAAATGTTTCTGAAACAATACATTCTCGTTTAACGAGACTACTCTCTGGCTGCAGTCCAAAGATTCTAATAGGTAGCATCTTGTTCATCATCATTACCTTAAAAAGGAAAAATGCTCTTATTATGTTTCTTAATTCTTCCTAGCACTATTATTATCAGAGTAACATTTAGAATTTTCCAAATGGCTAGAGGTTTTTGCCTGTGTTTTGCTTCTATTTTTCTTATTTAATTCTATTTTCATTGCCACGTGGTATGGAAATGCTCTCCCTCTTTGAGGGAACATACTGAATGCTTGTGCACAGGACACCTGGAGAACTCTCACCCACAATAATACCATACATGTTATGTTCTGCGTACCAATAGTTTAAATATATTTAAGCAACCACGACTGGGGCAGATTAATCCGGTACTATACCGCTCTTGAATGGTATCGTAAAATCTAAATTTTTAAACTTATATGTCCAGTGTCAATTTTAGCTCCTAAACAAAGGGGAATACACATATGCCAAAGCATGGAACATAAACTAGGTAGATCGATGGGGGAGAGGTATGTGTGCTCGGGGTCAACTACACTACTGGATTTTATGACGCGCATGGTACCTCAATCCAAAAGGCAGGTACATTCCCTGTTTTCTTTTTTTTTTTAAAGATTTTATTTATTTTATTTTTTCCCCCCAAAGCCCCAGTGGATAGTTGTATGTCGTAGCTGCACATCCTTCTAGTTGCTGTATGTGGGACTCGGCCTCAGGATGAACGGAGAAGTGGTGCCTCGATGCGCACCCGGGATCCGAACCCGGGCCACCAGCATCGCAGCGCGCGCACTTAACCACCAAGCCACAGGGCCGGCCCACATTCCCTGTTTTCTTAAAGCCTGTTTTCAGACGTGGTGACTGCTTATGTCCCAGCATGGGCACAGCATTATTCCAGAGGGGTCTGAGCTCAGTAAGGCATCTTGAACTGCTTTTATTAGTGTGTAATAATTAAATAGGCACATGGAGATTTTTTGGACCATCCTGTCTTTATGATGTTTACTCTAGCTCAGAAACAAGTTTGAGAACTGGTACAAAAAGATCAAGTCACAAGCAGGGGCAACTGGGTTATCTAGGTGAAGACATTTCTCTTTAAAGTGCTAAAGTGACTGATCACACCCAGTCACCACCATGCCAACTCTGTCAGAGTGGAGCCAACACTGATACAAGAGCCTCTGATTAGCCAAAGGTCTGGAGTTGCAAATTCTTGCATTTTCCTGAGCTGACTATCACCTCAAGGTGGTATGCTACCCTATGGAATAGCACTGAAAATTATTGAAATTTTTAACATGACATCAACTCTTTTCATATTTTCTATAAACGTTTGGAAACTTCAGAAAGGTCAGATAACCAAAGTCTCCTCTGGCAAATAGAGCCCTACATTCTTTCTGTTAAACTTAGGTACCCATGCACCTGAGGCACTAGTTAGCTGGAATTTCCACGTCATGTTTTCTCCTTTGTCTGGGGGTACCAACTCCCACCTAGACTCTAACTTCAGCTCAGAAATACTCTCTGCTGAACAGAACTGCAGAACTGGAGGTTTAGGACTAGAAGAAGTCTTACAGGTTCTTTGGCAAAGGTCTTCATTTTATAGACGAAGACTGAAACCCAACACAATTAAGCATGTACCACAGAGCATTACTGTCGAACATTCAGTGTTGGCACAAAGTGTGTAGGTCATGTTAGATAAGTTACTGGTCCAGAGGCCCACAGCCCAGCAGCAGACCTGCGGTTATGACCAGAACTTCTGGACTGATAATTCAGTCACTGCTGCCTGTGCCATTTTGCTGTCTACTTCAGAGGGCAAAAACTATGTGAAGAGTTGGGACAGCTCAGGGCTGCAAAGCACCATGTTTATTTAATACCTACTTTCTCCTCAGCACTATCTCTTCTCATTTGGTTATCTTGCTATGTGCTTGATAAATAAAGATAAATCAAACAGGCAGCTTCCCCTTGAGAAACTCATCACCTAACAAGAAGAGACAGACATGTGAATAAAGCAGAATTCAGTGTGGTGAGTACTATGCAAATATTTATGCAGCAGGGGAACACTGCAGAGGACAGAATAGATGTTCTCAGGTTCTCTTGGGGGCAATAAGAGAATACAGTGTGTAAAGAACATGCCACCGGGGCCGGCCCAGTGGCGCAAGCGGTTAAGTGCACGCTCTCCGCTGCGGTGGCCCGGGGTTCGCCGGTTCGGATCCCGGCACACACTGATGCACTGCTTGGCAAGCCATGCTGTGGCGGCGGCCCATATAAAGTGGAGGAAGATGGGCATGGATGTTAGCCCAGGGCAAGTCTTCCTCAGCAAAAAGAGGAGGATTGACAGATGTTAGCTCAGGGCCGATCTTCCTCACACACACAAAAAAAGAACATGCCAGAGAAAACGCGGTTACTTTCTGCCCGGGCTGCTCTGGACGGAAGTAAAGACAGTATTCTTGCCCTTGGTGCTAGGTCCCATTTAAGCCAGTGTCGGGAGCATAAGCAAGAACTGGGCCGTGGGCCTGGAGTTTTTACAATATATAACCCACTCTGGTAACATCAAAGAATGAAGGCTGCACTACAAAGCAGACAGGGGCATTCTGAAGTTTCCACAAGGAACAAGTACTTTGTGAAGCAGCGAACCCAAGAGCAGGCTCATTCCTATTAAGGGAGCAGAAAGAGCCGTTCATTTTACAGAATTTCCTCCCAACAGAGTTTCCCTCCACCACCTACTGGAGCTAACTGTCCCTGTGTCTGAATTAACCTGAGAGCAGCGTTCACCCCTCACCTCCCAGGCTCAGGACCAGAGGCCCCCACACCAACTGACTGGAGCAAACCCACCGCAGGCCTCTCTCTCTAGCAGGGAAGCTGGTTAGCGCGAGGGGCCGAGGGGCCGTGAAGGCAGAAACCTCCACATCTCCAGCAGCCCGACTTCAAAGCGCACCTGCCACTCCTGGGACAGGAATCTGACTTCCTTTCCTGAAGCCTGAATCACAGGCGATGGGGGACGAGCTACCAGAGACTGAGAAGGTGAGTAAAAGGGGGAGTCAGAGAGAGGGGAAGGGCTGCTCAGCGGGCTGCGGCGCCTCCCTGTTGGAACTGTAGTGACCATGCCACTCCCCTGGGATGCTGTGGCCCAGATGCACAGGAGATTCTCAAACAGGGGCCCCACTAAAATGACCCAGCCTCCTCTATCAGTTCTACCAGTTACCCGAGGAGCAGAAGCTGTAATAGTGGGAAAAAATGCAGCAGTAAGTGGCAAAAAGTCCTGATCCCGGGTCACTGGGTGCCCCTACACCCACATGTAAGGTCCTGAGGATGCACGGGAAGCAAGCATCTTCCTCGTTTGTGTCTACCTTTGTCTGCAAGCTGGAAAAATGGTGTTTCCTAAGGAGCAGCTTCACCTTCCAACACTCACAACACCAAAATGGTCGAAGACGGCGTGGCAGCTGGAAGGGCCTTCGAGATCAGGCAGCCCAGCCACCCTCACCGACCCACATGGTTCCAGGAGGAAGCGGAGGCCCAGACAGGGAGAAACCTGCGCGGGTCAAGCAGATCATGCCGGAGTCTGCATTTATACCAAGCCACAGACTCCCAGACCCATGCTCGTCCTGTCAAACCAGGCAGCTTCGACCTCTGAAGGGTCCTCCCTTCCTATCTTGCCTCATTACGCTGGGAGGAAAGATACGATTTATGTCCTACATATTCAACCTCTACGTTTCAGGTAAGAAAACAGGTCAAAAAGGAAAAGTCACTTGCCCCGGGTCATAGCTGGCGTCTGAACTGGAATTCAGGTTTGGGATCCTTTGCCCAGTGCTCATTTCATTAAAATGATACCCTCTCCCTAAGGAAACGTCCTTAGTCACAGCTCAAGCCTTCCCCTGCTCGTTCTCATCCTCAAAGAGGAGTAAAGCATCCAAAACTTTAACCCAAACAATCAGAGAAGCAGACACATTCCCTAAATTGCTGCCCCAGGCCCTGGAGACTGCGAGTCTTTACCTTCAAATGCCCGAGCAGCGTCCACGAGGTGGGACCAATCTAACCCCATGGCTGTGTCCGGGAGAGGCATCAGGCCAGGATCTGCGCACTTGGACTTATCCGATAAGGACCCATCGGAGAACCAGAACTCATCTAAACAGAAACAAAACCAGAGCATCAGTCACACCACAGCGCGGGGCACCAGCCAGCCCTGCACAAGGCCCCGGGAACTTCTTGTAAAAGACCTGCCCCCAGTAAAAGCAGGAGACGACATCGCAGTTACCCAAAAGACACACAGCTGGAAAAACGGCGGTCTGTGAAAAAGCCGAGACCTACAGACTCATGCAGAGGTCAGCCAGCAAGCAAAGATGGGGTGGAAGGGAGACTAGGACTGAGTCTTTGCGCATATGGGGATCTCACAGAAGTTCTCCTCTGGTGCAGGCTTCTCTCGAGTACATTGGCATCTGACTAACTGCAGGATCAACTCCTGTTTTCTTCAGGGGCGACTTCTCCCTTTGGAGAGTGGTGCAAGCTTCTACTGTAAAAATGGTTTGGCACAGTCTCTCTATCCTGATGGTTTAAAAAGCTTCCTGGAGAACAGTTACCCAAGCTGAGCACCACAAATTCAAGACGTCTTGAATATCAGTTTATTATAAAAATGCAGGAAGACTTTGTTTTCATTAGTAACAGACAAGAAAGAGAGGGGACAATATTTTAAATGCTATGCACAAAAATGATGGTTGGGTTGCTTTTTTGACTTTGAAATGGCTTGATCACTGGCTAAACCAGAAAGCTCTCGCCATCCTGCACCAAATGTTTCGTCGTCTTCCTTTGTCTGTACAAATGGACTGCTCACATTTCTTTTTCTCGTTAAACTCTCATCACAGGAGTTGAAGTGTTTACGTCATTAATAACACTAGTTCTTAAGAACTCATTATGCATCTGAGGACAAATTTTCAAAAGGCTTCCACTGGACTTCCTCTACTGTGTCTTTTCTGAACCTGCCCCAGCGCTGCATGCAGTGGCTTATGAACACATCTAACTAATTAGACCAATCAAAATAATGACCACCTGGCTGTCTGAGCCTGCAATTAAGTTAAGTAAGGGACATAATTAACCAAAGGCACCTGTAATTTTTGTTCCCGCATCCTTTGGGGTAGCTGTGAAATGCTGGCATCTGGACTAAGACGGAGTGTTTGTGATCTGGCCTTGAAGGACATGAACAGTCTGAACAGTCTTTCACTCTCCTGACACCTTCACAAGCAGCTCTCAGCCGACCTCTAACAGCTGGAACTAAACCAATCAAACCTTCTATTTTTTTTTTGAGGAAGATCAGCCCTGAGCTAACATCCATGCTAATCCTCCTCTTTTTGCTGAGGAAGACCGGCTCTGAGCTAACATCTATTGCCAATCTTCCTCTTTTTTTTTTTCCCCAAAGCCCCAGTAGATAGTTGTATGTCATAGTTGCACATCCTTCTAGTTGCTGTATGTGGGACGCGGCCTCAGCATGGCCGGAGAAGCGGTGTGTCGGTGCGCACCCAGGATCCGAACCTGGGCCGCCAGTAGCGGAGTGCACGCACTTAACCGCTAAGCCACGGGGCTGGCCCTCAAACCTTCTATTTTTAATACTACCATGTTTAGATGCAGTCATATTCCACCAACTCTTCGCAACCTCCATTTTGAAGGGAACCCAGTAATGGATATTTTGTCAACACCATTCCCGCTGCCACCCTCCCTCTCCACATGCTCATCTTCTTTGAAATAACAACCATTCCAGCTTGTTCTATGTGTGAGGTACTCTGTCCTTACGTAGGGACAGATTAAACACGGAGCACATGGCAGCAGCAACGCTGCCATAGGAGCAGGGAGGAGGGAACAGTTAGCACTCCGGGTCTCCCTCCTCTCCTGAACCTCCTCTGGAGCCCAGGAAGGCCCTGCCGAAAGAGGCGGGGCTGAACATCCCCCCAGGCCTCTGTCTTTAACCAGAAGTTTAAGGTTCAACCCCCAGGTAGAAAGGTAAGGAAGCCCAGGGATCCTCAGTCACTTACAAATCCCCTCCTTTGTCTCTCAAATACGTTGGCTGCTTTGCTTACAGCAGCTTTCCTGCACTAAGTGTAGAGAAATTATTTAACAAGGTGCAATTACTTGTGTCACTGATTCCCACGTGAGTGGTTCTTCAGGAATAGGGGCGAGAGTGTCTCAGCTCTGTGAAGGTGCCCCAGGCAGGCTAAGACCCGGTGTGAACTGGGCACTCCCCTCACCAGCTACCTCTCCTTTCCCAGCCGGAGGGGAAAACATCAGGGAGTGGAAAACTCTTCAGGTCAATGAACATTTCTAGAGGAAGTACACTCGGTTAGAAATGCCAACTTGAGGATTTTCTTTGCCCTTATAAAGAAATAATCCATCACCCGAGCCTCTGGCATCTTAAAGCTTAAAATCAAATCTAACACACATTCTGCGTGCTACTTCCTTCCCTGACGCCACCAGACCACATCCTCCTCACTGGCTCTAACAGGAGCCAAGTGGAGAGAAAAAGTAACAGAGAGGACAGGCGGACAAATGCGATAAGAATGGAGGGGATAGGGCCAACTGGCCGGTGCTGATTCAGAGAATGAGGTGCTGGGCTAACGTCCCTGCTCCACCCTCCTCTCGTCCCTCCCGCGGCTGTGTGCTCCCAGAGCCATCTTCCTCAAACACCCAATGGAGTATTGACAGCGGAGACTTCACAGTTTTGGGTTAAAAATTAAAGCTCTGCCTATTCCTGAGCACCCTGAAGTTCCATGCTACGTGGCCATTTGTAATTGAGCCAAGGCACAAGTCTGAATCTTGGTGGCCGGGAAGCTGATGCCCAGAGTGAGTGAGTGGGTCCAGCTATCCACACAGCAGGGCAGGCCAACCAGTTCCCCAGGTCTCCCTGCTCACTGCTCTCTACACAACTCATGCAGAGACCACATGCAAAGTGGCACTGATGCTTTGGGGTCTGGGAAGGTCTCAGGGCGTAAGTTTCACAACCAGAAGGAAGCCCAGGGCCTCGTCCTAACCTCCTCCAACTTTTATGGAGAACCAGGGAGCAAAAGGAGGAAATGTTTCTCCTTTATTACAAACTATTACCCCTCTTCCCCAGTTTTAAATGGGCCTTTGTCTGTTTACTTGATACTGTGGAACTGGCAAAGGTGATCAGTAGATTAGAAGACTCCTTTCCTCTGGAGTTCATTTGGGGTGCTATCCACTTAACCGTCTATTGATGATCTATTTATTAAATGACTACTGTCTGCCTAGTGATGGGGTACAGCAGTGGATAAGACAGACATGAGCACGCTCTCATGAAGCTTACATGACAAGTGACAAGGAAACAGACAATAAACAAATAAACAGGAACATACAAGTAGTGACAAGTCTTTCAAAGAAAATAAAACGGTGATGTGGCTGAGGAGCCTGATGGCATGTTTGGGGGAGGCCTGCCTGAGGAGGTGATACTTCCTGGGACAAACGATGAGAAGGAGCTGCTTGATGAAGAGCAGGGGTCTGGTAGAAAAGCTCTGAGAAAGATCAGACTGAAATCTAAACCCGATGTCTTTCAGAAGCAGGAAGATCCTAGTGCCAATGACAGTCAACTTAAATGAACAAAGAGCTGCCTAAATTCCTCTCTGAATTATCAAAATGAAAAGCACCTAAATATTTTTCCTTTGCTTGGAAAAATCATATAATTGTAAAAAATTACCATCTTTTTCTTTTGTCTGAGACTCCAAACCATCAAACTCCTTTATAATACTTTTAACTGACATTAGGTATCACTACTGTCACCCCCCAGATGATGTTCACTGAGCATCCACTATATTCCGGGTACCATCAGGTACTGTATTAGCACCGAGGGATGGATGACCAATAAGACACAGCTTCTGCCCTTGAGGAGTCCAGTCCACACACAGATGAGTCCTGTTGGTGCTGGTCTGGTGGGGTTTGGATAAGGTACAAGCTGTGAGCTGTCCCCTGTGCTTGGTGCACACCATGGCAGCTGGCACTGGATTGTTTCCTGAGTTTTACAGATGGGGAAGAAGAGGCATGACTTGTCTTAGGTATCAAAGCCAGTGTTCCCTCAGGGGCACACATTGCTCTTCTGGTCGATTCAGAAAAGAAAGTGACTCGTGGATTCTGTTGAAAGATGGCTAATGTCCAGGTGCTGATGCCTGGGCTGCTGCTGTCTGGCCTGGACATTGATCTTGTGGCTTCCTGTTTGTTTATCCAAAACCTAAAATCACAGTGACCATCTTTATTGGGTCTGACTTTACTGTTGTCATTATAAATCCTGAGGAGCCTTCTCGACAGCACTTCCTGGTGGTCAGACATCTGAGGTTTTGCAATTACTCTCCAGAAAGCAATGGATGTTTATTATAGGGGAAATTGAAAACATTTGAAAAAAGAGAAGTGCCATATGGAATCAGCCAAAACCTTGCCTCTGACGGCCCATGGACACCTTCTGCAATGCCAACTGAAGCAAAGATTACTCTTCTGCTGGTTGTCAGCTCTTATCACCTATGCCACACACCACTGAGTCTACACTTGAGGTCTGTAGCATCTCATGTGAGTACTAAATTATACAGAAAATACTCATTTCCTTTATTTGTATTCTAAAACTCCACCCCTCCTCTTTTTTTTTTTTTTTTTTTTTAACTTCAAGGGGCATCCTTTGGGAGGTGCCTAGGTCAAAACTATAGGATTTAGGGGAACACACATAAGCTAATACTCTGTTTTTATTTCTCAAAACTTAAGAACTTTCATTAGTCTATCCTCATAGGAAGATTTCCACCATTCCTTGGAGAGTTTTGATCTTCATTCCATCAAAAATCAGGAATTCTCTTTAAACATGCTGTGAACCCGCCAAGGCTTGAGACTACAGTGAATGAAGCCAGGTGCCCAACTGTGCAAGGAGGCGAAGGATACTATGAACGCTATTCAGGATCATTGCTTATCGGGCCTGTGGACTGTGTGTCCAAATGGCCACTCCCATTTTTTTTCTATCTGGGCCACTAAAGAAATTTTATTCTGAAATCCATCAATTATTAAAATAAAAAAGGCCCTAAATGCAATACAGAAACATTTCAGAAATATTTTCAATTGCTCGATCGGGTCATATTTTTACATCTCTAAGCTGAAGACATAATGATACAGCACATTCCAGTGACTTCACAGGAAATATATGTGAATCATGACATGAATCACATCCAAAATGTGTTTGTTAAGTATCTGTCTCACAGGAGTGGATTAAGATCTTGGTTTCAAGAGAAGAAAGATTCTGAGACAGGTTCAAATTTGGGATATTTAAAGGCTAAAAATATCTGAGCAAGAAGCCTGTGCCTGTGATAATTACACATAGAAAAGGTGTAGTGATGAAGTCTCCCAACATTCACTGTGAAGGGATGAACTTCCTGACCCTTTCTCCGCGCTACCCTTACTCCAGATCAGGAACCAGACCTGAATGAGTCTCTCTGAGAGATTCTCTTTCTGAAGATCAGATGCTTCTAGCAATGCTCAAGTTCTACAGTTTAAAAGAAGAATGTGTGTGCCTTCTGAGGGTTTTGCCAAGCTCCATTTATGCAGCTATTTAACCGTCCAGGGCTACAAGACTCAGCAGAACTAACCTCCACTCCAAGTTTTAATGTGAAGCGAAGTCTCTGAGACACTAAGAGAAACAACTGGGCAATCTCCAGTAGTCCTTAGCTCTCACTCACAGACATCTGCTAGGCATTAGCACCACATTTCAACTTTCTGGGTTGTTCCAGTTTCAGAATGTTAAAATACTCACAAAGAGGGCTATCGTCTTATAGAGGCTCTGCTGACTGAGCAGAAACCACAGAGAGCGAAGGATGACTAAAATCTGTCTTGAATAGATACAAAAGTAAGAACCACTCAGGTGAGTGTGGGAGTCAAGGGTCCCACGAACTAGTGTTCTCCAAAGGATACTAAACCCTTGAAGCTGAACCTCTCTATGGGCACGGTGGAAGGAATCAGAATTTTTGGGTGGAAGACACATCAATGCAATTTACTTCCAGCTCCCTTATTTATATTCTGTCATTTTACCCATCAAACCTAGAGAATTTTTTCTGAGTAGTTTCTAAAGTATAGAAATTGGAGGAGTCACACTGGCAAATAAGGTTTGATTAGAGAATAGCAAACAGCAAAGACCACTCATTGCTTCTCCTACAGAAATGAACAATGAAGACAGGTAAGGCAGGTTTAACTTGGATAGTGAATAAACAGAGTATCCTGCCTATTTCCTAACTGTGCCTTTACAGTTTGAACATACTAAAAATGGATGTAGTTTTTCAGTAGGCGAATGGGTTCCCTGTGGTACATCCAGACAATGGAATATTATTCAGTGCTAAAAAGAAATGTTATCAAGCCATGAAAAGACATGGAGGAAGCTTAAACGCATGTTACTAAGTGAAAGAAGCCAATCTGAAAAGGCTACATACTGTATGATCCCCACTATATGACATTCTGGAAAAGGCAAAACTACGGAGACAGTAAAAAGATCAGCAGTTGCCAGGAGTTAGGGGGAGGGAGGGATGAACAGGCAGAGCACAGAGGATTTCAGGGTAGTGAAACTATTCTGTATTACAGTGTAATGAAGGATACATGTCATCATATATTTGTCCAGACCCACAGAATGTACAACAGCAAGAGAGAACCCTGGTGTAAACTATAGACTTTGAGTGACAATGATGTCTCAGTGTAGGCTCATGGATTCTAACAAATGTACCACTTTGGTGACAGATGTTGATAATGGGGGAAGTTGTCCACATGTGGGGATAGCGGCTTTATGGGAACTCTCTGTGCCTTCTGCTAAATTTTGCTGTGAACCTTAAACTTCTCTAAAAAAAAAAAAAAAAAAAAAAAAAAAAAATATATATATATATATATATATATATATATATATAAAAGTGAGGCTAAAAAAAAGATGCATATCTTTCACATGTAAGCAAACGAAGGGTAGAATCTAAGAACTATATTAATATACAGATTTCACAATCACACTTCAAGCATTTTAAATGAAAGAAATAACATTTGTAAACATTTGTAAGAAAACAGAGTTTTACAAAAGCTTTTAAGAGGACATTAAAGTTACATATTTACAAAAAAGGAAAAACATTTGAAGAAATATTGGGGTGTTAAAAGATGTCTGTCTGACCTTTCATACAGTTATCAAGGAGTTTAAAGGTTTCTTCAATTTAGACAAATGGACCCTTTACAGCAGGCAGGATATTATGTTACTTAAAGAAATAGATTAAGAATTTTATGAGACAAGGTTCATTTCCAATTATGTTAAACATTAGAAACATTATTAGAACTTTTATTTCATTTAGCCTGGGACTTCTGTGTGCATTATGAAGTTCAAAATTGGTTTTAAAGATAATGCTTTTGGTGATGAAATTAAAAAAAAAAAAGCCTGACAATGAATATATTTCTGATTATATCCCCATTCTTCCTATACAATAGAAATTAACTATGAAAAAAAGAAATAAAAGCTAATGTAAAAAAAATAACCACCCTTAAACACCGACATGTTACAAGGAACTGACACTATGTAAAAATCAAAGATTTTAGGATTTGAAGGAAAATAATCTAGAAATTATCTATTCAACCTTTGACCAGTAAATTGGAGTAAACTGGACACAGAGTACATAAGTGACGAGCACAAGGACATGCTGCTGCCCGCAGGGAAAGCCAGGTCTCAGTCCTAGATCTCCTGCAGCCCACCCGCCACCTTGCCTGTCACCAGGTATAGAAGGTCAAGAAGAAATAGAAATGGAAGGCGAGAAAACCAAACTTTCCTCCTTACTTGCTGCCCACTGGAAATCTATCCCTGCACTCCAGTTTTTTCTTTATAAAGTCAGGTTTTAGACATTTTTCCATATGGATGTAATTGCTGAGAGATGGTACAAAGGTCACTATTTTATCTGATGAAAATCTTTAATATGGATTTTTCAATTTTCTTCAAAATTGTTAATATTGCTTAACTTGTAAAAAATGTCCACTCTGGGACTTTTATCATATTTACAAATTACTAAGAAAAAAGAAAACACACCACCATATGATACATATTTTAAAAAATTAACAATACCCCCCAACACCTTCCTAGGAGACAATCTTGACAATCAACCCCCCAAACCCCCAGCAGGCAGGAGCTAGTCAATCAGGCCACACCTCTGGGAAGCGCCCCGTCCACCGCACCGCGCTTACTTCTCAGGTTCCCCATGCTGGGCGCAGGGTGGGTCCGGGGAGGCAGGGTGCTGTGGTAGGGCGGAGTGGTGCTGAACAGAATGTCGTTGGGCAGGGCCTGGTCAAGTATGGAACTTCGGGAACTGCCAAAGGAAGATCCCCTCCGATTGCTGCATATGCTCTCATCAGAGAGGGTGCGGTACAGCGACCGTCGCGGAGACAGGTTCCCGTAGAAGGAAAACTAGAGGTTTAAACATGGCGGGAGTGGAGAAAACAGACATGAAAACGCTGACAGCATGGAATTGATCTGCCTAAATCTGGTGGGTTCACATACCACCGTGAGAGCTTCTCTGAGCATCCCCTAGGCAGGCATAAAGTGTTTAACTCAGGAATGCTAAGCCAGGTACGTGGGTCATCCGGGCAAATGCACCAGGGCTTTGGTGTGGTGACTGGATTTGAGTGTTTTCCTCCTTTGACATTCTGTGAAATATTATCACGAATTAGACATGCACATCTTTATTAATTCTGAAATGTTAAATAGAACCTCCATAACCTCATAGCAGTAGCAGCTCCTGGAAATATATAAGGTTGCCATTTCAAGTAACAGTTATTCAAAACCACACATAGTGCTGGCTTGATTTTAATTTGAAATGACTACATTTTAATATTAGGCAGTTTCTGTAGCAATCAACTGCATGTGAAATTCAATCCAATCTAAATAATAATAAAGCTAATTTTGAACACTGTAGCTTTCTAGGCCATACAAATACGTTCAAGAAAAATGGTAGGTATCAGGCCAGGAAAATCTTACTGTTCACTTAAAAGTATCACTCCCGAAAGTCTATTACAATTGTTGAAAAATGAGTTATAGTAATCCATCATAAGCAGATTTAAAGGCAACATTAAAATTATGGTGTGTTAGATGAGAGATAGGGTAAGAAAAATTCTTACTAAAGAAGCAAGTAGTCAAATACTCAAGAAAAATTAAGTCAAATATGAATTTCCAACTACTACTTCTGCATTCTGAACCACATTCCTTTTACATAAACAATAGTAAAAGCCAGAATGTTCACTTCAAACAAATATAGAAATGGCTATTTACATTTGAGAGTGCAGCAAGAAGGCTAAAAATATTTCTATTGTATGTGTTCCTTCCATTCTGTCGTCTCTCTAACTGACGAATGGCAACTGGAATGAGTGTGAATTATAAAGTTAAATTTACACTATGAAAAGAAGGTGATTTGTCTTAGAAGAAAAAAAACACACGTCAAGGAGAAGTTCATTCCTATTAAAAGAAAAGCTATTTGCACTTTTTGTATAATAGTCTGCACCCAAGCTTATACAGTACCATCTACATGATTTGATACAAGTTAAAAAGACTCATTATGACTGAGTTCTTCGGGGATTGCCTCTTTACACACGACCAGCAGGTTCTTCAGAACATGATTACAGGCACGTTAGATTAAAGCAGCTTTGAGATAGTATCTAATTAGAGTGTTATTCTAAGAACACAATTAGGTTAATTGCAGTATTGTTTTATTATAGGGAAGAGAGAAGCAAAAAGCCTTGCTGTTTACCCTGATCACAGCCAATACGGCAATGCCTGGTTTTTTTTCTTTTCTTTTCATTTGGACAAGAGAGTGTGATGGATTAGAAAGGAGAAGACCTAGATTCCATTCCTGACTCTGCCACCAAATATTTATGTGAACTTCACATTTCACCATTTGGGCCTCGGTTACTTGCAAAGAATGGAGATTGGGCTAAGTTACTTGTAAGTTCCTTGTAATACTTTCCATTATTTAACAAAGTGGTTTAAGAGACTGTAATAATAATGAAACTAAAACTAATAAGAATAAGTAATCTAACACTAGCCAGGGACTACTACAGTGTGAAGGAACGTATGCCACTGAACCTGAAGCTGGCTCATAAGATTGACACGTGGCCTTCCCTGTGATTTTTATGTGGGAGTTTTATATGGGACGATGTACGTGCCATCCTGTTTATAACGCCCGGCAGGCAGTATACTATCTAACTCCAGCCCATTTCTGGAACAGGATTACATCTAAGAAGGACAGCTTGGAGCAAATAGCTACTGTTTCTGATCATCCGTTATGTCCAGGTAGCATACGAGGCTCTGCCCATGTTATTTCTTATCTTTGCTATAACTCTATGGTACACATTATTATCTCCTTGTAAAGGACACTGGGCCAAGAGGTCAAGTCACCTGCACACAGTCATGCAGATGATCATTGTTGGAGCTGGGATTTGAGGCCAGGCCTGCCTGATTCTAGCTCTCTCTATCCACGCTGGAAAGCTGCCCTTCCTCACCTTTCCCAGGTTCGCTTTGCTTACTGACAGAATAGACATTGCAAACAGCCAGCCACACAGAGTTGCTGGTAGGGTCACAAGACAGAATGCACGCAGGAGTGCTCTGGAAACCTGTAGTCTCTTTAGATTTTTCTTGAGTGTTTCTGGTAACTTCAAAGCCCCACAGAAGTCACTCACCCTTCTTCTCCCCTCCTCCACCAAGGGGCTGTCAGGGAGCATCAATTTCAGAAAGTCTTCTTTTGACAGAACATGTTGAGTTTCTGAAGTGGCATCTCCCACCACTGTCTGATGCTGAGCGGCCGTGGCCATGAGATCCATCTCACCATACAGCCTGTTGAAACAAACCAGAAGGAAGCAGACCAGAGGAGTGGTCAGCCTGTTTGTAAAGTGCCTGCAGGCTTAAGAATGAAAATCCAGTAACCTCATACACATAGACACGACTCGTAATCATTAAGTCAGTTCGCTTCTGCTACATTCACTCCAGATCCCCATGTCGTTTTACATTTATGAAATAAGCTCAACTGCAGAGTTATATTTCTGAATAATTCAGGAACAAATCAGATCCCCAAAGCCCTGGATGAGAAAAAGTATAGCCAACTTTTAAAATAAGGCTGGGCTTTTCTTTTCCCAATCTCTGTCAGAAAACACAGTTTCAATAATTCATCAGAGATTATCAAATGTCCTTTGAAGGAAGCCTGGTGCTTCTCAGAAACTGGAGAGCCTTTCCCTTGCGGCTGGACGTCCATACCCCACGTCTCACCCAGGCAACACAGGGGCACCCGCGGGAGCCTGAAGTTTAAGAGTAATCAATTCAGGCGTGGGCCAAACACGTTTTATTATCAGCAATTTCGCAAAGCTGTTTGGATAAATAAAGCAGCTGTCTCCTTTAATTATCAGCAAATAAAAATGTATTTATGGACAACAGAAGACTGTCCAGCTGAAATACTGTTTTCAGCTCTTTTCCAGGGAGAAAACTGGGGAGTCATTTTTAAAAGGTTTACTCTGAAAATGCAATCTGAGCAACCAAACATTCCTGAAGACACAGTGAATACGACAGTGGCTGTGTTGTCAGCCGAGGTGAAAGGTCTTTGCCACACGACCTGAAATGTAGCATTCTAGGAATCCACCGCCCAGAGCAGCAGGCAACAGAGGATGACCTGTGTGTTACTGCTGTGTGTCACTGAGACGACTCTACTTTGAAAGCAAGGCTATCTTGTCACAGTGTGACAGCTCACTGGGAAATTATCACAGTGAGAAACTCACAGAGACACGCTCAAAATTAACAACGATGTATCTGGAAATCTCTCTGGCTTGCGCTTTGCTTCTGAGGTAGGTCAGGTTTCCCTGCACTTCTCAGTTCTTGAAGCACCAGCAACACTGAGGACATGAACCAACAGTGGCTGTGAAGGGAGCTTTTAAAAACATTTAAAACATGACTGAAGACTTGGTTGGCTTGTGGGATGGTGTGATGTGAAAACGGGGGAAGAACCCCAGACCCTGGGGGGCATTCGCACAAAGGCCACAAGGGGAAAACACCCATGGAGGCTTTATGAAGAGAACATCCAAGAAGCGCCCCACTTCTCACCCTGAGGTTTGGAGCTGGGGGTGCTCAGGAGCTCCAGGCCCCCTTTGCTTTGGGAAAGATGTGGGGGGGAAAGTCCAGGTCCCATCAATAACTGCTTGGATAAAAATCTAATGCCTATAATTACTATTAAAATGTGCTATTCTAGTTTCCCTATGTGTTTGAATAAAAATCACTAGCCTGTCTGCTAAATTAGTAGTTTTATTAAAACTGCCAAATGATGTATCAATAAATATGCCGTGAGGGTCTACTTGTGCCAGTCACTAGGTGTAGAGAGGTGAGCAGGACCTGGTGCTCCAGGAGGACCCCGCTCTGGGGTGTGTGCGTGTGCGCACGTGTGTGTGTGCGCGGGCGCAGGGGCAGGGATGAACGAGTGGGAAGTCACAGTGCTGGGACAGAGGTGCAGAGAAGGGCCCAGCCTGGGAAGGTGCTGGCCTGAGAAACCTGGCTCAGAAACTCAGGAAGGGCGTTTAGGCAGAAGGAACCAGATGAATGGAAGCACAGAGGCCTGAGACAGAAGTGCTCAACTCGGGCAGTGAAAGGAGAGCTACCAGAAGTGTAGAGGGCGGGGTGGATGGAGATTGGGCTTGCAAGTAGTTACAGGACAAATAAGGGAGGATTACATATGCTGTGCTGAGCCATTACCCTGAAGATACTAGAGTTTAGAAAGATTACAAATAGAGAAGGAAACGAGCTTTGAACATTAGGGGAAAAAAAAACCATTCTAGGTATGACATGGACCGTGGTTGGAGGAGCTGGAGTGGAGGTGGAGACCAGGCAGGCTGGCACACAGCAGCCTGGGCTGAGAGGGTGAGGACCCAGGATGGTGGCTGAGGCCACAGACATGGAGGACACTAAAGGGAGGACCAGTGAGACTTGGGGATGGCAATGTGAAAGGCCAGGTAGAGGCTGGGGCAGAACCTACGATTCTGACTTGGTGACCACAGACAGGAAAACACTTAAATAGAGAATACTGAAGGAAGAGTCCATTTCAGGAGGACAAATTAGGAAATGCGCAGCTAAACACCGGCATTAGGCTCTTATAATCGATGCCAATGTAATATATGAAATAATATGTGAACTGCTTTTGGAGTACTGTAATTAGTAATTTCTACACTTTTCCTCCTACCTCCAACTGGGTACTCCTGAAAACGGGGCCTGGGACCTAATTAGCTTTGTATCTCTAATGCTCAGTTCAGTTTTTCCCATGGGTTAACAGCACAGTGCTTCCCACTCCTGAGGATGTGTCTAGAGCTCCACTGTATCCGGAACAGTGAGCTGAAGGGCTTCCCGGAGGGTGTGAACCACTGAGGAGAGAAGCAGACCAAAGCTGCAGGACGCTCCAAGCACCCCCTCCACTTACGAGATGAGTGAGTGAGCAGCTCGCTAGCTGCATTTTAAAACATAAGGTTATATTATTAACAAAAATAATCAATGAGGTTCTGCAATACAATTTTAAAGAAATAACTGACAGTTTCTGAGTTATGTGAAACTTCTGGAGGGCACAACTGATTTTATATTTTTTGTACAACAAGACGCGTATTCTCTAATTCTCAGTGGTACAAACACACTGTACTTGGCTATGTACTTTTCTATGCGTATCTTTCAGTGATTTGGTAAAACACTGTTCTGATGAAATTTCAAAGCTATTGGTGCAGCCTGGTACGACTGTTGTATGTATATATTCATCACTTCAACATTAAACAGAGTGTCTTGTTTTAGACGCACTTTACTTAGCTGGGCCAGGCCTGGGGTGCCTGCTACACCTGACAGGATGAGCACGACACACCGCAGAGACCTGTGCGAGGCCTGGGTTTGAATCCCAGCACTGACAAATAACTGCTCTCCTACCCAGAGGTGCAAACCCCTTCTCATAGCATTCCTCATGTTGCCTCTCTTTTACTGAGAGTTGGTGTCATCAAACCAATGTGTTCAAACGCATGAACTCTGGAGGGCTCCCGAGTGAAAAATGTCCAAATGGGCTCGTTTCCCCCTCTCCTGACTCTTCGAGAGAGTCCTCTGGCAAAACACAGTGCTTACACTGATATGCAAAATGCTTCTACAGATATCCCATAGAACTTAAACGGCTTCAGATGATTTCTGTGAAGCCTCAGAAGACTCTATTAGACAGAAATACTGACATTATCATTAGAACATTTACGATAAAAAGTGTAGTTATCACTATAAAATTCCTTTCTAAATAATTCTTTTACAATTATTGCATTTGCAATTATTGACATGATGGGTTTTGTTTTCTTGGTGAGGAAGATCGGCCCTGAGCTAATGTCCGTTGCCAATCTTCCTCTTTTCTGCTGAGGAAGATTAGCCCTGAGCTGACATCTGTGCCCATCTTCCTCTATTTTGTATATGGGATACCACCACAGCATGGCTTGATGAGCAGTGCATAGGTCCGCACCCAAGATTCAAACATGGGAACCCTGGGCCGCCAAAACGGACCAGGCAAACTTAACCACTATGCCACACAGCCGGCCCCGGGATCATTTTTTAAGGGAAAAAAGTGATACTAGTTTATGGATCAAACCTAAGATCTAGCAGAACTGTCTGAAAGTCACCGCAGCACCTGAGTACCCCCACACTCGACAATGCTATCAATACATGCAGACACAGCAAAACACAATGACCTTATCATTTAGTGCACGAGAATTTTTTTAAGGCTGTCCTTTAAAAAATAAGCAAACCAACAGCTAAACTGCTCTGACCAGCCTTGCTCTGCATTCTTGAAATGTGATTTCTTTACTTGTCTCTTCAAAGAGATATCAGTACAGTTTTCACACATGTTAAAAATTGGGTTATCAGTATTTTTTCTCTTCTTTTTTCAAATAAAAAACATCCCTCCCTACCTGCCTCTGCAAAACCTAACAACTGAAAGGGAAATCAAAACCATGTTAAAAATAGGTAAAATATTTTTTTTTGTATGGTATCAGTTACATAGCAACTTTAAGAAACACACACAGACTCTGTGGGAACTCAACTGTCCTTGAACTTGTGTGTTTACAGACTCTACACTCACACCACCACTAGCACATTATCACGACTTTTCTATTGCAGGCAGCTTTCTGAATATAAGAACAAAGAAGAGAGATTTCTTTTAAGTTTATAAGCAAAAATCAAGGAAAGAGACGAATTTTAAAGAGAAATATAAATGCCAAGATTTAAAGAGTTTTACAAAGATGTTTCTGGATTATTCTTTTTTAGAAAATGTATTTCTGCTAGAGGAAAAATATATTTGCTTAGTCAATCCTCAAAATGTATAATGTTGCCTAGAGAAGAACCACCAGCCACCTTACCCCTGACATTCAGTCACTTCAGACTCCTCAGGCGGTGGGCTGCCTTCCGATTTCTTCCAGCCGATGACGTATTTGTTCACTGCCCCTTGTCTGTGGTAGGGCTTGGACATGGACCCTGGGACCTGCTGACCGCTGCTGTGAGACACGATGTAGACTTTGGACGTATCCAGAGACCCACTATTTTTGGAACAGTGAGCTGAAGGGCTTCCTGAATGGTGTGAACCACTGAGGAGAGAAATAGACAAAAGCTGTAATACTATCAGATTTCAGCAGTGCTGGCATGTTGCCAAGCCCAGAGCCACAATACTTTACATCCTGTCCTTCTCTGTGAGCAAAATCAGGCAGAGTGAGCACGTTAGAATGTGCCTTGTTAGAATGTCTCATTTTCCATAGGCTAAGGATGCCCACGCACAAGCTGTACGCCTGTGGTCAGAAGGATGTTACAAACATGGTCAGGGGAAATCTAACAAAAAAATGGGTAACATACTTAAACCAATGCTCAAAAGAGAGGAGACTCACACAGCGGATAAACATAGAGAAGGGGCTCAACCTCAGCTGTCACCAGGGAAACGGCAATGCAAACCACAACAGTATCACAACCCACTCACCAGACTGGCAAAAATGGGAATGCTTGATAATGAATGCCCAGTGTTGGCCAGAACTGGAGCAATGGGCACCCTCCTACTGCTAGTAGCAGTGAAAAGTGTGTAAAACAGTTTGGAAAGCAGTCCAGGCGTTACCTGTAGAGATGTGCACCCGCAGAGTGTATGACCCAGCAATTCCACTCCTCAGTGTACACCCTAGATAAACCCCTGCACGTGCGTAATTGGAAACTGGTAACAATGTTGATAGGAGCACTGATTTGAATAGCTCCCCAGTGCTGGCAACCTGAATCATCATTATGATTGGATGATGGAATGGATGGTCAATTAATAAACACGGATGAATACATGGAATACTCCATAAATGAATGAACCGAGGCTGCAGACAGCAACTTGGGTCAATCTCACAAATATAATGTAGAAAAAGAAGCAAGTCACAAAGAATATGTTGAGCATGATTCTCCTTTTTAATAAAGTTCATAAACAGGCAAAACTGGACAATACGTTGTTCAGGAACACATACATCAGTAGTAAAACTATAAAGAGAAGCGAGGGATGGTTATCATGAAAGCCAGGTTAGTGGCCACCCCAGGGGGAAGAGAAGGGATAGTGATCGGGTAGGACGTGGGGGTCTTCCAACACAACAACGACAGTTCCTTAATCTGGTGTCATAATACGGATGTTCTGTATTACCATGTGATATGACAGCAACAAAATAATATTTAAAACACAGAATCCCTAAAAACAACAAATTTTTTTTAAATGTCAGCAGTTAAGCTAAGGCCAGAAGGACTCCCCTATTGACTGTATGATCACCTCTAGAAATAGAAAGCCTAAAGATCTTTTTTAATTCAGAAAGATCAACAATATAATATTTTATGAAAAAATGAGTAAAACAGAGATCAGGGATTACTTCACAAATATGAAAAAGCAGAAGTCCTTGCTATTGAGCGAGTTTACAACAGGGTTCTTCAGATGGCCAGCTCCCTGGTATGATGAAATAAAATCTTGTTCTGAAACCTCTGATTAGCTCACACATTTACTGAAAAAACTATGTATAAAGCAAGTATATAATGGAGGAAGTAAAAAAAAAAGTCTAAAACTAAGAATGATATTAAAATAGACTTTTTATAGAGGTTCAAAAGAAAATAAGGAAACCAACCAATTTTGTGGTCTTCTACATGTTGGAGACACTGCAGTATTCGAAAAATTAAAAAAACAAACGAAATAAATGCATAAAACACCTCATCTACTCCCATGAAGTGACTTAGTTGCTGGTGGTAGGTCTGCGCTCCTGAGCGTGACTCAAGGCTCCCTCCATTTGGGCTCTAAGTTGTGAGCTCTGCGGGAAGATGTTTTACTGACTTCCCCACGTCCAAAGCAACCCAGAAAATAAGCCAGGAATGAAGAGGCATTGAGAGAGGGAGCTAATGAACTCTTTCCGTGTACTGGGGTGCGCACCAGTTAGTAAACTCTTCACCAGAAAACTCCATCTCTGGGCAATGGGCTCTGAAGGCCTGTATATGTTCCCGTAAGCTTCAGAGCTACAGAAAAGGCATAAAAATAGTAGAATAACATGCATATACTCTTCATCTAGATTCACTAATTGTTACTATCTTGCTACTTTGGCATTATTCCTCTCTATATATTCCTCTCTGAACCATTTGAGAATTAGTTGCAAACTTTATGACATCATAGTCCTATATTTCAGTATACATTTCCTAAGAATAAGGACATTCTCCCACAGAGTAACAACATAATTACCACAATCAGGAAATCAGGCATTAATGCAATACTATTATCTAATATACAGTCAATATTCTAATTTCTCAATTGTCCCAATTATGCTTATGGCTTTAGTTTCCCCATTCAAGAATTATGCATTGCCTTTAGCTACCATGGGCATCATGCATTTTAAAGCCTTTGATTATCTCCGCAATGTTTTATAGTTAAAGTCTAGGGTACCCAAAGTCTGCTGTAATTAATATGCTGCATAAGCTACTCACGTTTCCCCCCTGAAACTACCAAATCGAACGCTTTTTGAGAATGTGTCGTGAATAACGTAGCATGGTCACAAACTCTTATGTGTTTTTCCATTGTTTTATAAAAGATATTTTTCCAACTTCAGACTTGCTTAAAGTTGTCTTTTATGCCAATAGTACAATATTTTAAAGTTAAACTCTAAAAACAAATTTACTGAATCCATTTGATGAGCAATATGGCAAAAATCTGTGTTTAGCAACAGCAACATCATTATAAAAGTTTTCTGCGAAGCTGGTAAACATTCTAGAATGTTGGCAATAAGCTTTTCATGAATCCTTTCCTTCTAAGGTTCTTATTTTAGAGTTTCACTGCCAAGTTCCAACCATTTGTACTAGGAGAAGGGTATGATGACATGAATAATGACAAACAACAGATAATCACGAGCCATTTACAGGAAAATCCAGAACGTGGATTGTATTTTTTTCAGTTGATTTATTTCACTTTGCAAAATCTTGCCGAGGCTAATATGAATACTGCTTTGTATTCTGAGCTCTTATCTAAGCGCCCCGCCCTTGCAGGGAGGAAAAATAGGCGTGCTGAATTAAAGAGCTGAGCAGCAGGAGAAAGAAGGCTAGATATATGCTTGTCTCGTTTAATGGATGATTCCTGCTCACACCCCGCCACCCTCCCCCATTTTTTCCTCGCACCCTTGTAGCCTGTCTTAAAGAGGTTTAAGTCCTCCTTTCCCCCTCCTCAATACAATCCTGGAATCACACCATATACACAATTCCATACTTGCTTTGGGAAGGAAGGCTGTTGGGAAGGACGCGCGTGTGTGTTGGGGCTGGAGGGGGCGGCGGTGGTGTTGGTGGTGGAAGTCTCTGAAGAGTATGCCGTATACTGATCTGGGCTCCTGCGCCTGGGAACTGGGGACAGTTGACCCCACGGGCCCCCTGCTTCTCTAGGCTGTCCAGGCACTAATTTATTAACTCAATCAACAGGCATTTATCAAGCATTCTTCTTAAAGTTCTTTCCTTCATTCAACAAACGTTCGAATGCCTACCACATGCAGGGAACTGGACTAAGTGCTATGGATACAAAGTGAATGAGAGGCCAGTCCCTTCAGCCTGCAAACACGGACACTCTGTGAAGGGAAGACAGCAATAAGCCACACTCTCAAGGGGGCAGATCACAGCACAGACGATTTCAGCTGGGGGTGAGTGCTAAGAAGAAACGAAGACCCGGGGGGCCAGCCCAGTGGCGCAAGCGGTTAAGTGCGCGCGCTCTGCTACGGCAGCCGGGGGTTCGCTGGTTTGGATCCCGGGCGCGCACCGATGCACCGCTTTTGTCAAGCCATGCTGTAGTGGTGTCCCATATAAAGTGGAGGAAGATGGGCACGGATGTTAGCCCAGGGCCAATCTTCCTTAGCAAAAAGAGGAGGATTGGCACATGTTAGCACAGGGCTGATCTTCCTCACACACACACAAAAAAAACGAAAACCCAGGACGAGGACACAGACTGCGTGGGGGTGGGTGTGACTTCAGCCAGGGTGGTCAGCACTGATGTCAGCCCCTAAAGGAGTTATTTTGCTCTTTTGATCCTTGGGCTACATGCTAAAACCAGTCACTCCTCGACCTTTGGGCAGTGGGCCTCAGCTACGAGTTGACCACACACGGGTTTAAACTGAATCAGAAGGGGCTAGTCCGGGGCTGATGATCCATCATCATAGACACACTGCCCCAGTCTGGGCCCTGGCATTTCAGCATCCGCAGAATGTCAGCACGACTTCAAAGGCTGGTCCCTTGTCTAATGAGCACGATTCCTTCTACCTCAACACGCAGATACCTTAAATATAAAATATTAACATATTTAATACTTAAAAATATTTAAATATCTAAAAATTTAAAACATTTTAAATCTTATTTTCTTTAGCCCTCCTGCACAGGTCAGGGAACAGACAGGAGGAAGTATTCAAAAGATCCAATTTAATGACTGAATTTCATACTGAGCAACGTAAGCTGAAATGTCACTTCAAAGTCACCATCAACTAAAAATCTCAAGAAACAGCCAGCCAGGTGGTAAAGGATTCCACTCACTCAACATCTATCATTTCGACAACAGCTGTGCACATTCAATTTAAAGTGGTGGAAAAAAGTAAAATCAATCAGAAATTCAATCTAGCACTTTTATATACTTTCTAATAGTCTAAACCATTAAATTAATGAATGGTTAAGGTATTCAAGAAAATCTACTTCAAAGCCCTATAAATATCCCACCTCTATTTATAAATGGGTGTGCTCTGAAGGCAGTTCCCACAGAAACTTTCCTTCATAGTAATACAAAACTCTGTTTGTGATGCCAATTGCATTTGTCCAACAAGGTATCATGAAATCAGCTGTTTTACAAATCTTCTAAATTGTGGAAAGACATTAGAAGGCTATAAAACCCAAGATGGTTTTTATAGTATGGCCAATTTTCAACCATCCCTGAAATTAAGATAGGAATAGTTCAGGTAACCAAAGTCACTGATAACACTTAAATATTACAGGCATACCCCGGAGATATTGCAGACTTTGGTTCCAGACCACTGTAGTCAAGTAAATACTGCAATAAAGTGAGTCACACAAATTTTTGGTTTCCCGGTGCATATAAAAGTTATGTTTACACTATACTATAGTCTATTAAGTGTCCAATAGCATTATGTCTAAAACAACAATGTACATACCTTAACTAAAAAATACTTTATTACTAAAAAATGCTAACCACCATCTAAGGCTTCAGGGACTCGTAATCTTTTTGCTGGTGGAGGAGGTCTTATAAAAAAATGCAAAATCTGCAAAGTGCAATAAAGTGAGGTGCAATAAAACGAGGTATGCCTGCATTTTAGTTATTAATTAAACATATTTTAAGTCAAATTATTAAAGAGAATTGGTAAAAAGTAGTAGGAATGTCTATTTTGAAAATAATCTCCATATCCTAGGTTCCCTCTGTCCCAGTGGAAGAAGAGTACGTTGTGGACACTTAGGATTCCCCAGTCTGGCATCCGCTCTCCCTTCTCCTGGTAAAACAATACCTTGATTTTCCTCTGGGGAAGCTGCTTAGTGGGACAGACTCCCAGGCCGCGGCAGAGGGTCTTGCCTGCCTTAGGCGATGGTACCCCCTGACCACAGTGAGATTAAAGCCAAGGAGATGTGATGAGGTATTTTGGGGGGGAGGGGAGGAGCTTCTGCAGAAACTAGAGAAGAACCACACTTTCTTCCCGTGGACAGATGAGCATGAGCATGGCAGGCATGCAGGTGACACAGCCATTTTCAACCAAGAGGGGACCCGGTCATGGGTGATATCATTTGAGCTGCTGGGTCAAGCAGAATCTTAATAGTTCTAGAGTTTTCGGTTACATGAGCCAAAATACCACCTTTGTTGTATGAACCAATTAGTGTGGAGTTTTCTTTAACTTGTAACATAAATGCCCCTGAATGACATAAACGATAAGTAAGACGCTGAAGATGTTAGCAGTAGGAAAAGAAAAAGAGAAAAGCAGGGGTGAGTATGTGTGCACACACACACGATTTTACATAAGTAATTTTCCATGACTTAGAAGTTTAAAACTTTTCTCTAACAAGTATAAACATATCAAATCATGTCAATAGTGAAAGTAATGATGCCATTGATAACATTTTCGCCTCAATCAAGAGGAGAGAGCTGAAATGACCTGCATGTCTGCTTTGATGGGATAGCTGCTCTTGTTTCTGGTCACTGATTTAATATTGGTTTGTCCATCATAGCTACAAGCTGAGACTCTGTGAAGGACCCATGTCTGAGTGGTGGCTGTGTGAGGAAGGGGAGCAGGTCTGAGGGGGGGAGGGGCCTTGGATTTTATGAAGGAGAGAGCTGAGGAACACAGAAGGCCCATCACTGTGAACTCTTTGGGCCTGCCTTACGCACCATCATCTGGAGAAATGCTCCCACCACAGCCCTAGGTATCAGGGAGGATATTCCCATTATCAGTTCATCTGACTCTGTCCTCAGCATTTAGAAGAGTTCTAGGGAAAAGTCAGACAGTAACTCAGAGCTGAATTAGGAAGGCCTTGGAGATGAAGGAAAATGATAGTGGTAGTTGGTGTGCAGTAGTTTAATTCTGTGCACAGACAAACCTGAATAAAAATATTTCTTTGCCTAGTCTTTGAAGGCAGGAATCACAAATCATGAGTTTTAAAACCATTGTACAGACATATGTCAAATAGGAGTTTAAAACTACTCGTAACTATATATTAAACAGCTATACTTAGAATACCATTTCTTTAAATTTAGCTAGTCTTATTAAAAAAAAATTGAACTGCCAATCTGAACACACTTTCATTGTTTTACAGAAGACCTCAGGTGTCTCCCTCTTGTAAGGCAGCCTTGGGAACAAGAACCAACATGAGCCTTCATCTTAGGGAGCTACGCATAGACAATGCAGAAACCGTCCCTAATTACTGCTCACTATGACCTGAGGACTGTCTCGCTTGCCACTGCTTCTCCTAAAAATTTGGGAACAGGCTGAATTGAAAGAGAGAGATAGGTGGCCTGACTAGAGCAATTAATATCTCTACGTAGTTTTCTCTCAGAATTAAAGAGAAAGGAAAATAAAATCACAAACAAGCGACCTATGAATGTGCAAATTTCACAATTAGACTTTGGAAACAAGCATTTCATCTAAGTCAGACAGTTTGGCAAACAGGTGACCACCTATTTCACGAGCATACTGTTTTATTTCAGGCCCCTACCCCAACCCCAGCAGGCAACAGTGCCCAGTGTGCCCAGGTGGCATAAACAGTTCCCGGTCAGCTGTGTAGGGAGGCACTTACCTGGAATGAGAAGAGATTTCGCTGAGGTCGCCCATGCTGCCGTCGGCAGCACTGCTGGCAGAGATGGCGGGCGCATAGCTGTGTACCGCGTACATCTTCGGCTGCTCGTCATCAGGCCCCGAGATGTCGGCAGAGTCAGCCCACTGTTCTGCCCGACTGTGGATCATAGACCTACTGCCTGCCAGGTGCACGGGCCCGAGGACTGCGGTGGGCATGCACGGGGCCGTGTCGATGCCACTGTCAGTGGAGGCCCCTTTGATGTAGGTCAGCCCCAGCAATTCTGGGTCCATCAGGTCCCCAGACCCAAAGTGCTTGTCGTCACTGTTGCTGGAGGTGTTACTGGAGAGCGTATTGCTGCTGGAGTGGCTGGAGCAACTTTTATCTCCAATCTTGGGGAGAAAGAGAAACAGAAAGGCTTCAAAGGAATCCCATACTTTGCTTCTCTATGAAGACGATTATTTTCACCCAAACTCACAAAGCTACAAACCAGATGATCTCAGCTGAACCCTTTTTACTCATTCTTCCATGTGAGGCAGTGACAGAATTTACTTTTAAAAAAAAATCCTGGTTTTATGCAAAAGTTCCTGATTCATAATTCCTACCATAATTCATGGGAATCTTTTCAAGTCTTTGTTCAATTATTTGTGCATGAAGCACTAAAGTATTGCCACAGTGTCACCAACCAGAAAATAATCAACGAAGGTTATATAAACTGGGAAAGCACATGGAAAATTAATAAAAGGAGGAAAGCAGCCTTTTATCAAGAAACTTCTTCTATGACAAATTACAGTGCCAGTTCTGGGTTTGGGGCAAAGGACCCAGGTTTGAATCACAGTGGTAGGACTTTGACCAGTCACTTAGCCCCTCTCTGTGCTTATAATACTAAGCTCGGATGATTAATGTGCGGACCCAATGAGATAATATATGCAGAAGCACTCTGTAGCGGCAGCGCACAATGTAAGTCTGAGTGATTTCTCCAGGACAGCCCAAGTCAGAGTATGCCCAAGTGCTAACAAAATGGGGCTCTCTTTGGAGTCAACAGGAGTGCTTTGGGGTCCCTGGAGGACAAAGAGTAAAGAGAACAGAATAAATGTCCCCATCTGACTGTTGTGCTCATACAGACACAGCCCCTCTTCACATCCTGAAAACTAACAAGACTTGAAGCAGCAGCAAAAGGCTGTGGAACCATAAGAACAAGTCATGGCTTCATCTATTGTAAAGTGGTTTGGCCATGTCTTCTTTCATTCCATTCTATCAGATCCTTAAGCAAATCCCCTTGACCTTTTTATCACACACTGATGTTCTCAAGTCTACTCCCACCCCCTGCATCCCTTTGCTTAAACCACTGTTAGAGATTTATAAAGGTGGCATTAAGTGGATACTGTACGGCTGACTCTAGACAAGGTCCAGACACAGCTAAGAGAAGGAACGTCACATGTAGCTCACCAATGACACAGGAAGGAAAAGGAAAAAAAAGTCAAGAACTTATAAAATTTCTTTATCTGTAAATTTTCAAAAATAAGCTAATTTAAAATGTTGGCTTTACTTGGCAATGACCAGAAATTCATGTTTTCACGTTTAACTGAATGTTTTGTTTCATTGAGCTACAGTCGCCTGTAAGGCTCACCTCTAGGGTTTTTGCAAAGAGTGAACAAAATCACACGTGCAAATGACCAAGAACACCATGCCAAGGGGGCGTTCATGGAACGGCACACACACGTTAGCTTCTGCTGCTCTGACGATGAGTCATGGGTAACTGCGCACAGGAGTGGCCAGTGATGGGCAGAGTGTCTCTGACCACACACACCACTTCACAGTTTCCGTTTCTGTATTATGTCCACAAGTGGATAAATGGTTAACATTAAAAATAGGAACATGATTTAGTAACTATTACATTGGATATCAAGGATCAGAAGGCTGAGGATACAATGTTGGCTTTGCCAGTAATTTACTGTGTGACGTTTCTTTGAGGTTCTTTATAAATCAAGCAGGAAAAAAACCTTAACTTTTTATTTATTTATTTTTTTACCAAACCTCTAACAGACCTGTGAGGTATATGAGGTGCCACTGAGAATCCCCGGCAATAATACTAATAAGCGACATGTGCTGACATGCCTCAGAAGGGCTAAACGAGCGATTGGTTTATGAACAAGGACTTACATGAGAAAGCTTATTGGGGGAATCTTTGCAGCTTCCATCTTTCTGCAGGGCTCTTTCTTTATAGGAACTCAGGACTTTGGAAGGCGGGCCATGCCATTTGGTTTCTGTCACATAAAGAGAGAAGAACTGAATATCTAACTTCTAGGGTTAACAAAAGAGCAAAGAAACACAGGAGCCAACAAATGGTTTGGTAAAAATGAACAGGATTGTGGTTCTAGGACTTTCTGGTCCTACCAACGGATACACCGTAAGAGCAGGCAGAACAACCACCATAAAGTTAATGCTCCATGTCCACAGGCATCACAACCACAACCGACCATGACCACGTCCCCTATGTCATTGGGAGACCCAGGCCACCACCTCAGCGTGTTGCACGGTAGTGCTCACCAAACATGCGTTGAAGGAACAACTAATGAACGAACAACTAAACGAGTGATGGGAGAGGACGGGGAGTAGGGGGGAAGGAGTGGGAAGGAAGGTGGAGTTTCTTATTACCCGGGTGCCTGCTTCCTTCCATGGTGTCCTCCCGCTCCCTGGCTCCTTCACACTCCAAAGGGCCTGAGCCCTGGTGCTCAAGCAGCAGGGGAGACTGGCACCTGCAAAGAACACAGAGCTGAGCCCCGGCCTGCTCACCACGCCATGCCACCAGCATGTCCCCTGTATGTGCTGGCTCCTAATGGGCAATTGAAGGGGTACCCCTAATCAGAAGCTGCTTCTGGCAGATGGAAATGCAGTATCTGTTGGCCAACCCTGCCAGAGAAGCTTCAAGCCTCTGGAACTGGGGGCTCTAGTTTCACCACTGGGTCAATAAAGGCACTTGGATGACGGCCATTTACAGATAAAGAAGGGCCCTCGATGCTAGGAGGTGAAAGACTGTCCAGGGTTAGATAACGTGTCCCCGGGAAGCTAAGGAGGAGCTCCCTGCTTCTGTCTTTTTGTTTTGTCTTGTGTGCCAGAATACATGGCACTGATACCTCTTTGTATCAAATTTTTTAAGGAAAAGAAAATAAGACTGATTGGTTCTAGACTACATCTAGGTGGACTGTATTTTATGAAAACCCAAAGTATGACAATATAAACTTACAGAAGAAATAAGTCACAGAAAACTTATACAAATTACAAAGTGATCCTTACTTACAGAACCCCAGTTACAAGTCCTGGTTTGCAGAAAAAGCCACGAATCGTTTTTCCATTGATACAAAAAACTCCCCCCTACTTTTAAAATGCAACTCAATTAAGAAGTCTCTTTATATACAATTTTTAAGAACTCCATCCGTTATCTAAGGTAGGGAACACATGTAACCTAGACTGCAAATATCTACTTCTAAGCCTCAACTAGAAGGAAAGAGGATTCCAGGGAGAGCGTTTCCCTCCGTCCATGTGAGAGCAGTAACAGAAAGCTTCTCTTCTCCCGGTGAAATCCCTAAAAACAGCAGAGGCAAGATGTGGTTGCAACACACGGGAACACTGCTGCCCGGAGCAGCCCCACCTTCCTCTCCTCGGGAGACCATGACTGCACATCCTCGCCCTCCACTTCTCCAGAGTGTGTATGTTCTCCCTGAGTTATTTTATCAGTCAATTCAGCGTCTCGGTGTTCCCAAGGGTCCCCCAGCTCCACCTGACCCATTAGCTCCTGGACACCCTGCATACACACTACAAGGGACGGTCCCCAGCCCAGCGTGTGAGGCAACCTTCCGCTGCTCTAAAACAGGAGGCAGAAAAAGCCATGTCAAATGGTAAACCTGCCTTCTCTGACTCTGGGCTGTGTTCTGGAGAAAAAGCACTTTCAAGAAAGGCTGTGAATTTATTCCTCGTCAGCAATTTAAGTGAGGGGAAAACTCCCAAGGGCCATTGCCCATAGAGTCCCCAAATCCTTAATTTTCACACATTCAGAGAGACTTTCCTCATTAAAAAGAAAAAATAGACAAGCTCAGAGTTTAGACAAATAAGCAGTACCTACATAGAAATGATGAGCTTTCTGGCCTGGACAAGTGACTTATTAAAAGCCTGGCTGGTATTTTTATATCCCCCAATGGCCTCGTGTACAGCAGGTGCGCAGTCAATGTTTCTGAATGAGTCACTGAAACAAGTCCCTCCCAGGGGCCAGCAGTAAGGTAAAAATGAGTGGTACCCATCATATCCCACTGGCGGTCTCCAGGGTCCACTCCCGCCGGGTCCGGGGTCGCTGGAGGATGACTGGTTGCTAGGTGAACTTCTGAAATGGTGACTAGAATCATTAACAGGGCACTGAGGTACCTGTGGAGTATCAACATCTTGACCTGGCCTGTTTTGTTTTACAAATGAATTCATTTTTACAATGGCAAAGAAAAGGAAGAACTGCACATTGCAATGTGAAACAGAATAAATCATGGACAAATAGACTAAGTATTGGTGATGCTATGAGATATCAGGGGGTTATGGCTGGCAATTTATTATAGGAAAGAGATGTGGCAGGAACAAGATTTCACCATCTAAAGATTTAAAGCACAATAATGATTCCAGTGTAATAAGGAAGAACAGCAATAGAGCCCCCAAGAATACAGAATTATGAAAACGTTACCACTACTTGTTCTATGAAACTTAATGCAAGTCACGTTTTGGTTCTATATTTAAAACCTATGCAGAGAGAAACCCTAAATTTGGCAAAATCAATTATTTTCACACATCTATTGAATGCAATCCTATTTATTTCAGACACCCAAAAATAAATAAATTCTCATGAGAACTCACTTGATGAAGACGTGCTTGCCATATTTCCATTTTGCTACTAGAACCCTCCTGGTTTTTTCCCTAGAATTTACTAAATTCTACTTTCATAAGAGAGGTTCTACAGACCCTTCCTGATGTCGCCCCGTTTACCTGGGCTACCTATGTGCATTTCTTTGAATATGGAGAGTTTATAAACTCAGCAGACTGTTGAGTAAGGAAACCCAGAGCCAAGATGATTTAATGTCAATTTAAAGTTAACACCATTCGTGCATTCACTTCGGAAAGAATAAACTGAGGAAGACCACATGTTTTGATCTTATTAACTAATTAATTATTAATACCTATACAGGTTTACTATGTGCCAGGAATGGTTCTAAGCAGTTTACATATATTGATTGATTCAATCCTCACAATGCCTCAAAGAGGTCCCTATTATTACTAAGTTTATATCTCAGATGAGGAAACTGGAGGCTGGGAGAGAATGAGTGACAGGCCAAAGATAACGCTACACCAGTGAGCAGCTGGCTCAGCATCCACGCTGACAACGCTCTAGGAGACCAGAGCCTGACAAGCCATTCTGAGGAAACTCATGCTGCCTGCATGGCCCATAAGTTATGTGAAAGCTAAAATAAAAGGAGCAGGAATGAACAACAGTAACAAAATAAATCTACTCTTTTGTTCACTTAAAACTACCTATGCGAATTATGCATCCAAAAATCCTCACCAGCTTCTGATGCTATTGAATTTATCTTTTAAACAAGTGCATTCGCTCACTGAAAAATTAATTTGAAACTTAACTCACCTTGCTTAAAATGAGAGAGAAAAGCAAAGCAATGCTAATGGCCTTGGAACCTCTTAAAATACTAGCACATTAGGGTGATGGGATTTAATCACTGATTTTGCAATTTTGTTTTATTTATACTCAAAACTGTTCACACATATCTAGAGGCTCATGCAGAACAGTTTCTCAGGTATCTTTCCCAAGATGGGTTAGACAGCCAGTTGACCAGGAGGATCACGGATGCAGAGGGAAAGCTGTGGCCCTGGTGGGCAGCACCCACGGGCAGGACCTGAGTGTTACCAGCACTGGGGCTGGGCAGGAGCAGGCCACCTCCAAGCTCCACTGCATCTGGGGCCTGCTCTGCCGCCCTGCCTGCCAACCTGTTCAGACCAAGCTACCTCAGAAAAGATGAAGCCCAATAAAAAGTCCCTCCCCTACCATTTGGAGATCTAACCCCAGAGCTTTGCAAGAGCCATCCTTGAGGAAAGGACACCAGCTTTACCTCGTGCCATCGGGCAGCTTCCGGTCGAAGGAGGTGCTGCGGGGAATGGCGGCCTGGGCCTGCTGGAGCAGCTGCTGGCACTGCAGCCGATCGGGCGTGCCGGGGACGGGCGAGGCCCTGGACAGGGGCTGCAGGGCAGGGGTGGGCACGCGGTGCCACGTAGTGTTCCTCCGGAAGGGGGTTTTGTACTCGCAGGGGGTGCCTTCACTGTCGAGTTTGTATTCCACCATGGGGATCCGGCAGAGCTCTGAACACCCTCTGTGGGGCCGAGAAGAGATGGTAAGAAGGCAGGCTCAGTGCTGGGCCATCAGCACAGCTTACTCGTTGCCGTGCGTGTGCTTCTCTGGGCTCACAGACGATGACACAGAGCCATCCAACCCTAGGAGCTCCCTGGCTTTTGATGACCTTGTCTATTTATGATCTAGCATGGATCAGTAGGATCCAGTATCACGCTTGTGGCTCTACTTAATTGACAGATATTGCTGTTAAGTCTTTCATGCATATATTCTGTCTCTCCAGGTAGTTTGCAAACTTCTTAGACAGACTTGAATATATCTATTAACCAATTTGCATACGTGGAATCATGCACATTAAACATGGGCAATAAACAAACTTTAATAGATTAAAAATGCCTCATATATAATCTTAAGAGATATTTTAAAGTACAGTTATATAATTAGGAATGAAAGTCACATGTCATTTTTTCTATTGAGTCTGAAAAAAGTAAAAAACAAAATTAGTAAAAGCTGTCACAGTCAAGGGAAAACCTGAGTGTCTACCCTGTCAAAGTCAAGTGTGGTTTTTAGTTACTATAGTCACTTTCTTAGACTAGCCTTACAGCTCCCGAAAAGGTCATCTAGAGTGCTCTCCATGTGCTCAAATGATCAGTCAGGCATGTAAGGCCCTTTAGTCTGAAAAATATGATTTAAGTCAGACATCCCTCCAGTTTCCCACTACACAGTGCAAATAGTACTATTAACTCGACCAACGTTAGCCTGCGAGGCCAACTGGTACAGTTCGGCAAGGACACAGGGAGACTGGGTAAGTTTCAAATTTGAGTGTCAGGGCAAATCACCCCAATTCACCACGTTGATCAAGACAGTGCCTCTCTCTAGACATTCCAGAGTCAACATAAAAACTTGCTACTAGTTATCCTTCGAGAAATCTACTATGATAAGGTACTGCTCTTTAAGAAGTAGACTTCCATTCTCAAGACAGTAAAGTAAAACTTTTCAGCCTCTTTTCAAAATCATAACAAAAGAACAAAGAGAAAAAGAAACAGAAAGAAACTTGAACATCAGCAAAACGTGGAGACACCTGAAACTCTAAAAGACAGTATACAAAGATGGAGAGCAAAATGGAAGAATGCCAGTGGTTTAGCAGAGCAGAGGAAGGCAAAACCCAAGGGTGTGCAGAGGGAAAGACAAGGAGAAGCAAGACCAGTCCCCTTGCACAACCCTGAACAGGCGTGGAAACAGGAAGCACCAGGCCCTGCAGAAGGCAAAAGGGAGAGAGAAGGCTTAGGAGAGTGGGCTTGTTTAGAAAGGAGTGAACACAGAAAAGTTCCACCCTGGGGTCCCTATGGCATGGGGCCCAGTCAGGCTATAAACCCTCCCTACCTCTAGGGGGTGCGAGCAACAATCGAGGGAACTCAACCGGAAAGGTCTAGACTCAAGGCCAAGAGGCACAGAGGACAGCAGGCTCAAAACCAACGGCTAAGTCAAAGTCTGACTGGAAATGAGACCCAGAGTCACTTCTCCTCCCCACAAACCCAGCTTCAGAATGCTGTCACCCCACAAAGACAAACGCTGGTCTTTATCTAGAGGAAAGACAAGCAGATGGAAGCCACCCAATCACTCTGCAGTGAGGCTCACCAACTGTATCCTCAGAGAAGAAAAAGGAACTTTGAAATTTAAAAATAAGATAGCTAAAATTCAAAATGAAAAATCCAGTAAGACAGTTGGGAGATGAACTCAGGAACTCTCCCAAAAGGCATAGGAGAGCAAACATAAGAAAATTAAAGTTCAATCCAGAAATTCTAACATCCACTCAACAGAAGTACCAGAAAGAGAAGAGAGAGAACAAGGTGGGGAGGAAATGATTGAGAAATAACACAAGAAAAATTCAAGAACTAAAAGATACGTAAAACCAGACTAAAAGGTCCACAGAGTGCCTAGTACAATGCATGGAAAAGGTCTACATCAAGATACGTCAATGTGGAACTCAGACTTCCAGGTCAAGGAAGAGATCTTAAATATCTGATGGGGAGAAGATGTGGGGGACAAAGGACACACAGAGGACTGGTACACACAGAACTCCATTCTTCTCACCAGCAATACTAGAGGAAAATTATTTCTCACCTGTTAAATCAAGAGTACGTGGAGCTTGGGATGGAGAAAGACGTAAAAACCAAAAACTACATCCTGCTTTTGGGCTTGGGAAACCAAATGGATGGTGGTGCTGCCCCTTGGGAACAGAGGAGGAATGACTGAATAAACCATCCTAGAGAGATACTTATGCCTGTTTACGGAGGATGATGAGGTAGTGATGATCTGTTAATAAACTTTATGTCTTTTGTTTTAACTCTCCTTCCCCCAAAGCAAAATTCATCTCTTTTATCTAGGCAAATTTAGATTACTGTGGATTTACTGAATGTGTTAGTTAAATTATTGGCCAAATTTAGTAAGTCCAGATTTACACTGGACTGCATTATTTTTTTTTTTTTGTAAAATGCCCAGGCTCTACAATTTTTACTGACGGACTTAAATTGTTTCCAAGTGTTTTCCTATTTAACTAGATACCACATCCTCTGGAACTACTGATTTCAGCATATGACCAATGACCTAATTAGAAATCATAAAGGTGGGATATTACAGTAGGTATCAAAACATCAAGAAAATCCACTCTGTCTTCCACCCTAATCCAGGCTCTAGGCAAGTCACTGGATGCTGACATGAACCCCAGGCTTTGGTGTCTCAAAGGTTGCAGCTGCCCAAATAGCGCAAGCCAGGGAATCTTGAACGGAGACCTTCCAAAGTTAAAGGTCCTGGAGTTATATTTTGAATGAAAGGAACGTGAACCTTGAATCTTGTGGACCAAAGGGCAACATGTATTTCCAGTGCTTGTTTGGGTTTCAAGTTTACTGGGTTTGGTTTAAAAGGAAGACTAAGGAAAGAGAAGACAGGTGGCTGAGTAGTGTGGTATAGTTAGTTCATGCTCATAGCTTGTTGTCTTTAATAAGGTGAGTAATTTAGCTTGAGTCTTCAAAAAGAAGTTATAAATGTGGGTAATCATGACTAATATTTGAGAGAGTGCTGACAGAAACTTGTGCAATGCATTAGGGTGAGGAGAGAATCGAGGTGGGATTATTTCATCTCCACCTCTTACACAGTCATATGTAAATGATCTTTTAATGCTAAAAATTGGTGTTCTTTTGCCCTAATAAAAATCTGCTATTCTCAAAAGAATGGTTTTATTTTAAAATCAAAATTAATGTTGGTATTATGTGACACTTTTACAGCAACTACTCTTATAAACAAGATTTTTGCTTTTTTACTTCTATGACTAAGACATCAAATAAATAGCCCTAATTATAACATATCATCAAACCTCGTCAACCTTAGTTCTGCTCCACATCTATGAGGAATTCCTTGAAGAATACATATAGCAAATTCAACCAATTTTTAGGGGAATGTAAGAATTAAAAATTAGCCTACAGAGGTCCTCATGCTGCAGCGTGTACCAGAAACGGATCTGCACCTGCCCTTGCAGGCACGGCTTTCTCCTCCTTGGGTGGTTCTAGCACAGACACCAGGCAAAATATCCTGGTTCTTCCAGAGCATCAAAACCGGTGCCGCTGTGAAGGGGTACACAGCAAATACTGCTGACCAATAAGTAAAAGCCAACTAAAACCCAAACTGACCAAACACAAAAAGACCTAGCACAAAAAGACATTTCCAAAAAAGTGGGCTGCTAATCTTGTGTGAATAGAAACATTTTTGAAGAAAAGACTTCATCTTTTTCTCTCCTGCATTAGTGTACAAAGTCAGACCTCACTGATAAATGTGCTCAGCTTTCTTCCGACACACCAGACCAAGTGAACGGATGTGAACTGCATTTCTAGCTTCTAGCACGCTCTTCACAGTTTGCTCGCCAAAAGGAGATACTCCAAGATGTTAGATAAGGCTGTGGGATCACCTAACATGTAAGTGTATCGACTTCCTCTTTGCTCAGTAACAAACGTACATGTCATCTACTTATGCTTCTAATTAACATGCTAGGTAGAGATCAATAAAAACTCAGCTTCAGGGTTAAAAATAAATACAATCTTTAACACTGCTTGTCTAGCCAGTAACTTTTCTGAGTCCAATCTCTCTCAGTAGTATATCCTGGAAGGCAAAATATTTTGTAGAACAAGAAGGTCATAAAAAATGTGCTAGTTAAAATGTGACATTACAAAACCGTAAGAATGACAAGTAGTTCTATTAGTTGGAGCCCTCAGAGGATCGTACATTTTACTACTTTATTCTGAAAAACAATACTACTTGTCCCTCTGAGCTTAGCGTTGTGAACTTCCTGGGATGCCCTATTCCTGTGCATGGGACACTCATTAACTTACTCATATCCACGTTCATCAGCGCTCCCCCTGCTTCCTGCTGCCTAAAGCAGGGTTTCCCACCAACAGATTTCTACATCTACAGCTGCTACCACTTCCCGGCTTCTGGGCAGGGCCAGCACACAGGTGGTGTCCACTCTGGTTCACAGGCGACAGGTACCCGCACTTGCTGCCCAGCACTGTACCTATGCACCCCTAACTTCAGAGACACCCAGCCAGGTCCCCAACATGGCATCTACCCACACAGGCCCATTCCTTTCAAATGACACCTCTAGTTTCCTCAGAGAACCCTCCATTTACCATCAATAGTTAGGGCCCTTGAAAGTAGAATCCCTGCTGGCCACGCTATGGACTCAGTTCTAAAGGCTCGCTTCAGCCTTCGCAGCCTGACCATCAGGACCATCACTGTTCGAGCCCAGCCAAGTGATACAGTTTTCTCTATTCATTCTCAGCAGGAACCCTCTACATCAATCAAACTATTCTCCATTAAAGACAGAGTTTGGGCTCTGTTCTCAAAACCCAGACCTGCCAGTGTGTAACTTAGAAATGGGACAATCTCTTTGGACCCATGTTTCTCCTCCTGTAAATGGACTCGTAAGAGCATAGGGTATGTCAAGATGCAATCATGCGAAATACGTAAGCTTCCCGCAGTGACAGCTTCACAAGGGAAAATTCAGTTACAAACAAATAATATTACTTTTTGCTTCCATAAAATAGAGGAAACCAATATTAAACAGCAAAAGGCATGTAAACTTTCATGAAAGTTCTTTCTGGATAATATATATTTATAGAATTATGGAATTGTAAACTTTAACTTTATGTAACAATCAGAATTGCAGAAAATTTTAAAGCCATAAAATTCCCATCGCATACATCTACCTATAGAACAATACATCACTATCCTGTTACTTTATTCTTTTCGTCTTATATAAAAGCAGGACATAAGACTTTATGCTTCTTCAAAACAAAGAAGGGGAGGAGTCCTAGGGGATAATAAACACGGATGATACTTTTGAAGAGTAGCAAAACAAAACTAAAAACGCAGAGAACTGAGAAAGTTTAAAGGAACAAGGCATATTCTTACCCAAAAAAAAGGCAGTTGAACAAATTAGTTGGATCTGGATGGGGTAAACCACGGACCGTGCAGCCACAGCTTAATCACGTAATTATAACTTGCATTTACTGTATTCTGAAAGTGCCTATTGGTTTTACTGTACTTGGCTGCAACATAGAGAGCCTTTAAGTGAACCCAGTAATCTAACGAAAAGCCTGACAGCATACTGCAATGCTATCCTTTGCTTTCAATCCCCCACTTAGCTTGTACGGCACTTCACAGTTTTCCAGACACACTACACTATTTCAGTTCACAAAAATGTCTGAGGTAGTACCAAAGAAATCTCCAATTTTCAGAAGGCTCACAGAGGTTGGAAAGGTGATACAGCTAATCAGGGACAGGTTCACACCGGAACCGGAACCTCTCACTCCGGGCTCAGCGCTCTTTCCAAGGCACTCGGCTATCTCCCTCGAAATCTATCAAAGAACAGTTAATGTGGCCCACATCATATTTTCCACTGGGAGCTAAAAGGATCTTTGGAAACAAAGGCAGAGAGATCCCCTCAAACAAACGACCTGTTTCTTTTATATTATGCACTTCGTAAAAGAAGCCTTTTGTAGCCCCAGGGATTGAAGTAATCACTGATATTTTAATCATTTTAATGTCTGTTATGCTAATAGCCTGCTAATAGCTAAAAGACTCTTTCCAAATCATCCAACAAGGTGACAGGGGTAATTGATGCTCATTCAGTTGAAGCACATACTCTTTCTGTTGCATAAAAAATCAAAAGTTTCCAACAGGAATAACCACATAGTATCACTTACTGGAAAGGTCAGGGCAGTGTCACATATGAAATAGGTACTAAATGAAATATTCATTCACTTTTCTACAAATTTCCTTAATTTACAGATAGAAATAGAGACACATCTAGACTACAGATAGAAAAAGACACATCTAGACCATAACCCCACTTGACCAAGCCCTTTGAATAAAAGTCTGCAATTGAAAAGGTATGTGTCATACTGAATAGGAAGTGAGGCTATCTGGTTCTGAATAATTCATCAGCTCCCTACTTTCCCTCCTAACCAGAACAGGGGTGGACTGTGTCTTCACTCACTGTACCCCCAGCACCTAGCACCACATTTGACTTAAAACACAGGCTCAGAAAGTTCTTCATGAAGCCAACCGCTTCGTTCTTTTTCTTAGAAAGCCTGAGACACAGGAATAACATTTACTGCATTAGACACTTTAAAGTTAAACACAGAAGATTCTCAATAGCTGTCTGAGGCCTGATTTTTGATGAACGTATTTCTTCCACGAGGGAGAATATCCACTGACTGTCCATCACCAAAGCCTGGTGTAACTTGTCAAGCATGAGACAGTTATTTGCATAACTAACACAATGCTCATGCTTTACTGTTACCCTTTGCACTCCTGTCACAGTGTCAGTAACCACAGAACATTCCAAAATGCAAAATGGTGTGGACACTAAAATACAGATTACTAATCGGAGACAGTGAGAGTGTTTTCTGCACTGAGATACTGATTATCAAGTAATAAGTTGTTGCTATAGTTTGAGAAAACTATTTTTAAATGACAAAAATATGAATGGGAAGCACTATATTTTAGAACGCCAGATGGACAAAAAGGAGCCCATGAAAGTATAGACTATGTCATCCTAACCATTTTAATAGTCCTGGCAGCCAGCATAGTTTCTGGCGCAAGCCAGTTAAGAGTGAATGAATGCATGAGTAAATGTAAGGCAACCTACCTTATGTTCTTTCTACAACCCAATGTTCTCACTTGAAGGAGTGAGGGAATAGTCTGACCGTTATTTTGGAGGATCTGGGCAGAGGACTTAGAACAGCGAGCGTACTTCAGGTTACCTGGAGAACCTCAAGTTCTGTATTTTTTTCATAGTTCACATTAAAATTCATTACTGAAGGGCCCTTAAGACAATACCAGATATAACTAATTTTTCTTATCCATACAAATAAATTGGAACTCTAATCTAAAACTTGACTTTAGTCCAGATTTCAGCTCACTATCTATTTTTTATATATATAAACTGCTAATCTGACAAAATTGAGTTTTCCTTCCTATTTCTATTTCCATGTCCTCCTCTATGTACTTCAGGGAGTTGAATGGTCAGGCAATAGGAAGCAAAACAGAAGATAAGAACATAAAGTTTCAATTTTATAGAAAGACGAGAGAACAGCAATTTAGATTCATGACAAATGAGATAAATTCCACTGTTTTGCATTACATAGAAAAATATGTCTTGGATAGTATGTCAACAAAGTATGAAAAAATCACACAAAACAGATGCACCACAGCAAGGAATTTCATTTCCATTTTTATTGGACATATTTACTAAATCACTCACATTGTATAACAACTCATGCATAATTCTGATGAGTTGTTATTTCCTTTATATCAGCCTTTTAAGTTGATGTGCTTTCCTTCAAACAACATTGATAGAATGTCAGTCACCTTTGAAGGCTAAGGGCTGGGGCCAGATCATCCCTTGAAGAAACAAGGGAGAGCTTAATTAAGCGTCTTCCACAACTCTTCTTCATCTTTGCCACAGAGACTGTCTGCTTGGGAAACACCCTCGCTCCCTTTAAAACCTCATTTCCATTTGAAGAGTGCTATTCCCAAACTGCTGCTTGCCACTCATCCCCCACACCTCTATGAATTCACTCCGGATCCAATCCCAGCACCAGATCAGTTAATAAGCATTCCCAAAGGGAACCCTCCCAGCATGGTGTTCTCTGGAACCCTACAAGGAAAAGGAAAAAGGGCTCTGCCTTCCTTTCAAGCTGAGGGACAGCTGAATTATCATCACCCTTAGGCTTGAGAACGAGACTTCAACTGAGAACGGGACTTCAAAACGCAGTGTGGCTTTTGATTCAAAATAAATACTCTCCCAACTAAAGACTTCATTTAATCCAGTAGCTTCTGAGTCATAAGCAAACACCTTCCGACCTGCGGACAACCAGAAGTGAGCCTATCAAATGACAGGACTCTCCCAGTGCTGACAAGAGCAGATGGGCTCTGAGGCGAATTATTTCTCACTGATACCCTGTAGGACAAAAATCAAACTGATAAATGGCAAAAACGAATTGAAGTATTTTTCACTCTATTATTCACAATGTTTATAAGACTGAAATATCTTGCAATTCATTAATTTGGCCATTTTTGTAGTCCTCATGGCTTTTACATTAAAGACAACTTAAAAGAAAAAAATTACACGCGCACGCAAGTGCACACACATGTCCAATTAAATAATGTCTTCTTTTTGGCCCCTCCCTGACAAGCACTAAGAGCCAATTTGTGAAAGAAGACAGGGGTCATTTTCCACACCACAAATCAAACGTGTACTTTCAGCTTGAGGCACATCTCTGTATATTTTGCTATAACAGTAAGGGTACCAAATGATGTTTCACTTCAAAGGTTTGTATTTTAATTTTCAAAAAGAGTTAAGTGCTACCCATTTCCCCTTTGAGGCCTCCTCTACAGTTTCTTAAAAAATCTAATACTGCAGAAGGCTACACTTCCTTAGAGCATGGACGAAATTTAAAATGATGCTTCATAATCGCATTGCAGTCGAAAGCAAAGGACCGTGATTACAAGGATAACTTCTTGTTATACGAAGCTGTCTGACAGCAGCAGGTAACTTTATCAGGGCACCCAGACAGTCACAGGCAGAACATGAATCCCAAACTCACCAAAATATAGATTTAAAAATTTACCAATTCAAATTTACAGAAAATTGGAAGACTGATTTGAAAGAATTTTAAAGGATACATTCTAGGCTTAAAACCTTGATGACTTGCAGAAATGTGGATGACAGGCGTGCCAGTTTTGGAGTGTTACCACCAGGCAAAAAACTAATTCTAATCCTGGTTAAGGTTAAAATATAAAAGACAGTTATTTCAGATTAATCAGGAGAAAAATCTGTATCTTCAGGGAATGACATTAATGAGCCTCAAGGAAACAAAAGCAAAATCTCTAAACATCTTGAACAGCTTCAATAAGAGAATTTGCATTTACAACAAAGAAAGAATTAATTATGTGCAGACCAGGGCAGATTACATGTCCTTGGATAAAAAAAAAAATAACAGCCGGAACTTGTAAATGGCAGTTTTTGTTTGTTTATTTGTTTTAGCTGAAAAACAATTCAGTATTTCTTAGGAAATTCTATTCTTCTAAATCATATGTTCTAAATACCAAACATAATGATAACTTTAACATTTTTATTAACCAGATCTTTTGAAAGCTTGAAAATGTCTTACTGAGCAACAGTAAGCCAAAACTAAAAATAGGCGAGAAATGTTATTTTTTACCCCAAAGGGAGAACATGGTAATTTTCATCTAATTCTACAGTAGTAATTGACCTCTAAGACAGATACACAGACTTGATTCTCACCATAAGATTTGCAAATCTATATTTCTACCAAAGGGAGAAAGAAATCTCACTATATGGAAACATTTCTAACTGGCTCAAAATTTATTTTAAAAGACTTTTCACTTACACGATATTTTAGCTTCAAAGGTCTAAAGGATTTGCGTTCTGTTATTTCTAAGTCTCATTTTTAATAAAATAGTTTTGTGTTTGATTTCTTTGTACTCATAGCATGATGTGTGATTCATGGGAATCTTGGGGAGCAAATGGATTTAATGGGACAGAATCTGGTAGGGCAACAAGAAACATCTTGGATATTTCCCGTGACATGTGGCTGCTACTCTCAAGGGGAATTTCAGCTCATTAAATCTTTATTTTGTAAACCTATTGGGCAGATATAGGAAACAAGGCCACAGAAAGTCAGGCAGGGAGCAAATGGTAAGATAACTTATAGAAACAGACTTTTACAAAATTGTGCACATTAACCAGGGAGGAATGTGGTATAGCACTGGTTTGTTTTCTAAAAAACTATCATGGTTTAAAGCTAATCTATCCAATATAGCAGCCACTAGCCACATGTGGCTAATTAAATCTTAAATCAATTAATTAAAATGAAAAACTCATTTCCTCAGTTGCACCAGACACATTTCAAGTGTGTGATAGTCACATGTGGTTAATGGCTACTGTTCTGGACAGCACAGCTGTAGAACATATCACTGCAGAAAGTGCTATTGGACAGTGCTGGTTTTAGAGGCTGAGGAAAGGAGATGGAGAAAGTAGAAAGAATGTCCTCAGTTACCACAGAAATAAATCCAGAAAGTAGGCACAGTAATCATGCTATCCTTGAACGATAAGAATTTCTTTTAGGGCATGAGAACATTAAAATGAATATCCTGAAGTTTTTTTTTTTTGTGAGGAAGATCTGCCTTGAGCTAACATCTGCCAATCCTCCTCTTTTTTTGCTGAGGAAGACTGGCCCTGGGCTAACATCCATGCCCATCTTCCTCCACTTTATGTGGGATGCCGCCACAGCATGGCTTGCCAAGCAGTGCGTCGGTGCGCGCCCGGGATCCGAACTGGTGAACCCGGGGCCGCCACAGCGGAGCTTGCGCACTTAACCGCTTGCGCCACCGGGCCGGCCCCTTGTTTGGTTTTTTTAACTGAAAGTGTGGGGTGTGGATTATGGCAGAAGGTGCTAAGTGCTTTACATATATCATCCTATTTAATCTTCATAGAAACAGTAGGAGGTAGGCAACATTTCAATCCCCATCTTACAGATATTAAATGAGTATTAGAGAGCATGTGAATTACCCAAGCTCACACAGCTAATGCCTGGATTCCAAGTATACTTGACCTCGCCCAAGCCAGAGCTCCTAAGGCAGCCTGTAGGAACTCCTTCTGAGATGCAGATGGAGACAATGTGCTCTAGATAGGACCACCAGACACTGTAGCACAAAGTGGGGCTACAGCCAGATGGACAGCTTGTTCTTAGCACTCTTTCTCTTTGTGGCCTAATATTTTCTTGATGTTGAGCACGATTATTTTCTATTAATCATGGGACAGGATCACTTTCTAATTCCATTCCTGTTCCCAACCTCCACCCATCCACTCTGAGCCTTCCAAGTCTAGCCACTTCTTTTTATGTCTCTCGTGACAGCTCATGAGGATGCCCTGAAGCAGTTTAACTGGAATGGAGTAGTCACCACACAGAGTAGATCTGATGTTCCAATATTCCTTCAGACATACAGGTATTGATTTCTTAAATATCCGGTTAATAATCAATGACTTCACATCATGAAAAGGAATTCTAGTAGCGCAGAGAAAAGTATTTAACTTGCAAAAGGCTGAGCTTTGATTAAGAATATCTCTTCTGAGACGTAAGTCTCAACGGTCCAGTGAACCAAGCAGGTGCTCTGTTCCTCAGTTTATAATATCTCAGCTTTTACATGGTCAATGTCCCATTAAACTGCTCAGAAAACTACAATTTATCATGTATTATACACTGAGAACTTTTTTAAAGCTCTTTTTAAATTGCTCTAATGGTTGATGCCCAAACAACTTTGGTCGAAGATGCACTTGACGTTTTCTGAGGCCCCTGCAGAGCAGTTAGGGCAGCACCTGCTACAGAGGCCAAGGAGGAGTGAGCACTGCTGAGGGCCTCCCATGTCTTACCTCCGGGGCGAGCCATCGTCGTGGGGCTGGATGATGACCACCTTCACGGTCACGGAAGTCCGGAGCAGGTCGATCATCTGCTCGTGGGTCAGAGTGGCCACGGCCACTTTGCAGATCTCCACAAGGCGGCTCCCTTGGCGAAGCCCAGCCTTCCAGGCAAAGCCAAAAGGTTCCACGTCTGCAACGATTCCTTCAAAATTCACGTGGAAGCCAAGCTGGCCCAGCCCGTTCCTCCTCAGGGTCATTTCCACAGTCTCACAGCCTCTCGTCACTATCTAAGGGGATAGGAGGCTGTTAGTGACAATGCTGCAGAGTCCCCATGTTAGAGGTGCGCACACAGGCTCTGTGCCCGCTCCTCTCCCCTCAGCCCTCACAGCCCGTCCTTCGAACTATCCAAGTGACAAGACAAGGACACATTCCAATCAGAGTTCACCTATCTAACTGTGGCATCAGGCGTAAAGAAAACAACAAAAATAAACCAACAGTTTCATTTTTCAAAGGCAAATCTATTCCTGATACAGGTGTCCTGCTTTTTCTTAGAAGCCACTGACCTAGAGCCTGTGAGCTTAAGATGGGCTCTGATAATTCCCTCCTCTCCTTTATGTCCCTCCTCGCCTTTATGTCAACTGACTTGGTTCTTAAGGATATAAATTCCATCGTTCCAGATGCACTGTAGCAATGGAAAAAATGTAACTACTCTTTCAAAACAATTACAAGTTTCACCCACCAAGAATTAAAACCTATTAGACAATTTCATTCAACTTAAAAATGGCCCCAAACACTTCTAAGCTAACCCTTAGGGACCTGCCCCCAGGATAGGCAGTAGCAGAAGTCAGAATGTTAGGAAAACTGTAAGTGCTCTCTGTGCACCAGCCCTGTGGACGTCCTGTTCTGTCCTCTAGGACCCCTCTGCTGGGGACTGGCTGCCCTTGCTTGCCCGGGTGTTGAGGACCGTTTAGATCAAATGTGGGCCCGTCAGCGAGGCTCCTTGGCGTCTGCTGACAAGGGCAGTATGCAGGATGGTGCTCTTGCAGGCAGCAGAAACTTTCTATGCCTGCAGGCTGCCTCTCCTCCGCTGGGCCATCCCTCGGGGCCTAGGGTAAGCCCAAGCAGGAGCAGCTCCGGTGTGCTTACCTGCCCCAAGAGTGGGAGTCTACTGCAGTATCCCAAATGGGAACATGAAGGAAGAAAGGTGATTTGCATCCCACTCAGTGTACTAAAGCACCAATAATCAGTTAATGCCACCCTCAAAAGTGCTTACTGAGACAGCTTCCACGCATTGAAAGAAAAACATGGGCTCATTAAATATCATTTGATGACTATGGCATCACTTATATGTGAGAAATTAAAAGTCAGGAGATATCATACCCATATCCCCCAAAGCACAGAGCTAATGCATGAAGTTTCAGTTTAATAAATGCTCTATTTCCATGAAACATGCTCTGAATACACAGATCCTATTTAATAAGACCTTTGACTATAAGTGCAGCTGTGGGACTGGGGCTGGTTCAGTGTATCATCACTGTGTCTGAGGTTTCCATGGTTACCACCACGGGCGCACATGTGCCCAACCAGCGTCTTATAGAGACACATTGACAGTTCGGGGCTTAGGAAAATGGGGCAAGGGATTGCTGGTCTCAGTTAGCAGTGAAGTTTTGAAAGACTGAAGTTTCCAAAGTTATGAAGTGAACTAATTTAAAATTGTTAGCAAAAGTATGTTCATAATACTTACAACCTGAATAAACTTTTCCTTCACTTTTTTTCCAACTTTGTTTCAACTATGCTCCCCTACCAAAGACTACCTATGACAGGTGCCCAGCTTTCTTTCAAACATTATGCAATTTTCGGTTGAAATTAAACATCCATATAGTAGACTAAAGAGTGAACAGCCAGGCTTTTCCAGAGTACTACACGTTCTGTCTCTTCTACTTATTTCCTCCAACCACCTGCCACCTCCTCTACTTTTGCTTTCTGTCTTTCTTTATCCCTTCTGTTCTTTCCTTCTTACTAAAATTCAAAAAGGTTGAAGATCACGTTCTCCATTTGCTTGGAGGTCCTCATGTACTTGCATAGATTCAATTATCACATGAAATGGTGGCCTCCTATCCATGTACCCAGGACTGGCTACATAATTTGTGGGGCCCAGTGCAAAATAGAAATGCAGGGCCAGGGCCGGCCCCATGGTGCAAGCGGTTAAGTGCGCGTGCTCCGCTGCGGGAGCCTGGGGTTCACTGGTTCGGATCCCGGGCATGCACCGACGCACCACTTGTCAAGCCATGCTGTGGTGGCATCCCATATAAAGTGGAAGAAGATGGGCATGGATGTTAGCCCAGGACCAGTCTCCCTCAGTAAAAAGAGGAGGATTGGCAGATGTTAGCTCAGGGCCAATCTTCCTCACAAAAAAGAAAGAAAGAAAGAAAGAAAGAAATGCAGGGCCATAGTCAAAAATTATTCAGAATTTCAAGATGGCAACAGCAGAGCATTCAACCACGCATGGGATCTTCTGAGAATGGGTCCCTGTGTGACTGCACAGGCTGCACACCGATGAAGCTGGCCCTGCCTGTCCCTTTAGGTGTAAGCTCATTCCCTTCTTGTAGCTTTACCTGCATAACAGACACCTTTAATTTCACTTTCTGCCACCACAGAACGCACACTGAGTACCATCTGCCAAAAGCACTCATTCCCAGTATTTCTACTATGACTCCATCCTCCTTTCTTTCCATTTCTGTTGGAACTGCCCTGTACCAACCTTATGTTTTATCCCTTTGACAGTCTTTGGGTTGGTTTATTTCCAATATCTCCTGTTACAAGTCATCCTAGACACAGAACATACTTCCTCAAATATATTCCAGGCATTAGGCACCTCAGTCACATTAGCAATACAGTCATTTTTCTAGGAAAATGGTGGGATGGGGTCCATGGAACAGTGGATGTGTAAGAACCTATGTGTAAATTACCCATTGTAGTGTGTACTTTGGTGGCTGGTGAAGTGGCATTTATCTGTGTTGTATTTTCAGGAGCACAGATTATTATGACTCAGTGGATCTCCACAAGTATCTGCAATATTACAGAAAGTACAATGTGTCCCGAGACTCATAAGGTTAACTCAATTCTCCAGATACATCAAGTACTCACATACTTAATCATCCCCAAATCACATCTAGGTTTACGCACATGTACCCAACAATACTGCTGAACACACCGTGGCTCTTTCCTGTAAACAGTGTCTGCAAAGTATGAAATTATTTCTCCAGTGCTAGCAGGACTGACTGGATTGTATTGTGTCTCATACATGGCGTCAAATAACAACAGGGAGATTTATACTTGGTGAGGGAAAACGGGGCAAGAAATGGATATAATTTCTCCTTTTTCCATGATCCATAATTGACTAAGTCTTTTCTAATTAACGAAATATACATCTCCCAGGGGGAAGATTTACACATGAGAAATTCTTTTGTGAAGGCATGTTTTGTTCTTGTATTATATTTGGTTTATTCTTATAACTCTATTGTATATACTCAAACTAAAATCTGCAACTTTCTTTGTTAAAAGTAGGAGCAGAAATACAACTGCTAAACCCATGGACATCACTTAGGGTCTTTGTACTAAAGATAACATTTTTTAAAAATCTCTTTTATGACTGATTTTTTTTCTTTTGACTAACTTAATGGGTAATTCTATAAAACCTCCTTAAGAAACTGTGGCTGGAAGATTAATAACATATTTAATCCGGCAGACTAAACAAAAATACCTGCTGTATAAACGTGCAGAGTTGAAGCTGCAGAGAGGATGTCTCACTCATATGGTCAACAGCAATTTTGTGCCTATTAATTTCCCTCTGGGAAGGTACTGTCATGTCAGTCTCTACAAACAGACATAATATCTAGACAATTCTTCTGTTTTTCCTTCAAATACTATAAAAATACATCCCGATGTTCCCTTTCGAAAGTTGGCTTAACTTTTCCTTTCTAATCAACTTGTAACAGGTGCTGCTCCACCATTCATGTATTCAGCAACTGCTCAAAAGGACACAGCATTCAAAATTAAGCTCTGTAGCCATAAGAAATAGTAATTCATTCCCTAGGTGCCATAATCATGGTGGAATTTCCCCAGTGGAAGCTGTTATGAATCTGGGATTGAAGACCTAAGGACGGCGGGATATACAAACCCTGTACTTACTCCTAATCGCTGAACAATTTCCCTTATCTCTTCAGCACAGTTATCCACTGAGGACAGAAGGATACATTCTCCTCTTTCGTAAAATACTTTGATACTCATTAATCCAGATGTCCACCCAATGACATCCCTGCAGGAACAGTTAAATACAACGTTCTTGGAATCCTTTTCAATCAACATTATGAACTCATTGGAAATTCCAAGAAGACATTCAACGTCAGCAGACTGGCCGAAGTCCCGAGCTATTACGTGCCACATGATTGCTCCGACGCTAAACAGGTGGGCGTCCTTCCTTGGCTTTACTTTCTCCTTTTTCTTTGCACCCAGTGTAATGAAGCTGAATTTCACAGAGGTATCCACGGTGGCGGTCGTGACAAAGTTCTCCGCCAGATCTTTCAAGTACTCTTGCCTTGTTCGAGTGGCCATCGCCCGAAACTTTTCTGATTTATGGGCTGCGTTTTCGGCATTGATTACTTTGGCTAAAAGGAAGTCCCGAAATACTGCTGATTTTGGAAAAGTTACGCCTTTGGGAATTGGTGGACCAAATGGTGGCACATCTTTTGATCTAGAAACTCCAACACTGAGGAAGAAAAAAGAGAAGTGAGATGAGCTATGATATCATAATACTTATCTTCAGAAATCTGACATATACCCAGACTTTCAACTTCAGCCACAGTTTTGCAGCTTCTTGTTATCATAATTTCTGGATACCAAGTTATTGTTTGTTTGTTTTTAAGCAAAACTTTTCGAACTTAGTAGGTGAAGGGAGTGTTCTGGGCTGAGTTGTGTACCCTAAAAATTTGTACGTTGACGTCTTAAACCCCAGTAGCTGAGAATGTGACTGTATTCGGAGACAGGATCTTTAAAGAGATGATTAAGTCAAAATGAAGCCGTTAGGGTGTGTCCTAATCTAATGCAACTGATGTCCTTATAAAAGGAGATTTGGACACACAGAGAGACAGCAGGGACGCAGGCACAGAGAGGAAAGACCATGTGAGGACATAGCGAGAAGGTGCTACCTGCATGCCAAGGAAGAGGCCTCAGGAGAAACCAAAGCTGACAACACCTTGATCTTGAACTTCCAGGCTCCAGAGCCATGAGAAATAAACGTCTGTTGTTTAAATCGCTCCATCTGCGGTACTTTTTCACGGCTACCTGAGCTAAGATAGGTGGTAATGGATCCATAGTGGGACAGGATATGCAGAGTTCCAGACGGCGCCAGGCTGGTACTCCGTAATTCTGCAGCTGATCATCACTGAGAAACACAGTGACTCTTCCAACAGAAGTGAGATTAGCCCCAGTTGGCTGCTTGGGATCTCACTGGTACTGGGTACAATGACCATACTTACAGGGTCAAAATGTTTCTTTCTTTCTTTCTTTTTTTTTTTTGGTAAGGAAGATTGGCCCTGAGCTAACATCTGTTGCCAATCTTTCTCTTTCTGCTTGAGGAAGATTGTCAGTGAACTAACATCTGTGCCAAGCTTCCTCTATTTTGTATGTGGGACACCGCCACAGCATGACTTGATGAGCGCTGTGTAGGTCCGCGCCCAGGATGTGAACCCACGAACCCTGGGCCACTGAAACACAGTGTGAGAACTTAACCACTACATCACTGGATGGCCCCCAAAATTTTTAAGTGTCACTTTTTTTTTAAGGAAATGCTCACTTGATCACATTCTGAAAATCTAAATGAAGGCTTTCTGGGAGCAAAGTTTTAAGAGATTCCAGGGACTAAAAAGATCAAATATACTGTGAAAGTAACAACCATCTTAAGATTGCAACACCAAGAATGTTCCCCTACAACAGACAGAAGTTATAGTTGTCTCAAATCCTTTTTGGAATAAGATCCACTATAAAGAGTAAATTAATGAACTAACAAATGAAGGACTGGAGTGAGTGAATGCATGAATCTCACAGCATCTACTCCTCAATTACTGAGTAGATACTGCAGATCAAGAACTTGTACTAATCTCACATCTGCCCAGGCTGATATTTTCTCCGTTGGGATAAACAAAGGAAGCAATCTATGCTTCATTGTCATCACTGCAGAAAATCCTGAAAGAGGTGAATTGAGGAATGAAAAAACCTTCTGTCCAAATCTCTTCTGTCAGGCATGAATTCCTCTTCTAGAATGTGGTTGGTTAGACTCTAAAAAGATCACAGTCCCAGATATCTCTCACCTTTGCATTAACCTGCACACTCACGAGAAGAGTTAATCACTTCTGGAGACCTGAGCAGCAGGATGGAAGACTGTCTGGATGGGGCCTTAGTGGGTATTAAAGGGGAGGGAAGAAGGACTACAGGTGTACAGATACACCACATTCATTCATGGATGGTAGTATATGCACCAAACCAGAGGGTGACGTGGGGGACCTGACTCATGTCCTCAAAGGAGGGTACTAAAACACTGCAGAGGTTGAAGTGGCTCAGGGGCCAACATCATACTTGACCCCATCTCCTCCTCACTACCAGCCTTGGGAGGACGTTCTAGACTGCGTAGGAATTAACTTGTCCTCACATGTTAACTCCCTGAGAGCTGGTCTAACCACACATTGTTGCTTCTCCTCTACACTGATCGATGAGCTCAAACAGCCTCTCTGTGCACTGGCACCTGCCCTACTGATATTGGGCATAATAAACTCACGTGATCACCTCTCCTAAATTTGGTTTTCTCTTCCAGGAATGAGCACAGATTCCTGGAAGGATTTTACCCACACAATGCTGAGGAGGCCAAGTCCCATTTTGCACTTAGATCTGTGGATCTCAAGCTACTCTCTGACTGCAGCTTGTATGCACTTAAGCCAAAGCAGCAGGGAAACCTTTTTATATCCAAGTATGTTCCAACATAGCTCTCACTGTGGAGCTCCATGGTGGGTAGATGGAGGGATCTTTTAAAAGGGCAATTCTTTTTGTCCCAAATTATCGACCCTAATATCTAACTGGACAAACCCTCTACAATGTATGGTATGTTCCTGCCCGATAAACTGCAATCCTGTGCATCTCAAATCATAGTTGTACCAAAAAAGCAGCAGAATTTAGGCATGGCCATTCCATGATTACTATGATATTCTGGGGATGGGGACCAATTAGCTATCCCTGGTTACAAAAGTTTATGGAATCCTAATTCTTTCAAGCAGAGTTGAAGTCAGAAGGAATATTCTTTTGCCAGATTTAGATAATTCCCAATAGGTTGACACAAGAATGTGTTTCAGAACTCCTTCTTATTTTACCCAAATAACTTGACAGCATTTGTTGATGATTTAGATATAAGACCCCTCCACTGAAAGCAACAAAACAAAGCATTCCTTAATATTCAAGTTAAAGGGTTTTAGGAAAGCAAAGTGGTGAAGGGCAGACTCTGGAGTCTGGCAGCCTCATTGGGATTCCAGCGCCACCACTTTCTAAGACACTCTGAACTGGTTTCTTAAACCCTCAGTGCCTCAGTTTCCTCATCTGTAAAATGGAGGTCAAAATAGGGCCATCCTCAAAAGTCCATTGTGAGGATTAAACGAAATAATGCATGTAAAGCTATTATTATCCAAACTGTTGTGATTATCATTATTCTCAGAAACAATCATCAATTTAACATCATCTAATTTCTGTCAAGAGGAACTACATATTAAATTTTCTAAAATGGAAGTCATCACTTTCTGTAGACATCTTTGCACTTTTAATTGACAGTTAGCTACCAAGCTTCCATACCAAGAAGTTTACTCATTCAGTTACCAAGAGATATATTTTGCAAAAAGTTTATCTTGGAAAGTATACAAACACATAAATCCCTCCAAGTTAGCTCTGCAATGGCTACAACTATTAAAACTAAAGAATCTTTGTATAAAGAAACAGGCAATTAGTTAAGTTTGGTTTTTTAAAGTTTCAGGCCGAAATTATGTTCCATGGAGCTTTCAGGATGTTGCCTCATCCTCCCTCTCCAGGTTCAAGAGGACCCAGCATTACTTCTTGAGAATCCTGCTGCATGCACGGGGGATGCCTCAGACCACCTCTGTAAGGTGGGAGCGTGCTCTTCTACTCCTCTAGACAGTGCACTTGTTGGGCAGCACCGTTTCCATCAGAGGAGGTCATCTCAACCCAACGGCCTGTCTGGACCATGATCTGCACTAAGTGGTACCACACGTCCTCATCAGCCAGAACTCACTGCCACTCAGCACCTGCACAAAGCTCATGAGAGGAATAGTACTCATGGGACTTCGCCTGAGGTGTGTGCAATCCACCCAGTCTTCTTTAAAATGCATCCATAGATTAAGACACGGCAACCTTAGAAAACAATAGACCTGGACTATATTTTGTCATTTCTTTGGAAATTATTTTGATGAATTTATTTTGCCACTGCTATGTTTTGAGGAATAGCATATGAAACAGACCTATAAGGTGTTTTTGGGAAATTTAGGCACTGCAACCTTATTCCATGTGACAGAGTAAACACGGTTTCATAAAATGTTATGGCATTGATTTGACTACAGTATTCCAGAAGATTATTATTGATTCTTTGAAGAATACTCGGGAAGTTGTAAGCATGATCAATATGAATGTTTACGAGGCACTTCCAAAAATCTGAGGCACTCTATTGATTTTACATTTGAATCTCACTAGTAAATGATAATTTAAGTGATAACTATGTGTTTTCTTAAAAACCAGTGACTCCATGTCTGAATGATTTGCACATGCTATCTTCCATCATAGAAAACGTAACACAATCCACTTTGTTTACAAGTAAGATCTATACCAATACTGGTATCAAAAACATCCCTCCCCAGTCGTTTAATTAAAACCAGAAAACCTGAAAGAAACAAAAATAGATACTATTTATCCTTAAATTTTTTTGTTCAAATGAACCACCTCCTGATATAAACATAAACTAAAGACAAAAAGTATTTAAAAATACTTGATTTGACTTAAAAACAGCAACCAATAAAATAACACCAAATATAATAAGGACCTAGGCTTGTTTCCAATCCATTAGGAAGGTTCTTGTAAGATTATCCTTCATAATTATCATTCATCGGGTGAGATCTCAGAAGAATAAACCAATTTACCACGTCTGTACCAACATTATCTATTTTAAGCATATCATTTATACAGAATAGATATACTTTTTTCACTATGATTTCTTAAAAGTAGTTCTGAGCACTCAGGCCACTGGTCTTTAGCCCAGATGTATGTAAGAATCACTATGGGAGGAAAATATGCAGATGCTTTGGTCAATTCCAGGTCTCTTACATTAGAATACTGCAGAGTGGGGCCAGAGAATCTCTATGTTTAACAAGCTGACTGTGAAGTAAAATTCAAGCTAAGAACTACCAATTTATAGACTTTGTGTTCTTTTTAAGATGGGGGTTAGACAGGGGGTGGGGATGTAAATGTTTAATACACAGACTAGTTTTTTTGCCTTTAGGAGGGCACGCCCTACAGTTTTCATGGGTTCTACCACTCGCTCACAACTCACACTCATGTACCCCGCCTGGGTCCAGTAGGCAGCTCAACTGGAAACCACTGTTTTAAGATGATAAAGGGAAATAACCTTTGCTGAGGGCCAGGAGCTTGCATAGGTGTTTTGCATAATTTCTGCTATTTATTCTTCATAACTACACAGTGAAGCAGGTACTACAGTCATGAGCCACATAACGACGTTTCAGTCAATGGCGGACCGCATAGACAACGGTGCTCCCATGACATTGTTACCAGATAGCCTAGGTGTGTAGTAGGCAATACCATCTAGGTTTGTGTGAATATACTCTATGATGCTTGCACAAGGACGAAATTACTTAAGGACACATTTCTCAGAATGGATCCCCATTGTTAAGTGACACATGACTGTTATTACCCTCAATTTTAAGAGAAGGAATTGAAGACTCAAAAATAAAATACCTCATACAAAACACCATGACGCGCAGTAGAGCTGGATTCTAACTCAGGTCAAAAACCCACTCTTTCACCAATACGCCACACGGCACAGTCTTTGAGTGACGGTTATTTCCTAAGAAAGAGTCTGAGAGCAGGCATAAAGAGGAAAAGCAGGCCTGGTCAGAAACAGCCTCGGGATTCGCAGCCCTGTGTATGGCCTTGTGAAATCACCAAAGCAAGTGTCAACTCTTTGTCCCTGCGGCAGTGGATGTTTCCAAGATCTTAGACGTGAAGAAATGTTTTACCACTACAACAATTCCTTCTGCTGGAAAAGAACTGAGAGGCCGTATCACCCACCTCCAAGGCTGGTATCAGTTAAGCCACGGTTCCAGCGGGGGCTGGATGCAGTTTTTAAGGGGAAAATTGAAGAAATGTGTAATCTGTGATTTTGAACTGCTAGATATTTCACTTTTTCAAAATGGAAAGAAGGCAATTATTTCTTACAGAAAGTACCTCAGTGAAGACAGTGGGAAATACAATTAGGAAAAAAAGGATAATTATGAGGTTTAGAAATAAGAACTGGAAAACAAAGATATTTTGGGAAAAAATGCTCTGTTGAAATAAACCTATGAGAATGAAAAATCAGGAATTACTGACTCACCTGTAACACACATTTTCAGTACATGGATTATGCACTTTGACTATGACAAAGACGTGTTGAAAGTGGGACCGGATGCTCTTTGGAGTGAAAGGAAGTGCTCCAGGCTCTTGGAAGACAATGGTCACGATGTCATTTCCTATGTGCCTTTTCCTCAGAAGCTGCAGTCAGGAAAGTGAACATACACACACAGAGTTACAAACAAGATTTTTCTGAGAAAACAAAATATGTAATTACATACAATTCACTCATCTTTCCATTTAAAGGCCTTAGTTAGAAGAGCAGAGTCATTCTTTGGAATCTAGTGCTGCTAAACATGGCACAGCAAAAGCAAAATGGGCTTCGTCCAAAAGACCTATGGAAAGAACTTTAAGTCTGAATATTTAAGTTCATCTCTTTTACTTTAAAATTTAACTTGTGTTCTCTCTCCTATTCATCTTTATCTTTTTTACCCTAAAATAATAGCCCATTAGAGCTCAAAATGCTTTAAGGAATTTTATGGTTTAAGTTCTTCAACTTAAAAGGAGGAGACAGAATCCAAGAGAGGATACAGGTTTACTCAAGTCCTACACTAGTGTGTTACGGGGCCTTAGCCTGAGTCTTGTGCTCCCGTAGTAACATGCATTTCTGCAACAAAAATATAGAAGACTGCTATTTTGGTGGCTAATATATTCAAACTAACTAACTGAAATCTGGCCTTTTAAATGTAATTCAGAAATACAGAATTCAGATTAACAAATGGAAAATCCAATAATATGTAATCTTATAAATTACAAATGTGGCAGGATAGAAGGAATCCCAGAACAGTAACATTTTAACAACACCTTTACTTCTGATGTTCCTCCTGCCACGAATGCCCCCTTCACCCCAGGTTTCTCCTAGACAACTCAGGTCTCTGCTTAGGTATCATCTCACCTGGAAGAAACTTCCTCGGTCCTCCACTCACAAACCCAGGCCTATTTCTATGACATTAGTGTTGTTGTATTCTACACTAATTGTTGGTTTACTTCTCCAGCAGCACGTCACAAGCTTCATGAGGGCCGGGGATGTATCTTATTGACTTCTGATTGCCTAGTTTCTCACGGCCTGCCCAGGACATAGCAGACACCTAATATACACTTGCTAAATGAATAAACAAATGATACAAATATATAATCATAGCCCCCTAACACTGTGCATTAAAACTGTGACCACCTCTGAATACATGCTGATAAATCCATACACAAGGCACTCTGTAAATTTATGCAGTAAAGCCATAGTATCTATGCTCACAAAGTCTCTGATCTTCAGTTTTAATAGACATAATAATCTTTCTATGAGTTGGTGATGTCACTGCAAGGATGGGATAATCTCAGGTAGTAAATCTCTCCTTACTACCAATAACAAAGGCAACAAGCTTGCTCTTAAATTTATTTGGCACCTACAGAAAACACCTCACTGTACAGAGCACTAGGTTCAACTTTTAAAACCTTTTAAACCCAGATACAAAAAGGACTTCATTGACAGGCCCCTGACTTGTGATTTAGCATGATAAAAGGACTGAAAAAGTGGGAATGAGATGTTCACTCTTCCAGAGTTCTCTACACGGCAGTTAAATTGTTGATTCATATGCTGGAAAACTCCTATTTAAATCTGCATGGTTAAAGTTATAAACACACAAAAATCATCTTACTTTCTGAAGTTTTGAAAAATACATTGATATACATTAATACAGACTCAATGAACCATCTGTAGTTTTAAAGATGTTTGCTAGATATTTAAGTAATGTGTGCCATTTCAGATGCAGGTAAAAAAAATTAGTAGCAAACTAGGTCATATTCACTGTTTTATCATTTGCCCATACTATAGTGGACACAGATGTTAACCACAATAAATATTTCATATAAAGAAAGAAAACAGAAGCAAGGACAAGTATCCAAAACAAACATCAACAGACAAGCTGGAAATTGTACTAGGCTAAGATATTCTTCCCTCATTTCCCCCCAAATTGAAATACACGATTCACATGTACTGGAACAGGACAAGGGAAATTCAGGAACAAATGAAGAGTTAAAAAAAATCCTAAAATACCTAACACTGTGTCCAACACATTTGTTGCACACAGAACACAATAGCTCATACTGTACTTTACTCAATATCCTTGAAACACAGGGATTCTCAGACTAACGATCAGAAGATGGAGCTCACAACGGCCAAGGCCACACGGGGAACCCTGCAGCTCCTCCTTCCTGAGTGACTGCTGTGTGACACCTCATGGCCGGTCCTCTTGAGCACACTCACAGTGCAGGACGGACTCATTAGTCAGCACTTTGTTGCTGCTGCCACTGCAACAGCAAATCGGACGGCTCTTCCTATCCATTCTCTCTTCTTCTGGAAGGAAGACATTGGGTCCAATTCTATACTTCACCACAGGAATATTTAAGGCACAAGTTAAAGGAAACTTTAAAACTAGTTTCCTTGACCACATGCCAAACCTCTTTTGTCCCTTTCTAAGCACATTCTTTTGCTCTGTAAAATGGGCCAAAAATGTTTTTAAAAGTATAATGAATTTAACCATGGTCACAAAATGCACTTTGTAGAGACAATAAAGTGTGTGTGGGGGGCAAGGAGATTTATTAAGAGTAAAATCTAAAGCTCTTTATAGGAGAACAAAATAAGAAAAATAACACCTGTCCGTTAACAGGATGCTTGAATTGTTTGGAGACTAAACATCTGGAAAGTTAACAGAAACATTATTCATAGTTTTTTAACATTCTTTCAAACATTAAGTAACCTAAGTAATTTCTTGCACTTCTTATATAAAGGTAAATGTTTTCTTTAGTAGTTAGTTAACGTCTTTTTCTAACTGGTCCAGAACAGGTGTACCAGCACAACGCAGAGGCAGGTCCCAGGATCACCAGGATGCTACCACCACCGGTGTTTCAGGCATTAAAGGAACACACCTCCTTGGCCTGTCTAGCCTCTCCTTTCTAGACATGTGATGCTCCTAATACTTTTCTAGTGCCAAGAGCGCCCATTTAGTGTCTTCAACCACAAGAGTGAGTTAATAAATATTGTATCGGACAGATTTCGATTCTACTAAATTTCAAAAACTTGATTCAAGCTGTGAAACAGGAACAAGCTCCTGCTGTGACAAGGAAAGTGACAATGTGCTTCTTCATCCAATTCCATGGCAGAAAGCATGCCGACACTACAGAAGTAGCAACCCTTAGGTTCACTCTCAATTCCTTAAACAAACTTCAGAGTTTCACGGGGCCAGTTTGAACTCGGTGCAACAATCAAAAGTGAGAGAAAACAAACAACGGTCAGGCAGCCACCTCGGATCAAAAGGAACACAAAAGGGACACAGGTCCGATCTACTAGCCTCTAAGCAAATAGGTTCATTCATTAAGTTCGTTTTTTTTTTAACCTAGCAAAAGAGAAAAACAGCATTATGCACCTAATTCTGGACGGGAGGGGGGAAGCAGGCTGCACAATATGAAAGAGAAGCAGTCAGGATGTGGTTCAGAGTTTCTAAGAGTCAGAGTCAGTGAAGAGAAAGCTTAACTTGAAACTGGAGAAGGCAGATCTCCAGAGAGAGTCTCGTCTTAAAAAGCAAATATGTGAAAATTAGCATGATTTCAAAGAGAAAACACTGCATCATTTAATGACTATCTTACAAGTTCTGAAATTCAAAGAGATGAGCTCAGAACTGAGCAAAAAATTAAACGTATCCCCATAAAAAAAACCAATCACAAGTTCTGGATCTCAGTCTTTAGGTTGGAATCTAAAAGTCCTGTCAGTAGGAGCAGGGCTGACAAAGACTCCTTGGACCTGATCCTTTCCACCTCTCCGACCTTTATTTATCACCCCCCCTTCCCTTCTAGAATTCTAGACCGCCACCTGTCCCTCCAACACGCCAACCCGTTTCTGCTGCGGGTTCTTGGCACTTGCTAGTCCCTTGCTTGGGAAGCTTCTCCCCCTTACACAGACGCCGAGCTTCTCCTCCTTCAGAGACCTTCCTAATTTTGCTTGTGTGCACACACAACACACGAAAATGCACGTGCACACACAAACACACACAACACACCCCCTCATGTACTCTATACTCAAGAGTGTGCACCAGTGGTTAGAATTTTGCTTTGATTTCTAAGAGATATCTAGAGTTTCCTGTGGAGAGACATGGAAAAAGTGAACATAGAATAGCAGTCTGAATAATAAGAAAGGGAGGGAAACCTACACATGCCACCACATAAATACAAAACCTTTACACTGAGAGAAGGAAAGTCTTGCCCACCCACGCCCTATAAAAGAAGCAAAGGCTAGTTAATCACTCTTAGATCAGCAAGATCACATCAAATTTAATTACTATTTCAAGGATTTATTGCTGATTTATAATTTCATATAACCAACAAAAATATTACATAAAATATTTAATATAAAATAGTATACAAAATATTTAATATAAAATAATACATAAAATATTTTACCAATAGCAATAGTAAACGTACAAACAAGCAAAGCTGAATATTTTGCAAACAGAGAAACAGAAATAAACCAAGAATACGGATTTTTAATGCTTTAATAACAAAGTGAGGATAAGAACAGGATTATGAAGATATAAGTATTTCTCTTCTGACACTGGGCAATACCTACACATTCTAAGCAATAAATCTTATTATTTGGAATAAGCATACAACTCCTATTTAGGGTCTGGGAATAAAGCTCATCATGGAAAGCAGAATAAGCATTTTATTCTTCCAAAATATTCCATATTATTATTTATAGGTGAACTCAAGTGTAGTCATGACCTGCTCGAACAGCACTTAATGAGGCAGATTCCTCCAGTATTTGAATGGTTCCTTAGCAGTACCAGTTAGGGACTTAGGAGTGTACCCTAACCCTTTAAGGCAGAGTCGGCCATCTATCTAAATTACAGGGAGGAGTGGTTCCAGCCTGTCACACCTAAGGAGCTGTGTCTCCGTTACCTCTGCAGACGTCAAGCCCCTCACTAGGCTGAGACCAGCATTCTTCAAATGGAATCTCAGAACCCTAGGGGCCTGGTCTTATTCCTTAGGGAACTAACTCAGTGGGGCTCGGATACCCTTCCAAGCAGAGCAGCTCTAATTTTATGCATGTGTTAAAAAAAAAAAAGCTTACTAAGTACCAGGCACCATGCTACCCTTATCTGTTTTACACATTTAGTTTGAAGAAAAGGTTTCTCTGCCAAAGTGAAGTCTGAAGCTAATTTGTGGAGTTTTGTCCACTGATAACATCCCCTGATAGCTTAACTATGATTTGTCTACAGGACAGTCAGAAGGGAAGCTCATGGAGAGACAGCCCTGGGAAAAGTGGACTGACTGCCAAACAGGCCCCGGGAGACCGGGACTTCACAGAAGAGGGAAAACACTCCAGGAGCGGGGTTTCTTATCATTCCCTGGGTCTGGCTAGGTTTTCTTTGCAAGAGTCAGACATTCCAGAGATTGAACTCTTCTGCAACTGTGGTGAACTCCCTAAAGACTTTTAATACATCTTGGAATCAGCTTTCAGCTTGATTTACTACAAGAACAAACACAAGAAATTAGATCTGATGTGGACGAGTCTGGACCGGTTAAACAGTCACAAATATCCTAACGCTAATGAGGCCAAGGTTACAGGCACAATTCACGTACAGGCCAGTTACCTTTGCTAAGTTCTGTGGCCTCAAGCTGCAGTCATGAACCTGGCTGGTCATCCCAGACATTTATGCCCTTGGTATTAAGACAATTTGTGGGCATGGGTGGGGTGGGTGAGAGATATGGAAAGAGTCAGTACAACCTATAACAAGTTTGGAAAATATATATTCCCAGACTGCAGTGGCATCATTTCTCTACGAATAAAATATTCTGATGACTACTCATGATTAGCAAAATATTAAATGTCAAAGTAAAATTAGTTTTCTAAAATTATTGATAAATTAGTCCCTTACTTTCTTAACTATTCAGGACTGAGCTTTTCATAATAGATCATTAGGATTGGGAACAGGAACATAAAATGCAAATTAAGTCATCTAAAATACTCATGCTCTATGTCTAATAAATTATAAAATAAAATAACAACTAAAACTTATTGAGCACACACTGTGCCAGGCACTATTTTAAGTGCTTTCTATGTATTAACTGATCTAATTCTAACTACCATCTAAGAAAAGTTCATTAAGTCATTCGACAAATGTTTATTGACTGCTTACCATGTTCTGGGTATGGTTCTAAGCACATAAGGACACCTCTGTGAAGAAAAGAGATAAAGCCCCTGCCCTTAGGGATAAAGAAAACTAAAGCAAAGAAAACTTTGCCCCAGGTCACAAAGCTAGTAGCTGGGACTTAATGCCACGGGTTCTCATTCAAGTTAACAGAAACAGAAAGCAACCAAATAATTCTTTAGGCTACAGAGTTCGTAATGTATAGTTTCAATTTACAGGGATTTTTTTTTTTTTTTAATCTCCAGTTCAAGAAGTTTAAAACACTCATCCACCCCGCTACCCATCCCCCATCCCTCCATCCACATTTTTGTGTGTAGGACCTTTCAAGGATAGTTAGAGTGAAAAAAAGTCAGGTACAGAGAACTCATAAACCCACAAATTTTTTTTTTTTTGATGGTTCTTGCAAAGCATGTCAAATTTTACTCATGGTACAAAAGTAAAGTGCCACACCAGTAGAGAAAAACATACAGTGCACAGCTCCTCCTTAAAACCAGAACAGCCAAGTGAAAAGTCAGTACGGATTCTTATTTTTTACTTAAAAAAAAAAAAGTCTAAGATACACACCGGAAATTGAACTACTATGTTTTTTCTTCTTTCTAGAGATGTGACACCCATGTTTTCTGGCCAGTAATGTTCTATCAAACATCGTACTAAACCAATGTACTAAATCAAAGCAGATAGATGACAGTGAAGCTGTTTGCTCTCCTACTCGTGCTGAGCTAGACAGTGGAACACCATATTGGTAGGAAGATTTTGACAGGAGGAGGAACTGCAGAGCCCCCACTCCAACAGAAACTCTAAGGAACTGATTTATACAGGAAGATAAACCCACAAATTTTAATTATCTTACAGCTAAAAAGGAATGAGGGAAGCCAGTTTTGAGTTCTGGTGACAGTCAAGTCAAGCAGACTTCTAAATTCCAGAGGATGCCATATGAGAAAGGACAGGGCCAATTCAGTGTGGAGTCCAACGAGTCAAATAATTACAGAGCTGGAGGGCTTTGTGGTTTGAACACTCAATGACTGGGGTCAAAAGGCACTGGCTCTACTTCTGCTAATGTCCTGACAGATTTTCTTGGCCTGAGTAAGAAGCCCTATCAGTTTTCCAAGTAACTCCTCACACAGAGTTTAATTACTGAATGATTCACAAGTATCTGTTGGACAACTGCTTGGGTCTAACTAAATTAAGCTTCTTAATATCTACTGAATCTAGCTTGCATTACTCCAGATAAATTTTTTAAGAGCTAGAAATCCTTTAGGCTAAAAGATACATAAATATATACATGAGATTAGTGATTGTAACCCCATCTCATAAAAAACATACAGATATGAGATCTGTATGTACATATGACAGATCTTCTGAAGAATTCTGATTCCTAGAAAACACTGCAGAAAATTCAGGAAGGACAAGGGATTGAGGTTAAGTATTAGATAGAAAATGGTAAGGAAATTCAGCTAGCAACTTACCATGAGAAGAAAAACAAAAAGAGGAGCTGCTGCCCTGAACGTGAAGAGCCAGGTTGGGAAATCAAGGGCCTGCTTTCTCATCCTGGCTATAGGATCTAAGGTGGTTCTCGTAACTAGTGACGGGGACAGGGCAAGTGGCTTCTTTTTTGGAAAAATGCATATTTTGACAACTTTCACTGGATTTCATGAGTACAAGCTAAAAATTCTCTTCAACAATTAAGTTTCATTCATTCAACGAATACTTATTGAGCAAAGGAGGGCAGTTAAGTGACATCAGGAGAACTAAGTTTCCTAAGCACGAACACAAACTTTGTTTTAACTCCTGATTTAACCCAAATATAATCAAACCCCTAAAATTAAAGCATGTGATGAAGGAGTTATAAGATCCTTTCTTATAGTATTCTCTATAAATAAGTTATCAACCCACATGCAGAAACCTAAGTTCAGGTTACACAGTTGTCCTATTTATAATTAACACATTTGACATTGGCTTCCCTTAAGATTTTGCCTAGTAAGCAATAAAGGTACCTGTAGAAGAGTTTCTAAGTTTTATAACGAAAAAGTACAATAAAACTTGTACAATAATACTCCCATTTAAAGCCCAAATACTTCCAAATGATAAAAGAGTCAAAGGTTATTAATGCCATTCAAGAAACAAGAAATAAACCCAATGATTCTTTGCAAATTCTAAATGCACTAACACCATCAACGGGCTGACCTCAGATGTGGTCCTTGCTGTAAAGGAGAAAGGCGGAGGACGTACCTGCTGCCTGTTGTTGGGCATGTGGGGAAGCATGGTGGACACGTGGAACATGAGTTCGTAATCTTTGTACGTGGTGTAGAGGGAGTGAGTTCCCGTAGAATCGGCTAAACACAAAGATTGATGACAAAAACAAGTTAGGCAACTGCAAAATTAGCAATTTCACACTTAGAAGGTCCTTATAACAAAAAGCAATCCAACTGAAAAAAACAAACCAGCCAACTATAAATGACCAGCATCTTGGTGGTCACCCTGCTCTTTCTGTACATGGTTTCCACACTTTCCAACCCACACCCGTGGCCTGAGTGATTAGTTTTCTCCATATCTGCTCTTACCCATGTGCTTTCTGCTGAACTCATGGTTTCCCTCATTTCTTCTACCTTCTTGCCTTTGCAGTATGGATTCAGAGGACCCACTGTGGGCCAGGTGCTCCTGCCACAAGGAGTACAGGTGAGCAGAGGAGGAAGGCAGCTGGACAGATGGCCTGGTGTAGGTCTGCGTGCAGTGGTTTGAAGGGTATGAGCTACTCAGCAGTTATCCTTGCCCTGTCCTTGTGCGTGTGTGTTTACAGTTAATTCTTAGTTATTCTTGGGCACTTAATCTTCCAGAACTCAGCAAAATGAAACAGGATTGACTTAATATGGAAATGGGAACAAAAACTGTTAAAGATTTCATCCCCTGAATGATGTAATTAATTTTCTTCTCAACAGGCAATGCAATGATACAGTCATCTGACTCAGACTATGGAGAATGAATGTGATCTCACTGTATATTATGCATTGACACGTGTTAAGAACTATGACATCTGAACCCTGTCAATCATACAGTATTCATCTTTTGAAAAGAAGAGTGATTCCTTGCAAATTCAAAATCCATCTGTATTATCAACAGATAATCTCAGACTGAGAGTTTCAGACGCCTGAACCAACATGGCGACTATACAACATTTAAGTAATAATTTTAGGGTATAGTTTTGAACCATTCTGCTTTTGGATAAATAAAGACAAAAAGATAAATATAAAGTAAGATATAAACAGAATTCAGAACTGCCTTTCTTAATCGTTGACCTATATATAGGTTTATTTTTCTACCTTTTAAACAACAAGAAACAATACCATTCAATATCATTTAAAATAAAGTTTATTTCATTGTGTTTGTTGGGGAAACTCTAAGTAGTCCTCTTGGGTTAACCTTTTTTTAATGTAAAGATTTTAATTTTTACTTTAAAAACATTAAAACATTTAACCTACACGGGCCTTTATTATTTCCTTTCTGAATCCTGCAGTATGTTGTTCTTTCCAATATTCACATCTGACTCAGAAATAGTCCTGAAAATTCTCTAGAAAAAATATCACATACAGTTTTGCAGACTCTAGAAAGGTCATAATAGAAGGCAATTCCATCAATAAGGGGAGTATTTAAAATGTTTATATATGGATATGGAGAAACCAATTTGCAGATGGTCAGAGAGGACATTCATCTAATGAGCTCCATATTAACCAGTCCCAAAATAAAGGAATTTTCTCTTTTAACTATTCATTAAATGTATATTTGTTATTTTTCATAGGACTTCTTAGGAAGTAATGGTCCATTTCAATTGTCTTGGCTCAGGACCTTGACAGGGAATGTGGCTTTGGAAGTGAGCAAGTTCAGTCACAAGGGGACAATGAACGTTCTCTTCAATGAAGAACTGACTTGCTGATAACAATACTGAAAGTCAGAGGATGAAATAACCCAGCACATTCAATGACTCCCATCATGACACTCTGTTATTAGGACTGTTAAGATTCAGTAAGAGAAACGCTGACAGGTATTTAACAGTCTAGTCAACAGGTTTCAGATTCAGGGAATTGCAATGAAAAAAGAAAAACATATTTTGGGGAAAAAAACACTTTTAAAAATGTGAACATAATTTGTCTATTCCACGCAGTACTAAAAGATGAGCTTTTGAAATTAAATATTCTGAAAGTTTCTAACTCAAACATCAGATGGTAGTGGAGAAGGTGAACTGACAAGCTTGTTCAAGGGTTTGCTGAAAATACTTCTATTTGAAAAGAGATGTAGGGCCTTCAGGGTGGTCTCCAGTTTTACTCTACTCTGATTAGCAGAGCATCTCAGCGGTGCACATCCCCTGTGTTCCTACTCCATTTCGTCTTGTACTTAAGAGAGAAACAACCCATTTTAAAGCTGGAAGGGACATCCCAGATATTCTAGCCCAACAATCTGCATTTTTCTTGTGAAGAAAATGAGGCCCAGATCTGACCAAGGTCCTATGAGCAGACAGAGGTAAAACCAGATAGTACACAATTCTCCTGAATTTAAGAAAGAAGATTTGTTTTTGTCTGTTCGCCGAAAGACATAATTTTTATTTGACCATTCCATGAAACATAATTCTTAGAAACATCCTCTCTACTAAAGGAATGTCTTAGATTTCTCTGCATCTCACAGAATGCCTTGCTCACAAAAATGAAGATTTGTTGATTATTAGAATCAACATGTCAAAATCTTGCTCTTATGTTTTCATTTCCTTGAGCTAATGTGCTTACTACTACATCTGTAATGTATCAAGGACATCTTTGAGGTCATAAAAATTCAAAGCCAACGTCAATTCTACACATAGGAAAATATTTACATTATCTATATTGTAGTTTTATAGAAGGTACAGATCAGAAGTTCTTAAAATGTTTCCCTAATCAATCTCACTGAAAACAGATGACAGGCACACATAGTAAGGAGTCCATGTCAGGGGTGGTTTTCTAGGAAGGGGATCCCTAAGGGCAGCATGCCAGCACCTCTAAGGGGTGGATGGTATTTGTAGGTAATAGGAGTTTGCAAAGAAAAAAAGAAGAAAAATCAGAAAAGGTCTCATTGATCTTTTTAAAAATATGTGGATATTCATAGTGGGTGTCACGAGTTATTTGCTAATCTTTACATATTTGAGGCATGAGCAATAGGCATTCAACATAATAGTCAAATGCCAAGCCTGGCATGTGTGGAGGACACACAGGGGCCTATATGTGAGCTAATACCATCTCCAGGTCTTGTGATACAGCCTCTAAATGTAACTTTCAAAAATAGTATCAAAAAACCAGAACTGATTACAGGCACATGAAGATCTGGCACCACCCTGATCTAGGCAAGTATTAATGATGGTCCAAGGAGCGGATGCTGGGGGCAGGGAGGCTCGGGGCCTCAGGCTGCATCATTTCCCATCCTGGCTCAGCCACAGGCTGATGCTCCCACAGGGAAAAAGCTGCCCGTTCATCATTCCTACTAGGAGTGGGCTAGATGCTCCCAAATCTTCCAACTTTAGAGCCGATCTGCTCATCTCTTTTCATTAAAAGAGCAAGCAATTAATTGCTTAATAATAAGCAGAATTTTCCAAAATACAAAAATTACTCTCCTGGTATTTTAGGGGCTGATAACAGCACAAAAACAAAGATAAAATATTTAGAATTTATAAGGACCATAGGGAACATGATCCTTTATCTAAATGGAGATACAAGACAAATTCACACCTGGGATGGCATAAAGCCTGTTTTAAATCAGACAGTCAGTCTGGCACCTTAGAGCTAATACGTGCCCCACTTAAGGGGACCTGACCAAGCTCCTTGAAAGATAGGATGCATCAGCTTTCTAATCAATTCCTCAACTCCCCAGTTAACATCCTGAAACCAGAAATGAACAAAACAAGCCTGAGAGCATGGCAGCAGTGAGTGTGTTAATATTTTGTCTTTTAGAAATGAAGGCAGTGTTCGTCCTTGGTACACTGGAACAAGGGTGTAACAGAAGAGGTTAGGCTAAAAGAAAGAAGAAAATATTAAAAGATTCTTCACGAAACACTGGGTTATCTCTCTGCTGGTGTTACAAAGGGAAAAGAATTGACCTTTTGAGCTTATGTGAAACACATACCTCTTGAGAAATGTGCTTCCTTTGCTCATCTGAGGAAATCTAAATTCTATCCCAAATAAGCTTGCTAGGTTGCTTCTGGGGTCAAGAATAGTAGGACATGTGATGGCTCGCTTAGATTTATGCAGTGTATGCCTACCTTTGGAGAATTAAATTTGTGCACACACGCAAATATGAAGCTTACTTTTATTGTCTAGTTGAGCTCGATATTTACTAAATCCTTTCAGCCGTACTCTCTGGCCCAGAAGATCAAGGAATTCTTCAAAAGCTGGTCCCGCAGTCTCATTGTTGTACATCTCCTCCTCGGTGCTCTGGCCTGCTTTGCAATAAAGGATCCCAATCTTGTGCTGAAAGCTCAGCTGAAAGGTGGGAGAAATACAATTACTTGGCAACGAGTATCAGACAAGCTAACTTCCAGTAAAATTGAAACTATAGAAGCTTAGAATTCTGCTCTCAGGAAAGCATGCCAGGACGATTCTCATAAGCAAATAAGCAAAAGAGTAAGCAACTGTCATCGTACCAAATGCTACAAACACATAAACCCAGAAACCCCAAAATACAGCTGGAGAAACGTCAGCAACCCTAATATAAGGTATGGCCATGGCCATGTGGGATTTGTCAGGTTTCCTAATGGACAGACAGGTTCAAGCATCCACTTAAAAATACAACTGTGGCAATACTTAACCTTATACCCTCCATATAGTAATGAGCATTAACTTGCAAGTCAGAGAGAAAAAAAGGCCACAAACTTGTAAATGTTTTCCCTCTCTGGCTCTTAATGCTTTTTTTTTTTTTGTTATTTGAACATTTATGAAAATATGAAAGACTGTAATGAAAAAACAAATCAAATTAAGGTCCGGTAAGGAAAGAATCCCAATGGAAATTGTGATCTATGTATATAAATAATGTTTTGTTTTCATAAAAGTAACTTTGGCTGTACAATTACAGTCATTTCTACATTTCTATCTTGAAAAGAAAATATCTGCTAAATATACAATAGACCATAAAGAATTTTAAGAGCAGTTGAGGAGTTCCTGCTGTAACCCTATCTCACAGTCAGCCCCCTATCATGCTGGAAGCCTCAGAATGGCTTTCTCCCAAGGCCAGGGAGAAACAGCTTTCTTATCTCTCCCAAAGAGGAACTGCTTCTCACTCATGAAATCAGAGCACTTAATCTTACTACCAGCAATCTGAGCCTCAAAGACTGACAGATTATCAGACATCACCAATTCCAGAAGGGCACCAATCCATAACACGATTCACTTTTATTATCAAGCTGTAAAATAGAGCCTGTAATCAAAATTCATAGCTGACTATATCAGTAAAATAATGCAAAACGGTACTCCCCTTGAGCGGCAGTGATAAAAGCGGTCTCATCCACATTACCTAATGACAACATGCGATCCCAGAGAGGTAGGGAGCCACCTCCTCAGGGAATCTGAGCAGGCTGCAGGAAGCCCCTGGCTGCACGCTCGGATAAACTGAGAGCTGAGTGCTGAGCGGGTAGTCAACCACCAATGTATTCCAAGTGCATTTGACCTTGACTAAGCGTTATGGGGGATGTAAGAGGGAACATCACCTACTCACACTCTGACTGCAGGAGCTACCTATACTGATGGACCCCAGGGTGGTGGGCAGTGCACAGGCTGGGGCTCCTGCCAGAGCCACACGCTCCTCGATCACACAGTGAAGACGGTGATCCGTGCCCTTAGTGTGGGCACACGAGACGCTGTGCGTAAGCTATTTTATACTCTGGTATTATGAGTTTTATTGATCTACTTAGGTAGAATCAAGAAAAAACACATTTCCATTCATCCAGAGATTGAGGAATAAATGTTTCTGATCAACTCAACTATCCAAATAAATGAGATACCACATTTACTACAAATGGACCATCATCTTCAAAAAAAAAATTAAGTATAATTCAAAAAAAAAATTAAGTATAATAAAAAAGGCTAATATTATTTCATTATAAACACTAATTGCTCCTGAGTGACTCAGAAGACATTTCAGGATCTTAAAGCACAGTAGGGAAACAGATATGATTAGCAATTATTGCCACAAATATTGATGACCTTAGAAAATGTCAAATTAATCCTCTAACATGGCCTCAAAATGACGGCTTCACATCCTTGATGTCATGTTAGTCTGACTTCTCTTTCACTGTTAGAAGAGGATTTCAGCTCTCTTCAGTTTTGAGGCCCTGGCCTTAGCAAGAGTCCATCAGAAATACTGTGGAATGATTAGCGCTGGCACATGTCCCACAGGCCTGAACGTCCATGCATCCCAGCACCCACCGCTTCCTCTGCACCCAGTGGAGACTGTCAGACCGTCATCCATATCCTGGGAGCTCGCTCTGTCCTGGGGCTGCCGTCCCTGTTTACCCATCCTCTGTTGCTGTCACCCCTCAGAACACTACCATGTGCCAACACCATCTGGCCACTTCATCTGGTGCCATCCTGCCTCCACTGCCCCCTGGCCACATCTGCAGCTTGTCCCAGTCTGCCCTGGCCTCCCAGCAGGAAACTCCTTCCTCTTTTCATGCCCACCTCTTCGGGGGAAGAGACCCAGAGCAGAGCCGTCTGGGACCCCAGAGTTTGGGCTGTGTGGCCTCATGCTGGTCAAGCAGAGCCCTCATTGGACTGGACAATTTCTCTCTGATTCCTGAGCCTTGTGGACTTGATATTCCCTTGTGGACTCTTGTTCAGGTAAAGAGAACTGAAATCCCCTGGGACTCTGCTGACCGCAGTGCTGTCCACCACACACCCCTTTCCTCCCAGCCATGAGACAAACCAGCTGGTGTCTAGATCCTAACCATGAACAGGATTTGTGTTTCTATCCAAGAAGCCCCTGGGCCCGTGGGAATTAGACAGTGTGGCTAAAATAGATTTCAAAGCCCCCAGCTGTCTTAGGACAGCCACCAGAGCTCTGGCTCCAGTGCAAACGCCCTGTTACACACACAAACACACACACACACACGCAGATGGGGTATGGCACAGCACCACACAAGTTTACCTCTCACAGGCACTCTCCAGCTCTGTCTCTTTGATCAGTTTGCTAGTGGAGAGGAGGCCACAAAATGGAACTTAAGAGAGAGAACTATCTCCAGTGACTTAGAATAAACAATTGTGGCTTATTTACTACAATGGCCGTGATTCCACTAGAACAATAACAGAATGAAACATTCAGTGAAGACATATCTCTTACTCGAGTCTCTTACAAACCTCGTGAAACAATTGAACCACTCCTCCTCCTGTGATAAATCAGGAAGCCAGCAACATACTCTTCGGCCTGATTGTGACACAAGGCAAAGGAGAGGCTCCAGCTCCCCAGTGTACTAGCATCCCCAATTCTCTCAGAACAAGGGATTTGTTTCTAAGCCCTTTACACCTCAGTCTGAACCTAATCACTCGCCCATTCCACTGACCTTTATTTAACCGTTCTGACCTGAATCATAGCCAGTCCCACAGTCCTGGGGTGGAACCAGCGTCGGGCTGTTGCAAACTAAAAAGACTCGCTTGTCAAAACTCCCTACCACGTCAGTGCTGAGAACTGGACGTGCAGACACACTGCACAGACAGGCAGACCATCCACACACGTCTCCTGTGCTTCCTGGACAGGACAAAAACTGACTGTTCTACTCCCATCGCCAGAAGCCTCGTCATTATTTAAATCGAAATAGTTAAATAATAAATTATTTAAATATTAGACTTATTAAATTATTAAATAGTAGACCTAGGTAATAATTTAATTTAATAATTTAATTATACCTATAATTTAAATAATATTTAAATAGTAGACCTGCGTGAGTCTGTTGGAAGCAAACCTGATATGTAAGTAAACATGTATACCTGGGGTGAAGGGACAAGGGGAGAAGGGGGCAGCTGGACATAAGAACAAATTAATCATTCTGCCAAAGATGCCACACTATTCTAAGACAGTGAGCTGTCATAATTTATCGGAATATTTCTTTTAAAAGTCAACCTATATCACTTTATAATTTGCCTTTTATATAAATTAGGATAGGCTTTATAAAAAGGAAACTTGGATTTTGTAAGTTGAGAAGTGAATTTATATGGATAAAGTAACAAAACTTTCAAAGTCCTGCTAAATAATTACTTTCCTTATAATTGTCCATAGCATGGAGTCTTCCTCCTCAAAACCTCTCCCCAAACTTAAAGAATGGAACCGAGCAGTCGTCTCCCACTACTAACGTGTCTTGTACAGAGCCGACATGCTCAGTGACTGTGTCAAGCCAGGATGGATTACTAACTCCAAGAAAGCAGAAACTGACACTACATCCTTTACATATTTTTTCAAGATTAAAACCCATCAAGAACAGTAACATATAATTGGCCCATCCCCTCCCCGGGCAGTGAATAGAAACAGCACTACCTGGAATAAACTCTCAAACCCCCTAACAGGTTGGTGGGGACTTTTCAGGATCCTCTAGAAAAAGCTGTTCAATCTCTTTTAGAGATGAAAAGAAATAGCATCTCTTCTTCACGTAATATGGGGATTCGATACTATTAAGAGTTATGGGGAGTTAAAAATGCCGTATTGTACACCATTAAGAAAGAATACCAAAGTCAAACAAATATAATCTCAAAAGAAAAAATACATGAAATACAGCTAGAGCAATACAATGCAGTGGTTTGCTTAAAAGCAGAACCCAATATTCAAAGTTAATTCCTTGACATCAGATTGTAAATGGGTGTTCAATAAAAGTACTTAAAATGTTTAATTTAAAAAATTGTATGGTATACCTTCTGGATTTATTCTGCTATACAGATATTCTAAATACATGCTTCACTTTGTGAAGAGACAGTCAATAGCAGCTGGCAAACATCTCTCAGGGTCTTGAGAACTTTAGGATTCAGGCTTGGGGAAAATGGGCTATCTATAGAATCTTCTACAGCAGCAGAGGGGACAAATACCTCATCCACAAGGCACCTGCTGTGCAGCAAGTACAGGGATATATTTCAAAAGGAGAGCCAACATATACTAGAAACACAAAAGGACAAAGAACTATCACATGGGTGGCAACTTCTCTTCACGGACTCTCCCACGACATGAAAATGAGTGCTGCTCCTCCAATCAATCTTGCTTGAACTCTGAGTAATTGAACCAGCACAGACACATCCTCTCTATCCCTCCATGATAACACAGTTTCCTCAATTGCTTCATGGACATTTCATGCATTCCATACCCTTTACCAGTTAATGGTCACGGTAAAACTATTCTGTGTATCACATGATTTTAGAAGTCAACTGCTCAAGTCTAGGGTTTTGGTTTGGTTTAGTTGCCGTTTTTAATATGTCATTCTTGAGACAGAGAGATCTCAGCATTATTCATTCTGAACGTTACGGTGCCTGCTTCCTTTAACTCATAATGCAGTGTTAACTTGTTAGACAGACCAATTACAATTTCATCACTTTCAGAATTCCAGCCATGTGAGTATCAAATAGTCCACCAACATACTACAATGAGTATTATTGGGTCAACCAAAAAATACCTCATATTCCCTCCAAAATATGCAGAAGAATTTTCCTTGGGATATTCTGGAAATATACATCACTACTGTTTTTGTTTTTTTTTTTTTTGTTAAGCATGCATTTAAAAACAAATCTACTCATTTAAAATAAATTGCATACATTTGGGCACCTACCTCTCAGTTTCCCCTATAAGTTATCTTGCATGTGAAACTTAAAAGACCTCTTTCCATCTTCTGGGCCACCATCCCAATCCTGTCCATCATTAATTCTCTCCTGGTTGATGTCAGTAGTCACATAATTGAGCTCCAGGCCACCATCAGTCTCCATCTTCACCAGCCTGTCCAATTCCCTTCTACCACAATAATCTTCCTAAAACACAGCTCTGATAATGCCACGTCCCACTGGAGAAACTGCCATGGCTCCCTACTGCCTCCCGAATCAAGTGCATGCTCCTCAGCTAGCATTCAAGGTCTCGTATGCTCTAGCCTCAATATGCTTTGTTTTTTTTTCAAACTCCCAATCTCTCTATGTGTACCCCTTTCTTATAAAGAAACAAGTCATGGTTCCTAAAACAGCAACTGCTCAGATCTCCCTCTTGGAATTCTACCCAAGTCAAAAGGCCCAGTTACAACAGCACCTCCTTCAGGAGATTTGCCCTGCCAGATGTTACTCTTCTTCCTTTCCCCAAGCACTCACTGCACTGATGCCTCTCCAAGACCCATTACCATATTCTGCCCTGTAGAGACCTCTGTGCTCCTGGTCTTACTGTCCCCATGGGCTAGGGACTAGGTCTTAGTCAGCGTCAACCTTCTTAATGCATGCTGTTCACTCCCAATCTGTTAGTATGATGCTTTACATACAGTAGACAATAAATGTTAGCTCAGGGAAAGGGTCAACGGGAGTCTTTTAAATCCTGGAAAGAAATATCAGCGACCTCTAATAATCACGAATCAAAAGTGCTCTTGCTAGCTGGGACATAACCAAAACCTTGGTAAAAACAACACAAGCCACAACTCAGCAGGGGGTGTATTACACTATAAAGGCATCATGTTCCTTAACTAGTATAGAATCATATTTGGGAAAAACTAGAGAGAAAATGCTTCAAGGCATTAAAAATAAATGACCTTAAAAGAAAGATGGATGGAAAAAAAACCAAAACATTTAGAAACACAGACAGAAAGTCACGCACAAACTTAGAGTCTCACACATTATACACACCCCTTGTTCATCAAGCTTGAGCAGTTGCTCCGAGACCTTGGGTGAGTTCGAAGCCTGTCTCAGGCACTGAATGCTTAGCTCTGGAATGACATATTCCAGAACTTCTTTGAGAGGTAGTCCTCGTGCGGTACCATGCCTAGCCGTAGAGGGTATAGCATCTTCTAAAATTGCTCCTCTCAGCGTTGTAAGCTGCAGGGGCAAAATATAAGACTTCAATTAATATTATGAAAGAGGAAGAAAGTTAAGTCTCTTCTCCGAGTGGAGCAGAAGAGACTAAAGTTCTCAATCTGAAGAGGCAAAACCAACACTCAAATAGTCTTTAAACAACAAAAGTATACAGGTATCAGGAACAAGCCAGGCAGGGCTGAAATAATCAGATATGTGCCTAAAGAATGAGAAGGAGTGAGATAAAGCAATCTTACAGGAAATAAAGACATTCCTTTAACTCTTGGAACCAACGTGAGAAGGACATTGAGGAGAAATTAGGGATTATGAGGCTGGGCCTGGCCATAATCACTTTCCTCCCATCCTTCCCTTTTCTTTTTCCTATTTCCCTATTTCTCGACATCATCTTCTCTTCTGCTACTCCCTTCTCTTCTTCTATTTAACTTTCCAGTGCTGACAATTCCCAAAGCTGAATGAGGAGATCAGTGACACCAAGGGGCAGGGTGACTCAGGGCTGAGAAGACTACCACTTCATTCTGCCTCATGATTTGTGATATGTCCTCAAATATGTCATGAAAGCATGGCATCACCATTCTGACACATGCCTCAGATCTAATATGATGAGAGAAGAAACCCCCAGTACCGGAAATCAGGAGACCTGGTTCTAATCCCATCCCTCCCACTCTGGGAAGAGAGTTGTTAGCATAATAACAAAGCAGTTGTGGCGATGGTGGTAACAACCATGCCTGATGTTTGCATAATGCTCTGTAACACCACTGTCCAACAGAACTTTCTGCAGTGATGACAGTGTCCTCTATCTGCACTGTCTAATATGGGAGCCACTAGCCACATGTGGCTACTGAGCACTTGATGTGTGACTAGTATGACTGAGGAACTACATTTTTAATTTTATTTAATTACTTTAAATTTAAATGGCCACATGTGGCTGATGGCTACTGAACTGGACAGTGCAGATCTATAACTTAAAACATGTCACTTCAAGAGAGGGGCTTTATCTCATATTTATCCAGCAGAGATCCCAGATCACTGGAGCACCCGAGCACTGGGCAAGATGCATGGTGGTGCGCACGCTCATGCAGACTGCAGGGGACTAGCGAAGGGCTCTCTTTTCTCTCTCTGATCTGAAAGTAGTCAACCAAACTATACATTCTGGAATACTTGCCAAATATAATCCCCTCTAATTAAAATGGGTCAAGAGAATAAAACCTAAAGTGCCGGCCAGATCTAATTCTTTATATAAATCAGTATCTCTACGTATTTGGCTATACATATCATGCCATTTGCATAACAATCTCACTTTTCACTTGAAGCAAGACACGCAAGGAACTAATCTGGGTCCGTGATGTAATGAAGTGTGGGGAGGCAGAGTTACTATACTGGCAAAAACACTAAGAAACAGTCACCCCATTGCAGGTTGCCTGATTTTCTGCATTAGATTTTAAAATCATTTTTAAGATCTGATATAAATTGTATAGTCTAGCCCCAAAACCTTGCATTCTTATCATTTTGTCCTTTCTATCATGTAAGGTGGCAGTAAAATCATTGTCACTTAACATCCATGAAAGGTTTTCAAATTTTTTATTTGGAATAAAATACTGCAGGCCCTTTCAATGATCTTAAATATTGCAACCATTAACATTAAAAAATAAACGCAATACCTTATCTGAAACAACCTAAAGCAGTAACATCAAAGGCTTCAGCTCAGGACAATAACAACACATTACCTCACTCGTCCTGAAAGCCACTCGGTAGTTGAACTGGGACCCTTCTTTCTCCTTGGCATCTTCCACCTTCTCTCTCCGGATGCTGAGTGCCACAGGGCCAAGGTTTTCATCTATTCCAAAGTAGTTCTGGTGCTCTATAACGGAAGAGAGGGGTGGCATCAAAGAAAGAACAAAGCACAGGATGGCTATCTTTTACCCGTGTATCAAATCTCTGAAGAAATGTCACCCTGCTCTGTGTACACGATTCTCCCAACTGCGTTTGATCAGAATTTTTTGTTTCCGAATCAGATGTACTTTTACATCTCATTTTCTATTACTTCCTTCTCTCATTCTGCTTTCTACCAGCTCACAAGCAGCAAGAGCCCTCCTCCCCTCTGCCTGCCCCAAAGCTGTGATTTTGGTTATTAGGTGAACAGCACCATGGGAAAGAGTGTGTGGTCATTCTTGGAAATTGTCAAAAGAGGAGCCTAGCTACTTGAAGAACCATTACTGAACAGTTTTCTCCCATCTTGGAAGGGCACCTTCTTTGATGGAATGAGGGTACTAGAGGTGACCTAACTAGCCACTCAGACTAGCCAGATTAATCTGGCAAACTGGAGTGGCAAAGATCACCCTTTCATTACAACATCACTAAAGCACCTAACAGTCTAAAGCAAAACTTGGCAACAGACAGAAAACACTCATTGCTGAGGTCAAATTATATCTACTAATACTATAACTTAGTTTACTATGTTAGCAGCTAATCATTTCTTTCACATAAAATCACTAGTCCTGATGGATCTAAACTCACACAATCTCACAGTAGGAAGGGACCCATGAGGCCCTCCTGTCCATCTAGGACAGGAACTCCTGAGGACACTCTTCCTAAGAGTCTCTTATTCATACACTCAACAATTATGTGCCAGGCACTGTCTCGCAGTGGGGTCACAGTCCAGAAAAAATCCCCACCCATGAAAAATATTCTAGTCTGAACTCTGCCAATGACAGAAAGCTCCTTACTTCGTGAGCAATCCCTCTGGACTGCGGGACGAGGTTTCCTGTGAGTGAGCTCTGCTAAAAGACGTCAACATGCTTCACTGCAACCAAACTTTTTAAGTGTTGTCTTCTGAAAGGACTCAAACTTAACACAACACTCAAATGTGGTCCCACCCATACAAAATAGAGGGAGCAATTACCCCAACGTCTAGTCTATTCGTGCAGCTTTTCTATTTTTAGCAGCCCCATCACCCCAACAGTCCATGCAGAGCAGGTGGTAAAGGCAAATCCCCAGGGGTTATTCATTTACTTCTTAATGAACTCTGCCAGGTCAGTTCTCCAGGGCGTATACTTTTATAAAATCAGTTTTTTTCAGCCTACATGCAAAACCACATTTATCCCTTTTGAATGTCACCTTATTGGTTTTGGCTAATCGTTCCTGACTTGTAGTTTTTAGTTAAAAGGAACTATATTGGACATTTATAAGCTTGAAGAAAACCACAGGTATTCCAAAGGCTTTGGGTTACGCTAACATTTTCCGCTACAATGATTTTTGAAGGAATAAGAAACGTTATTCAGAAAGTAGAAAACAAGATGAGTTCAACAAAGGAAAATAGCACTGCCCCACTCAGAGCCCCTCTAAACCACTAATGAACACGGGCTAGATCTTGAAGGGGCAGATCATTAACTTCTTTACTTCCTGCAACCAAATGAGATTAACAATGACATTATTTCCCTTTAGAGCCAGTCAGGGCCAGAAGCAGCAAGTCAACTATTTTAGGGGCTGAAAGGTGAACTACTGACTTAGTCCTGGACTTACACAATAGGAAACAAGCCTTTGTTTTTCATGGGTAACTCGTTTCTTGGATAAATTATGTAACAGGCTGGTTAACTGTTACAAACATGAACACCACCAGTGAAATTAAACATACATTGAAAAAAAGGTACGGGATTGAGAGCTGATCCAGAAGCAGTTATTTGTGGCTTTAATCAACAGTTTTAGAAATATTCAATGAAAACAGAGACTCCAAGTTAATTGCCTACTTCAGACTACCTGGTACATTATCATTTTATTACTTCTTTAAGTTGGCATTAGTGACTATTACACCCACGGGATTATACTAGATTCTATAGAAAATGCATCTTTAAACTTAAAATTAAATCAGGTTAGAATTTTCTTAGTTTCAGTTAGTAACTGTCCTGACAAGAGCTTTCATTTTTATCTCAATGAGTTCCTCATCATAAGCCTGATGCATTTTTCAGAAAAATATTCAGAAAGTGCACTAAAACATACCCAATTATCAGGCACAAGCTTCCTTCTTAGAATCCTTTTCAAGAAGTTACTTGCAAAAAAAGCTCAAATCAATTTTCTGTTAGGCATTTGATGAATCCCTTGACATGAATCAAAAGGCCTTCAAATTGTTTTAGGGAGAAAAAGAGTGAACAAATAAACAAAACCCCTTTCTATGGTATAATTGAGAGCCAGATTAAATGAATCAAATCATTAATTCTAATACCTGACAACTAAAAATCTTAACGTGTGTGCTGCTCTCACACTTAGCAGGTGCTATAGGGACAGAAGACAGACCCGCCGCAGCCAGGGGGTGGTGGCAGGGGCAGGGATTGACTACAGGGGAATTTCCTGGGGTGATTGAGCTATCCCGCATCTTGATCGTGGCGGTGGTTATGCACCATATTCATTTGTCAAAAGTCTGAGAACTCTAGGCTTAAAAAGAGTGAATTTTGATGTATGTAAAGTATACCTTCACTTTTAAAAATTGGGGAGGAAAAAGAAGGTCAATGGGAGGAGGAGCTAGTGGTCTTCCCAAATGGATGGGTCTTGGGCACAGACACGAGTCGTGACCATTTCACTCCCCCCAGCAGAGTTTTACCTCCACTGCCTGTCAGTGAGAGTACTATTCCTCAAGTAATCACTCTCTCTCCTCCCGTTGTCTCAACCACTACTTAGTCCTCAACCCATCTCACACTTTCTTCCACTCCACCGCTCTGCTCAAGATCTCCATGGCATCCTGTCGCCAAATCCAAGAACCGCCTTTCAGTCTTTGTCTTAGCAGACCTGTCTGCCGTGTTTGGCACTGTTGGCCACCCACTTTGAGTTGGGACCCTCCACTTCCTAGACTTCTAGGACATCTCCTTTCAGAGGGAACTATCCTATTTCCCAGGTCTTTCCTCCTGGGTCTCCTTTGTGGCTCATCCTCTGGCCTCTCTTTATAATGTGAGTGTTTCTCAAAGCTCTATCTTCAGCACATGGCTGTCCTTTCTGATTCTGCCTCTGTCTTTATACTTATCTGCCTGAATGTCTATCCATTTGTCTATCCTTCCATCCATCCATCCATTTTCTCCTTTAAATCCCTCCTCAATGATACCATCCCAAACTCTCTCCAGGCTCTTCTCTCATAAATCTCCTAATTCATATGCATTCACCCCCTCTGCTTGGCACATCTTTCACTTTCCTTCACTTGACATTCTTACTTACGGTTCAAGGCTCAATCTAAACATCATTTCCACAGGAAATATTCACCTCACCTCCAGATGAGGCTAACTCCTTCAACTTTTATATCCTAGTACAAAAGGATATAGTACTCAAGGCCTAGTACTACAGTACCTAATAAATGACAGGTACTTAATAAATTGTTCTTGAATTACTTAAGTAGGTTCCCTTGGTATTGCTCAAAAGTAATGATCTTATCTAACCTCAACCAGGAATATCAAAATAAAAACAAGAGGCAGCTCGTTTGATGATGGGAAGTGGACAAGACAGTGTAAAAGATCTTGGGTCCCAGAAATGTAGTAGGCATTGCCCTCAGTGAGAGGGACAATATGGTTTCTTGAAATATTTACAGAACTGAGAACTTACACACCTATTAGAACTCACATATTGTTTCCTATTGCTGCTGTAACAAATTACCACAAACTTGGGAGCTTCAAACAACACGCATTTATTGTCTTGCAGATCTGGAGGTTAGAAGTCCCAAGTCAGTTTCAATGGGCCAAAATCAAGGTTCTGGTAGGGCTGTGAACCCCTGGAAGGCTCTAAGAGAATCTGTTTCCTTGCCTTTTCCAGCTTCTAGAGCCGCATTCCTTAAATTCCTTGGCTCAGGCGGCCCCTTCCTCTATCTTCAAAGCCAGCTTGCTTCAGTGGTCACATTACGTTCTTCTATGTCAAATCTCCCTCGGTCTGCCTCTTATGTGGATACTTATGATTGCATTTAGGTCCCATCCATATAATCCAGTATAATCTCCTCATCTCAAGATCCTGAACTTAATCACATCTGCAAAGTCATATAAGGTAACATACACAGGTTACCTTTTGCCATATAAGGTAACATACACAGGTTCCAGGGATTAGGATCTGGATATCATTGGGGGTCACATTCAGCTTACTGCACATACTTAACTCATTTCAATTCATTCATTCAAATATTGAGCACGGGATACATCTCAGCCATGCTAGAAACTGATAAATATGGAGGATACAATATCGAGCAAGATATAGTGCCTGCTTCAAAAAGTTTTAGTCCTGTGGGGGTAATAATACAGGAAACCGACAAGAATTATACATTCTAAGTTCTGTGATAGGAATAAGCAGGAGGTACCATGGAAGCACCACAAATATCCAGCATAGGAATCAAGAATCAGGAAGAAAATGCTACAAACGCAGTCACAAAGGTCACAAAGCCCATCTACTCTATTTTAACAGAGAAATATATGTACATAGTTTTAAAAAGCCAAATTCTTCTCATGGTTTTTAAAAAAAAAAAGCATTTCCCTGCTCCACCTTTCCTCACTCTAATTCAGTTCCTACAAAATAATTCTTTGAATTCTTCTACACGTAAGAATTCTAACCCATGACCACACTACGTCCTCTCCATTTACTTAGGGTTGTAACGCTCTTGGTGTTGTTTTGTAGCTTTCTGTCGTGGTCATTCGTATCTTCCTTTAGATTTAGTCCTAGGTACTTGATGTTTTATGATAATATAAATGGTATCTTTTTAAAAATTTCCACTTCTATTTGTATTTTTCTAGTATATAGATAATTAAGATTGCAGATTTGATTATTTCTCCTCTTAGTTCCATCAGTTTTTGCTTTACATATTTTGAAGCTATGTTTTTTGGTGCTACTAATTTAGGGAATTGACCCTTTATCATTATGAAATGTCTCTCTTTATCTATAATGATCCATCTTGCTTTAAAGTCGACTTCATATTAGATTGATCAGGCGGGGACTCCAGGGTTTTACTGTGGGGACCCGAGCTATCGGTATAGGTAGGTCTTTTTCCCTTGAGCTGCTCAGTGTCCCCAGGGAAGGTTCTTCTATTCTCCTGTCTGGAAGTATTTAGCCCTAATAAGAAAACAGGGCTGGGGGTCTCACTGTGTTGACTTTCACTTAATCCCCAACTTTAGTGAAGTGCCCTAGTCCTGCCCTAGTGCTGTTGTCCAACTTCTCCAGCATAAAGCTTCAGTTTCCACCGGGGCGAAGGACAAGAAGTAAGCTGACTGACTATAAGGGACAGGAGAGACAATCTGGCCTTCTAAAAACCTTTAACTAGTCCCCTGTTGTCACCCCCCAGCCCTTCTTCAGAGGTCCCTGGGTCTGTGGCATGGACTGTCTAGCTTCTTCACGGCCTGACCCCGCTACACAACACCCACCAAGGCTGGGTGGGGGGTGACGTTCTCCATTCTGCAAAACTGGTCTTCCCCTTCCATCTGCTTCGGCATACTCTGCCTTCCATGCTTCTCCCTAGTTCTCTTTCCCTTGGTGGCTTTTTGCCCTTTTTTATTCTTTCACTGTCATTTTCAGTAGTGTTTTGGAAGCGGCATAGATAACATGTGTCTTCAGTTTGTCACATTTAACTAGCAGTCCCAAACTCATTTACTCTTAAACACCTATAGTTCTAATAAGCGTGATTACTGGTTTCTGAATCTAGGCTTTGCTCCTTATCATCTGCTTAACCTTGGGTTTGTCACAAAACCTTTCTTAACCTCAGCATCCACATTCCACTCCCCAAAATATATAATATATATATTTATCAGCATTAACTTGAGAGAGACATTACAGTTGAAGGCAGGCATGTATGTTACTGACAAAAAACTAAATCAAAACCAAAAGGGGAGTGAACATAAAATAAACATCATTATGGGGCATTTTGATTTTGAGCCCAACAGTACCACATGGTTCAAGAGTCAGCCTGAAGGAGATCCATACTTTTAATCTCAAAATTCTGATCTATAATAACCAGAGAGGTTACATCACATTCACGGCAGTCGTTTTAAGAAAGCAGTGGCATATATATTTTACTGAATAATTTCTATCAGAATCTATAATTAAAAAAAAAAAAAATTGGGGGAACCCAAAATTTGTATATTACCCTTGTCACCAAAGATGGCAGGCAAATTGGTGAAAAATTTTTTTTCGTTTATGCCTACCTCTCTAACCCATGCCCCAGACTCATTTTCAATTCTTCTCTCTCTGTCTCACACAGACACACCCTTTCTGAATGCAAGTAGAGAGATGACGTTTCCGCTACTTACACGTGTCACACCTTTGGACCCGCCGGCTCTGAGGCTTCGTAGTTGTGTTCTAAGAGATCTGTCCATGCTTTCAGTTTCACCAGGGAATACAGTAGGTTACCTGGATGTGTTTCTAAAGAAATCAGTCTTCCACTGCATAACAAAATATGCTGTCTAGCTTTTATAAAGGGCATTAGGCATACCACGAAGATAAGAACAGGGATGGTGCCCCTTCCAAAGCCTCCAGGAGGAGCCAAAGTTAACTCCTTCAGATGAGGCACCACATCCCTTCAGCACTGCTCAGCTTGTTCATCTGCATCTGAGAGCCTTCCCACCTGCGGGCCGAGGACAATGAGCAGCCCCCCTTACCCGCCAGAGCCTGTCCTGATCTCAAACACGAGATTTCCATAAAATTGCTTCAAGGGTGAATCAAATAAAATCCTTCCCTGGCAGAATAGAAGCTGTGAAAAGACTAGAAAAGCTGAATGAAAATCCACATATCATGCAAATATAACAGGGCAAGATAAACAAAAATTGGTTAACAAGATTGCAGTGTAGGAAATGAGATTTAGCACATCTCGGTGGTGCATTCTGGCTGTTTAGTAAAAGAAACAATTCTAAATCAGAAGAGGGAAAAAGGGCTACATGGGACCTGAGCCGAAAGGTTGTTCCCAGGCCCAATATCTTGGAAGGGAAATTAATTAGGTCCATCACAAATGAACGGAACCGGTGAGGATCACAGCTCGACAGGCCCTCCCGAGGTCAGGCTTGTAAGAGAAGTACTCACAGCTCTGCCTTATGGGATTCTCAAAGGTTAGTCCCATGCAGACCACTGCACCATTTACAAGTCCACCAAAGCCACAAGCCATGTGGATCTGTGCCCAGAGCCCTTCACTTGGTTAATATGCACAGCAGAAGTTCTCTTACTATTTTTCCATAAAATGTAGTTTAAAGACTCTTTGTTCTTTCAATAACGAGCTGACCATTTCACTGTCGGCTCATTGCCTATCTGGGTTACACCACGGCTGCAGGTGGCTGCTGTCTAAATTCCTACTACTGATGTATCTTCTTTCACCTTTCGCTCCAAACAATTGTGTGTCTGCATTTTAAATCATCTCCCCTGTTTATGGTTCTCTAGCAGTTATAAAGAAAAAGAAACAAGGGACAACCAATAAATGAATGAATAAAACAACAGGACCTGCTTTTGCAGATAATAAGCCTAAGAGTCATCAGATAACCTCAAGAAAGCAAAACTTCCTGCTAACGCTTCATGGATTAAATTACTGAATTGACCATGATGGGAAAAATGATGCATTTTTGCTTTATGAAGGCTCCTTTGACCAAAATTTAACCAAGTAATTGCTAAGCTTGAAAATCTGAGGCATTACGATAAAATAACAATATTAAACATACCTCACATAAATGAACTCATTTCATCCTCCCTACCCCTGAGGAAGGTCTACTATGACTATCCCCACTTTACAGACAATAATACGAAGCTGAGAGGTTAAATGACCCACTCAAGGCCACAATCTGGTGTGACAGTCAGGACGCATACCCGGGCAGCCTGGCTCGAGGGCTCTCATGTCCAGCAACTCAGCGGGGATGAGATTCACGTGAAGGTTTAAATTATAAAAATCAGTTAATGCACAGTAAAACGAACACAACTTAAAGATGAGACAACAAATCTGTCCTGAACATAAGGATAGAATCTTGAAAGACAATTTTAAGAAAACCTTGAATAAAAAGGAGAAGACTGGAGAAGTAAGGCAGCTACCAAAGCCTTCTTTTAATAATCCATAATTTTTAGTATTATTTGCTTCAAGAATGGGAAGGAAAAAGAAAACACTAAGAGAGCAAAACAGGGCTCACTGCATAAAAGCTGAGAGGAGGGGCCATTACTCTGGGGGGGAGTTGTCCAGCTTTCATTTTATTTCTTAAGGGGGACAAACAGTGAAATAAATTTTGGATCTAACAAATGCAAGGCAGGAAGGTTTTACTAAGCCTGGAGGTGTCTGAGGCCTTGACTTTCATCTTACTGTGCCAGTAGCAAAATGCAAGGAAGTATTCTCATTTAACTGCCACTCAAACTGTACAGAAATATTAGAGTGTTCATTCCTCTTCCTAGGGAAATAATAGAGCATTAGTTCCTCTTCCTCAATAACTGAATGAAAAGACTTTTGGGGCCAAAGGGTCAATAGGATGCAACAGCATGCAGTCCTCTACAAGTTCCTAAAATGCTGCGACGATGGGAACAGTGACCTCCCCATACGGCGTACATGCAAGAGAGAAAGCCGAGTGTTTCCCACCGTTGGCCACATGGAACAGATCCGACTATACCCCACGAGGCTGAATCTCATGTGCAGCTGGGCAATTCCTCCCCACTGGGAGCCCCCTGGACCTCAATGGGAGCTCTGTCTGTGGAGGCGATACTGGCCAGGCAGAGAGGTTAAGAACTGAGTTGATTATGTCCGCTCAGGGAGGAATTTGTATCTGAGAATAGCACTATTGTTAGTTGGTACTCAGTTCACCCGTATGAATTTAATAGTGTCCAACTCCCTATTAACTTTCTTCAGTGACTGTATAAAACCAGAAGAAAAGAAAGAAGCCACCAGGCATGAAATTCAAAGCCAAAGCAGCCAGGCATCACTCAGCTGTGGGGTTCATTTGATATGTAAAGGTATACACGGGCCCACAACTGTCACATTAGTGAGACCGAAGTGGATGTGTTTGGAATGGGGTGGTAGACTTCACCAGACGCCTTTCCCCAGGGCCCACCCTGCCATATGGTTCTCTCTACTTTTTTCTCTCTTCATCTTTTAACCATTAAACTAAAGTACTACCCTTTAAATGCTGTACCAGTGGTGTGGACAAGAGTTTCTTCCTAGAGAGAAAAGTCTTACACATTTATTTAAGAACCACTTGGGGGGAGGAGGATGCATGCCATGTGACAGCCACTGTTCTAAGCCCTTTATAGGAGATATTTTTATTATGATCCCATTTTATAGATGATTAACTGAGGCACAAAGAAGTTCAAGGACTTGCCCCAAACTGAGTTGAGATGTGAACACAGGAGCCTGACTTCAGAACAGTCTGTGCTCTTTTCCTCAAGTTATGCTGCCTTGCCCGTCAGGCAGAGCCCCCGACTACAGTTAGAATGGACGGACACTTCTGTCTACTGGCCAAAAGATAATTCCTCAGCAGCAAAATAGTAAGTTGGTAACAAGAGAGGTGAGAGGGCTATTATACAAATTCTAGAAGAATCCTTTCTTTTTATTTGTTCGTTTAGCAGATCTATGTGCAAATATTATCCTTCAGTTAAAATACTAATGACAAAGATACCCATTGGAGAAAATGGTGATTTTACATAGAACTGAGTAAGAGAGCAGTTAATAAAAATAGTGATCGTGAAGATTTTTACAGAAAAGAGGCTCTAGAAAGAAGTCCTGAGGTGCTGCGGATCCCACAGAGGAATTCATTCTCGGGGGGTATGAACGGTGCAGGAAGGGACCTTCAAAGTTTAAGAGCTGGCATTTTGGGGCAGAAATGGACCTTGGAAAGGCAAGTCTCGCACCCTACGCCATGGTGTGGATATGGCTTTTGTCGGAGTCCCAGTCCACTCAGAAGCAGCTAAAAACTCTTTTCCGGAAAGCTCCCATCTTTCCAAAAAAGAATTCCAACCTGCCCGCACCCCAGAAGTCTTCTGAAGCTAAGATGGGAAGGAGAAATCAAAGAAGTTCTCTGGCATATTCTTTTTTATAAGAAACAGAGAACAAAGAAAATCATAGGAGCATGCTAGAACCATAATACCAGGAGCCCTAGAGCACCAGCCAGAGGGAAAGAAGTGGTCAAGCCATCTTTTCATACACACGACAAAGTCTGCTCCGTGAAACCAACTCAGCTCCTCTACGATGGATTTCTAAAAGATGCATATTTCTTCTCTTGGACTTGTTATAGAAAATTCCCAGAAAAAATGAGTTCGGCATAAACGCCTTCTTCAGGGAGTTCGGCAGAGATTTGGGAGCCAGAGAACCAAGGACTTGCCATAGCGTCTCACAGCCACCTCACCTTAATGTTCAGATTCAGGGGAAATTCACAAGGACTGTCCTCATGCATTTCAATAAAGATAGAACAAAGAGTGAACTCTAAAGCTTAACAACCCCCCCTGCTCCTCAAGGTAAGTGTGAGAAAAATACTCATGGCATAGGAGCTGTGTACAGGAAGGGCTGTGCGAAACTGACATTTTGTCAATTTTACTCCATTTGAAACAGGGTGGAGTCCACTGCTCACAGGAATCCTATGACTGTTTAATGAAGTAACATCAACCTGCAGGTATGCTACTTTTAAGAACTGCAAATACAGTTCTTCTTATTTTAAAGATTTTCATTTTAAATATATCATGAGAATCTATGACTTACATTTTAAAAAAATTTAATGAGGCCGGCCCTGTGGCTTAGCGGTTAAGTGCACGCGCTCCGCTGCTGGCGGCCCGGGTTTGGATCCCAGGCTCGCACCGACGCACCGCTTCTCCGGCCATGCTGAGGCCGCGTCCCACATACAGCAACTAGAAGGATGTGCAACTGTGACATACAACTATCTACTGGGGCTTTGGGGTAAAAAAATAAATAAATAAAATTATTAAAAAAAAATTTAATGAACTATTTTTAAATTGTTTTTGATTTATAGAAAAGCTGCGAAGATAAGTCGAGCTCTCTTCTACCCCTCACCCAGTTTCCTAGTTGTTAACATCTTACATTACACTTTGGCACACGAGTTCAATTGGTGAACCAATATTGACATTATTATTAACTAAAGTCCACACTTTATTCCAATTTCCTTAGTTTTTACCTAATGTCCTTTTTCTCTTCCAGCAGCCCATGTGGGACACCACATTACATTTAGTCGTCATGTCTCCTTAGGCTCCTCTGGACTATGACAGTGTCTCAGACTTCCCTTATTTTTGATGACCTTGGCAGTTTTGAGGAGTACTGGCCAGGGATTCTGTAGAATGTCCTTCAGGTGGGATTTTTCTAATGCTTTTCCCTAATCAGACTGAGGTTATGGGTTTGGAGAGGAAGACCACAGAAATGCCATTCCCATCATTTCAAGGGCACAAACTATCCACCTCACTTGTCACCAGGCTGACCTTGGTCACCCGGCTCGGGTGCTTGCCAGGCTTCTCCCCTGCAGTCACTTGCACCCTTTGTCCATACTCTGTCCTTTGGAAGTGAGTTATTAAGCAGAGCCCACATTCAAGTAGAGAAGGGGGAGGCTATGACAAATTTTTATAATGTTTCAAATTTTATGAAATTTAAAAAACGTTTATAACAATGTACTTTTCAAGTAAAGATCTATTTGTTAAAAGGAACATTCATTAATGTATCTAGCCTGAGTCATTTTATAGGTGTGCTGCAACTAAGAGGGTAAGAAATACATGTCCCTTTATCACTGTGCTTCTATCAAATTGATAGAAGTTTGTCCGACATAAAGCAAACACAGTCCTTAACTCTTCTGCCCAGATCATGGTTGCCCAATACCTGGCATCTCCCCAAGCACCCATGGCAGATAACGATAATTGATGATGGTTCTTAAAATGCTGATGCAGCTCAATACATAACGACACGGATGGATGATCATCCAAAGCAAATTCCCCAGCAATAGCAATAGAAGGTTCCATTTACATAAATTTATTTGCATCAGAAAAAACTATGAGGATAAAGAGAAACTGTTCATGGTGATTATCTCTTACAGATTGGGGTGATTTTATTTATTTTTCTTTTGCTTCTCTACCTTTTCTTATTTTCCTATAATGATCATATAATACTTATACGCCATTTAAAAATTCTAAACCAAAAAAGGTATATATCGTCAATCAGTATTTTTCTCCCCCACATGCAGAGGAACACGGATTCCTGTACCAGCAGAGTGGCTCTCGTAAAACAAAGTTCCCAAAGGCTCGGACAGCAACTTAGCCACTTTTTGCTTTGCTCCTGAGTCACCAAAGAGGTCCAGTTCTATCCTTCTCTCTGGTTTGACCTCTCTTTACCCCAAAACGACTTATTCCGCCTTCCAGAGCTATTCTCCTCTGTGTGACCTGAAGGGAGGCACAGAACAGTTTCAGAACTCCTAAGCTAGCCGTGGGTGCACCACTTCCTAAAAAGCACAAGACCTGTCACCAAGCAGGAATCCACGGCATCCCTTTGCTGTCTTGTGTAGCTCTGGTTCTGGCCACACTGGGGACAGCCCATTGCTGGCCAGCAGCTCTAAGTGGCTAAGTGCCAAGGAGGTCCAGGAGAAGGCAAACCCTGCTGCTGTGCTACAATGGAAACTAGAGTATTCAAACAAACAGAGCGAGAATCCCTGTCTCTGGGGCCCTTCTTCACAGCCTGTCCCACAGATGGAAAGCTCAGAGAAGAGGGAAACCAGGGTTTCAGCAGGAGTTCCCTCAGAGAAACGGCACCAGCTCTTCTTCATGGTCATCTCCAGCAAAAGTAAGGGGCGTTATGGACACTCACTGTGCTTGCTCCAGTCCCCACTCTCTTTTAAAAAGCTGTTTCACTGAAGGCTACAGACGGATTTGTCTGGACAAGCAATGTTGCTCCACAGTTTACTGGGGCAAGCCACGCCCCTGCATAAATCCTTGTGCAAAGTTATTAAAAAGCCTTTCCTCGACTATGAGTCACAGGAACACCCTCAGCATAAAAAGCATCATTTCACGTTAACTACCTAATAAAGAGTAAACCCCATTATTAAAATTCTGTACTTGACACTTTTCCCCGTGATTGGGAGCTATTTAATCCTTTTGAAAATGAAGTTTCATACAAAACAATGAAGAATCGTGAAAAATAAAAGGCATTCTGGAAAGTATCAAAAGATTCCTGAAAGCCTGCTTCCAAAGAGAAAAAGGGAAAGAAAAACCTGCCTGCAAAAACACCCTGTCTATGCCAGTCAGCCCAAGGCCTCTGTTTTTAAACACAATGACGTTCCTGCAACTTGTGATGTGTTTGCAAATACAAGGTCCAGTGGTGGAGGCCAGGGTGCAAGTTGGCTGCCCATCTCCACTCCCCATGCCACAGGAGGCCGAGGCCCACCTGCCCATGGGGGAATCTGGGCTGCTGCCTCTGCCTTTTATCCCTAATGACTCTACAACGAGACCAGCCAGAGCAGCAGCGATGCTATTGTAGCCAACTATATTTTGAAGTCACACAGGCCCACAGGGGAAGAGCTAAATATAGAAGGAAACAGGCACAGTTCATGGCTGCACGGCGAGAGAGCAGAGGGGCTGGGCTCAGTCATATTCTCTCTCCTTGTGGCTGCTCCGTCCCAGCCCCAGATCCCATTAGTTGGCACAACAGCACCTTCCACATCGCAGAATCGCAGAACACTGATGACAAGGTGACCTCAGGGACCGCTGTCCCATGCTCTCATTTTGCAGGCTTTGCAAAGGAGTCTAGAATTCAGCTGTCTGGCTTATTCACAGACCCACAGCAAAGCCTAGAACCAGAGTGAGCCCAGTGCCCTGAACTGCCAAACCGTATGTCTACATCCAGGCACAATACACCCACCAGGGCCTCTACTCTCCAATTCTTCTTTGGAGCTGATTTATTTTTTATTTCACGTTCAAATCTAACAAGTTTTCTGATATCAATTCCAATGCACTGGAAAATTCTAAGTAGCAAATCAAAAAGAGAGGAGGAAATAAACCACTCATAGACAACTCTTTAAAACTCTCAGGAAGTGAGAGTTGAGAGTTCAAGAGAAAAACTACAAAAAGCAGTCAAGAGAACTAACAGAACCTAGTAACCTAAAATCATCTCATGGAACAGACCCTAAGGACATTAACGGATCAAACGGTGGTGACCCTGGGTGCAGAAAACATCAGCTTTTCGTTCCATATACACCAAAGTGTATAATTAATACATGCAGTAGAGTATGAATGAGATGCTGGGGTTAAGTATCTGCATAAATATGCATGTATACATATATATACACATATATAATTCTTACCTTCCGATATTTTAAAGGATGAATCACAAACTATTTACAAAACTCAGCTCACCAGAATGACTCACTGCCTGAGGATTGCAGAGCATAATAATTCTAAGAGACTACTTTATAGCCAGCATTGACAGCCATGACTTCATCAATTAAAAAAAACATCTTAATTAGGAAGCCTATTTCTCCATGGTCTCCAAAAACAACTGACTTCCACCTAGAGACCATTCTTGAGCAGTGTCTTATAATGTGCTGCCCCTGGCTGAACACAGGTATGAGGGCTATGAGTTATTTCACAGCACAGACTAAAAAGAAGGCCCAAGATTGGTTGAGTTCACTGGCTGGAAGCCTGTTCCTCATGATGGTAATGCTGATGCACACCAGAAGCCAGGACTGAGAAGGGTAGGGAGGGAACACAACTGGGAAATCAAGACCTGTTGACAGAATTATTTCAGTCTATTATGTCATCAGTATGAGAGCAGAGAGACAACTCGAACTGTGTGACCAGTTGCAATGCAAGTGCCCCCTTACTTAGCTATATCCAACATCATAGTCATTCCACTGATTTACATGATTTCATAATATTATAGCCATGGATGACCTGTTAAATCTGGACTGATGCAAAAATGGGGGAAAAAACCCAAATTATTAATTTAATAATTTCAATTTATCTGGCAAACAAATTATTTTAAGCCTGTAATCCATGGGGAAAAGCATTAAAAAGGCTCAGGGACTGAAGCAGACAAAGTGACCTCCTGGGGTCTGAGTTACAGCCCAGCCCACCCTAAAGAAGAAACAACTGGAGTCAAAGACTACACACAAGCATTCTGAAGACAGAAACCAACACTAAACAAATTCAACGTACAGTTAGCTCACAACTATCCACACCAGTGGCAGAATAGTCTATTCATGAAGGGACAGGAGGAGAAGTGCCCTGAGACTGGCTGGGCCCACCCCTGCCTCCTTAGGTGCTCCAAGAGTGATACCTTGGGAATGTAGGAGGGGTAGGAGGGGGAACCAAAAATAGAAAAACATAGCCGGAAAAGTATGCTGCCCTATAAAGAAAGGGCAAAAGGAAGCAAGCTGCACCCAATAAGAAGGCAGCGCGTGATACTCTGAGTGTTTTTATTTGGCGTGTGTTACTGACATTTGTGGAAGCTGTTTCTCCGTAGGTCTCTTAAACAGAGCTGATTCTCATGTCCCTGGAATAACTGAGGACGCTTATTTAAAGGCTGAGGATTCAACTACATGACTTCTGAGGAATGCATCCTTCAAGACTGACGATATAAACAAAAGTGAACAATTTATTTTACATATGATTGAAGAATTTCTAAAATCACAACACCAAAGAATTATTAATCTCTTAACTGTTAAGCCCATTTGTAGAACTGTGAGAAAACTAAATTTGTCTACATGCTAATTCATACATTCTTTCAACAAAGATTTTATTTAATACTCGCCATGCATACAGCAATGCAGTAGGAGATATGATGACGTAAAACTGAAAAGATGAAGCAAAGGTGTAGGAGAAAAGTAAAGAAAAGACTAGAGGAGAAAAAATCCCACAGAATCATCCACTGTAAACAGTATAAGAGATGAGTCAGAGGAATAAGAGAGGGGTAGAGTTAATTAGGGGAGACATCTTAACAGGGGTAAATCTAAATGAAGTCTGACATTGGTGATGCTCACAAATTGGCAGAGAGAAAGAAAGAAAGCAGGCATTTCCACATTGGGGATTAGAAATCAGCAAAGGCAGGAAATTGTGGATTTCTAAAGAAGGGATTAGTCTGGCACTGATGGAGGGTCCACGACAGAGAAGAAGCCCAAGCCCAGTGAACCGTGGCCTTGGACACTCCAACGAAGGTGCTCCAGCACAAAGCAACACATTACAACTGGCCCTAAAGGACTTACCCCTGAGATGCACGAGCACACATTCAGGGCTCTTCCTTACCTTTCCCGTAGAAGAATTTGCGGTAATAGTAGGCCCCAAGGTCAATGTGCTCTATGATGTAGCGCTTCACTTTCTCCCTGTGAATCGGCTGGTTCTCTCTTGGCACTTCCAAAACCGAGACACCTGCATTTGTGCAGTGAGAGCTGAGAGATGATTCAAAGGAACAACTTTCCCCGGAGCTGAAAGATGATGAGTTGGCCCTGGAGAGTGCAATCCTCCTGTCACCTTCCCCGCCCGTCTCATTTCTAAAGTAAGGACAACTGAGGACAAGGTCATTACTTTTCCCGTCTCCCTCATCAGCATCCAGGTTCTCTTTTGAGTTGAGATCCTCCTTGCTCCCCAAAGGGGATTCACAGTTGCCCGTCTGGCCAGCTGGCATCTGAGTCTGGGAGGCTGCAGAAGCCCCGGTGGTTATGTTTTTCCTTTTCCCCACATTGGCCCTCGTGGCCATGGCTTCATTGATATTAAACAAAATGCTCTGGACATCATAATGTGCAAAACATCGCTGACAATTCCAAGGGCGGATGCCCCTCTCAAGACGACTGTCTTCCAGATCAGACATGAACTTGAAAGTTTCATGTTCACTTTTAACAGTTCGCAGCTTTCGGAAGAGGGATGTTTCCACCGACTCTGACTTTAACCTCCGTTTGAAAGGCTTGTCCCTGTCTCTCTCCATTAGGAGGGCACTGTCCATGTAGTCTAATCCTGAGATGCGGACGAATTCTCCTCTAGAAATCTGTGCTGCTGCATGAAGGCTGGGAGAGATTGCAGGGTCGCAGGGGAAAAACTCAGGGAACCCAAAAGGGGCCATCGCTTTGTGGTCATAATTCTCTACTCGGTACCCTCTGAGCATAGCAAAAAAGTTCTCACCAGATAAGCCTTGCCGGTCAATGGAAGATGTGCTTCCATACTCCCGGTGGAGGGCGGCCCCGGTGTTGGGGTTCACCGCGTTTTGGTCTAAGACGTCTTCAGCGTCGATGTCACTGATGGTGACATCACTATTGCTTCTCTGTCTTATGGGGTGAAGTCCTCTTTGAGGAGAGTGAACAAAGATGTCTCCGATTGTATACTTTGCCTCCACAAAGTCTAGGTCCAGCTCCTCCTCTTGATGACCATCGCTCTGGTCGTTTTGCCCATTGTGCACGATGGACGCGACACTTTCGTAACTGGTCTGAGACCGGCTTTCCCACAGCGCCTTGCAGGTCAACTCCTTGGAGCAGTCCTTTTTGGGAGGCCACTCAGACACTCTTGCTCTCACACCCATCTTGGGCACAGCTGGGGTACCATTAGCCGGACCACCACCCTCGTTGGAATTTGAGGCATTTAAAGAAGTGGCGGCTCCCATGTTGCCATTAATGGCTTTAAATTTTCGAGCAAAATAGTCATCGGACTGCATGATTCTGGGAGAATCTTTGAACTTCGCAGAGGCTCTGCCAAGCTTGTGCTTCTCTTCTTGTGATTGCCTTGGGTCACTCATGTCTACTGAGGCAAGAAGCTCTGATCTCACCAGAAAGACTGATGGAAATCTAATTACATTGTTATTTACAATGCGATATTAAATGCAGATATAAAGGCTTCTTCTATAGTGTATTTTCTCTTTTTAACCAAAAGCAAACAACATCCTCAGAGTGTGGTTTCTCCAAAACCAACCTGCTTCTCAGCTGTTGTAATAATTTTGTATACCTCTGTCCTCTTCAAGAATATTCCTTAAGACAACTGGCCATGAGCATTTCCTTCACCTGAATTAAAAAGACAGAAAACAGCCATTAACAATTATTAGAGCTCAAGTTCAATACATTCTACATATGGTTTCTTATCTGTCCTTCTTTCCTATTTCTGCCCATCTCCAATTCCCCCAAATTGTCATGAAGTTTCATGTCTCTATTGTTCATACTGCTCCTTCTCTCTGGAACATTCTACTTTCCTGCTCTACTTGGCTGGCTAGAATTTATACCACACAATCAAGCAGTACCCTCTCCAACAAACTTTCCCAGCGTGTCACCCACCTTTACCGACATCTGAGCAAGGACTGCTTCTTCTGTGTTCCCACAGCACCTGCGTCTACACCTGTCATAGCAGTTTTCCTTTTTCTCTTAATTGCTGATTCATTGATCAGTTTCTTCCACTAACTTTAAGCTCCATTAAGCCAGGAATTACGCCTATTATCTATGTATCAACACTATCTATTAATGCAGCCTGGCTTAAATTAGGTAATTAAGCAACATTTCAATTAGTTATAAGAGCAACACGATGGTCATGTCATTGTTTGAGTATTATTATACTATCTTTCAAAATAATTAAACTCAAAATGTCCAGTAGCAAAAGGGTCAATACCAGGCATTAGCAAACGAGTTTTCAGAATGGTCTCTTGCAATCGAATAGGAACTCACAGAGATCCCCCTTAAAGTGGGAAGGAGTCTTCAAGAATTTGGTATCTGAATGAGGACAACTTTTTAGTTCATTATACCACCAGCAACTTGACAAATGTGCAGGGTAAAGTAAAAGCATAGAGATATAAAACACCACAATTTACCTTCATGGTTGCTAGAATTGACCTAATCAACTCTTCTCTTTAATCACAAATAAGTTTTTCAATTTACTCTATCTTTAGTTAAACAAAAATTTTTCCAGGTATTACATATTTTCCCAACTCATGGTAGTCTGGGGGGTCTTACTTGTTGGCATAAGAATGAAAGAACAACTCTACTTATTCTGAAAATAATGATGGTAATAAAGGTATAATATAGCTGATTTCCCCCAGCCTTCACCAAAGCATAAAAAATAACTGCAATTCAGGTGGAAAATGTTAAAATTCCAGTTAGTGAAACAGAGTAAGAATGGGCTCTTTCTAATGGGCTCTTAATGGCTTTGAGAACATGTGTGGTATCCTGGAAGGGCAGGTATTTTCTTACGATGGCACCCTGCTTTCACCCCATTGAAAAAAATCAGTCTGGTCATGACAACAAGCTGTCTGCTCCCAGGACAGCTTCATAATTGAGGAAATATAATATTTTAGGATGTGGCAAACAAAGAGGGAACGAGCAATCAGATGCTTCTGTGCACAGAATAGACCAGTGACCGCCCACGGTTCTCAGAAAGAGAAGAGAGATGACTGCATCTTATCCATTTCACTTAGAATTACTATGTTTAAAAGGATCACAGATGATTTTGAATTATAGTTATTTCCTTTACAATTTAGGTTATTATCAAATCTTTTCCTAGAAATGGAAAAAATGACAACTGAGATATGAAAGAAAACAACTTCTTGCCTAATATCTCTCTGTTGAAATGGTATTTGACTTAGCGTACTAGCTTCGACATAATCTATAAATCCTATTGACAATTCTGCTGCTTACAGAACACGCAACAAAATTTGAAAGCTTAAGAAGTACTTCTAATGGTTGGTACAGAGCTATGTGAATTCTCAATGGCATTAATATGACACTCATTTTCAGTTATATACTATTAATTTGTAAGAATCCTGTTACAGAAGGAAGAACCACGCCCCACCCCGCAGCCAGTTCCAAACCACTGAGCTGTGTAGTTTCTGGAAATGTAATCAAGAACTAAGTACTCACCACCTTAAGAAATTAGAAAAAGAACAACAAAATGTACCAAAAGAAAGCAGGAAAGAAGGAATGAATAAAGATAAAAGCTGAAATTAATGGAATAGTGGGGAAAAAAGTAGAAAGGACAGAGGAATCCAAAAGGTAGTTTTTTTAAAAGGAGGAAGAAAATAGATATATTCCTTCCCAAGCCTGAAAAAGGAAAAAAGAGAAAGAATAACATTATACAAGTTTGAAAATTCTAAAAGGAGACATGACCACTTATACAGAAGAGATTAAAATCAATTAAGTATAAAACAGTTATACCACAAGCAACTCTATGGCAACAAATTTGAAAACACAGAGAAAACTAATGATTTCCTAGCAAAACATAAATGCCCAAAGCTTATCCAAGAATGATTCCTGTTGAAGAGAATAGAAACATAACTAATCCATGACTAAAAATACCACCAACATGTACATGAAATGCAAAGAGCCACCTTAACCATGACCGTGGAACTCCTTTATCCTATCTATGAGACCAAATGCTATCTAAAAAATTTAGGATGTACCCCATCTTCCTTTCTTTTCTGTGTCGTGGCACATAACCAAAGTACTAATATTCACACAGCAAATAGCAGTCAAAGCAGGAAGGTGCTCTAGGCTAGGAGCACATCTTGCCCCCCCACCTCCTGACCCGCCCCTAGAGCTGAGCAAACCAGCACCTCCCCACACCGGTAACCCATCCACTACACCCCAGAGAGAAGCTCTGGGTTCAAGACACCTGCCACTAGATGTGTTAAATACAGAAACCGTAAAACTAGGATTAGCAAGGACAACACATACACTGAACAATTAGTCCTCGAAAAACTAACCATCAAGTTATCAGAGGTCACTAGGCTCAGACTCCTATCTAAAAATCAATCTTCTGAGTTTTCACATCCCTTAACGTTTCTAACTTTATCATTGTTTGTAACAGATAATATTAAAAATACAAAATCTTTATTCCATAGATTTCCTATAGAAATGGAAGACATCAATATTTTGTCAAAAAATAACAATTATTTTAAAACATAAATAATAGAGGCAATTAAAAATAGATGAATTTGTGCTGAATTTTATTATTAAGCATGCCAAAAAGCACAAAAACTACAGCAAACTCAGAGCACACAAAACCCTTTCCTGAAGAAATCTTCTGAGAATATTCCTTCAGTTATGATTTTTTAATTTTTTATATGTCATAAGAACATTAGCTGTAGTAGACAGCTACTGATTTTTCCTGTCTAGAATCTATTCCCCTGTCTTCTGGTAATGGCATCCTGAATTCCTCCGGGGACCACATTTCTAAAACCATTTAATTTTTGTGGGGCCAACTCCACCCATAACATGTGAGCCAGGTTTCACCAATCAAAATGCTGTGTCTCCTGGGTCCAGTGATTGGTCCAGGGATGAGCCCGGGACCAAGCCAGGCCAACGACAGCCCTGCCAGGAAGGGTTACCAAGCACTGGTGCTCTGATCCTCGGCCATGCTCCAGCAGTAGAACATAAATACGGAGCTGCTACGGTTCACGAGGCAGGTATGACTGAGAATGGGGACAGCAGCATGCAGGCAGAGCCAGGAGAGGGAAAGAAGGACTCCTAAGGACAGAGCTCTTGACCCCAACTGGGCTTGGAACCAGTTCTACCCATGGAATTTTTCAGTCACTTGAGCCTACTGATTACCTTTTGTGGTTTATTCAGTTTGAGTGAGATTTCTGTGTAGTCGAGACCAATTTTAAATGTTCTAAGAGACCATATTTATATTTCATTAAAGACCAAAGACAGTGAATTCAACATCCACAACTTCTTTATACTGTGTTGCACAGACTGCCTGGCCCATGAATGAACAAATGAAAAATTACAGATCTGGCACTTGAATCCAGTATCAAAACCAGAGCCTCCTGGGCAAGATCCCTGCTCTAATACCATAATTGTATATCCTTTCACACATTTTATGCCTGCCACTAACAATTCAAAGTGTTCAAAGCCAAAAAGACTTGACATAGTAACTGATTAATAAACTTAAAGTTGCAACAGAACTGCAGGAGATCCCTTCCTGCCACCTTATACTCCTAGCCACGTTTTCCAGCTTGCCATAGCTCCCCAAGGTGAATCTCTCTAATGACAGAATTATAGATAGCACCTTCCTCTTAAAAATATTACTAAAATACTTATATATTTTTAGTACTGTGATAAAAATAAAACACCTCAAAACAATTATAGCATTCGTTTTTAAGTAAGAAAAATTAGAAATATTAACATCATGCAATATTAAAAGTATTATAGTACATGGGGAAGAATAAAAATCAATGTCTTTGCAAAGCAGATATGAAGAAGGAATGGCACAGGCTCTAAACAGGGAGAAATGCAGAAAGGAAAACAATGGAGGGAATGAAAATCTAAAGCCTGAGCTGGAACGGCCTCTGAAATAATCAGAATCGAGAGGTGAGACTCTGGATGAGAGGGAGACAGAGACAGGTATGCACGTACACATGCGCGCGTGCACACACACGTATCTCTCATCCTCTTTAGATTTTTCACAAGTTCTAACCTTCCTCCTTTGCCTGTTTCCACTCAGCATTCAGTTGAGAAGTTTCTGAAAGACAGGGATTTGCACTCTTAGTAGCATGAACATGAATGTAATGAAGGTAGAATCTAGGAGGCGTCCTGCAAACACCTGTCCCTTATTTATTCTTTGTACTAATCAGGTATTTACATGTCCTTTGTGCTCAAATCCACTATGATCTCAAGTGCAGGGTAGTGTGCCACACCCCCTGACAGGTGTTGATGGAGATCAAACTGACAGAAGAGACGGAAAAAGGACGACATCTCAGAGAAGAGCCTTGAAATAGCAGCCTGCAGAAATTAGGGGACTGTGAGTGGTCCCCAAACAAATCACAGTGCACACAATAATTACAGGTGAGCATCACTACAGAACAGGGGAAAAGGTAATCCCCAAAGCACAAAACTACCTTTCAACAAAGTCTCTTAGGGCTTTTGGTGAGTCTGTGAGGCTAAGATGAAAAGCCTGGGCCAATTGTCCAGATTAGTCCTGTTCTTGTACCTCCTCTCCCACTCTCCAAGCAGCCACTTGAAAGACTTTCTCTCTCTTCATACTTTCTGCCCCAGCAGCTCAGCAAATATTGCAGCTTCTTGCTTCTCAGAGGAAAAATAAGTCTATAAAATTTCATTCAACTTTTGCCATCACTTAACAAACTTACCCATTTCCGAACCTGTCCTCCCATGGTACCCCTTGGTTGACAGTGTTTAAGACTTGTCATCTTTCTTTAGACAAAAATCCAAATTATGGCTTACAAGACTCTTCCCACTCTGACCTGCTCCATCTTAAGCCTCATCTCTCAGTGTTCTCCTCCTTGTTCTCTATCCTATGCCCCAGACATACTGAGTGTCTTTCAAGTCTTCAGACAGGCCACTCACCATGACTTCCTCTGAGCTGCTCCCCCTAAAGGAGCATCAACTGCCTTGGCTGAGCTCGTTCTCAGTGTGCTCAGCCCTGACTGGTGTCTCTGCAACATGCTCCTGTGCTGCCTCTACTTCCCAAATACCCGTTTTCTACATCTTACAATGGCTTCCTGTTTCTCTCTGAGTAACTCTGTGAGGCCCCAGGGATGTGTCTGTTTGGTTCACTGCTTTATCTGCCGCACCTGGCACAGTTTCCAGTATATGGTAGATGTTCAATAAATATTATTAAATAAATTAATACATTAATAAACAAGTATGTTAGACAGTAACCTTTTATAATATAAAATATTTAATATTTAAATGGCAATACATTGTATCAAAGAATATGTTATAATCATAAAAGTATAATAATTTTGCAGAAACATGTTTATTATAGAAAGTCAGATAAATATGGAGAGTTGTTAAGTCTCTGCAGGACACTACTTGCCGCAAGGCCTCCTCAAATCCTTACAACTGGTCACCTTGAACATAAAATTCAACAATTACTCCACTCTGAAAAGAGAGCTTCCCACCCCCATTTCTGTACCAGCCAAACAAGGTGATTACAGACATGTCTTCTAACTGTACCAAAAGAAAAGAAGACCATACTTCATCTTCTAATCATCTCAGCAGTGACATCTATTAGGCGAAAGGCCCATTCCCAAACACGATGAGAAATAAGGGGCCTAAAGGGCCAGTCCTGTCATCAGTCTCTGTCTCCCTCTGAGCTAGGGAAAGCAGCCGACTATTTCCAGAGCTCCATTTTTCTTTAGGTGGCCTGGCGCCAACTTCCTGGGGATCTGGATGTATGCCCACAAAGGGTACCACTCCAAAACAGGATGGCAAGTGGAAACTGTATAATCAGAGGGCCTGGTCAAAAGGGCACCTGGGCCTCATGTCCAAGTCAGAGATGAACCTACATGAACCTAAGAGCTCCCACACATCATGCTGTTAACGAACAGCTGTAAGTCTGCTCCTGTCCTTCCTCTCTGTGACTTTACATCACGTCGTCATTCTAACAGATTGTAAAAAACTGGCTATGATACTTTTAAACTGGCAAATGCAGGGTTCTCAAATAAAAAGGCCATGGCATTTTTCCACAAAAAGCAAAAGTGGTATTTCATGATATATTAAGAAGGTGTAAAATAAAATGGACCCCCTTATGTGCATATTACGAATACCACCCTTACCACTTGCTCCCTCCTGCCTTAATTCTAATTAAGAGGACCTTAAATGTACTACTTTCCTAACTTCATGGCTAAATGAACTCATGTTACTAAGCTGCTGTGGTTAAAAAAAAAAATGAAACATTAAAGAAAATGAAAGAGTCATTTAATTCCTTCCCGAGGACTTTATAAAGAGAGAGACTAAAAATCTGCAGTGGGGCCTCAGCAGCAGCACAAACATCCTCCTCTCCAGGTAATTCCCCAATCCTAGATACTGACCATTTCCAGGACGGAAGAAGATATGGAGTTCATCTCAGAATGATCGTTAATTAAAATGGATCTCAAACATGTTTCTACAGACAGTTTTCTTCCTTTCTTTGAGTTCATTTTTAATGTCAAGGACATTGACCTCCCCACCCGTTAGTTTCCAATTATTCTTACATTTCATCAAATTCTTGCTCCCCAGTAAAAATCGAAAATTGTCACCACCTCTCTGTGGGCACTTTAAAAATCTACATGTGAACCTGTGTGACCTCACAGGTACTGGGATGGCCTAATGAGGAAGAGCTAGGGAAAGCAGCAGCCAACAATGCAGAGAGAAATTAAAGAATTTTAGAGCTTGAAGAAATAATCTGTTCTCATGCTAATGGTCTTCACATAATTTTTAAAGGACAGAACAGAAATGGAAAAAATGTGATATTTAAGCATAATTGTCTTTAAATAGAATGTTTCTCAAAGTTTTCCATGAGACATCAGTGAGTCTTTAAGACCCATATTATAGTTATAATTGAGCCACTTATCAGGATTGCAGCTGTAGCAAATGGATTGAAAACCACAAAATACACAAATTATGAGCCTCATTCAAGGAAAAAAATGTTTAAAATTATATGGCAGATTTATAATAAAAGTACAACTACCATAAAATGCTTGCTTTTCATACTCATATTCCATCAGCTCTAATGCTAACATGTATAATAGGGCAGGTGATAAAAAGAGGGACAAACTGTCCCCACTTTTCCCCTCTCTGTGGCCTGGAAGACCATAAAACAGCTGAGGTGTGCTCACACTCAAGGTCTGATCACCTCAAATGCATTTACCATAAAATCACCAAGTTCAGGTACATTCAGCCCAGCATTAAGTGAAGTTATGATTAAATAGCTATAAAACAATCCATGAACTCAAATTCTTATCATGTAGACCACTAAAATCAAGGATATGAGACAATGTGATAAATGGGCTATTATTAAATAACAACAGTCATAAATGGATACAGAAGTTCAATAGTAATCATCGCTTTGACTGCTAAGTTTTTGGTAGATCTGGACATGAAAATAAGTTCTTAGACATTTATCATGAATTAAACATTGAGATGGTATCAAAGATAAATATTTTGGGGCTGAGAAAATTAAGAAGAGCAAAATTCTCCTCCTTGGGGTTTTATAACATAGGGGTAACCTATGATTTGTGGAAGAGAATAAAACCCTTTCTTAGTGGAACATTCACATTGGTGTTACACAATTAAGTTTTTGAATTACTCCACATTGCTATATGGAGGAACTTCTCAAGTGATGTCTCCAGAAAAGCAGATTCCCTTGATGGAGTTAAGGATTTTTTCATCAGGGTAAAGCAGGGACTCCAGTAAAAAGTGCCTGAAGGATTCAGTCTCCACTAGAACCCCATATCATGACTCTTACTTTATACTGAATTATAATCCTGAGTGAACAATAGGGGCCAAGTCAAAGTCTTATTAGGTGCAGCTCTTGTGTGACTTTCTGTGAAGCAGCTGTGAGCTCCATCAGAGTGGGTCCTGGTCTATCCTATTCACTGCTTATACCCCCAGCCCCCAGAGTCGTGCTTGGCACTTAGCTGGCACTCGTGATTAACTTACATCCATCCATCCAAATTGAAATGTTTGCAAACCAAAGTACCCCAAAGCACTGAGTTGATATGTTATCACGACACATGCATGGAACACAATGATTCTTGATTCTCCCTTTTTGGTTTCCTTGCTGGCTCCTCCTCTGGTCTTCTTTAAATGCTGATGCTCCTCAGGGCTTATTCTAGGCTCCCTTCTCTTTTAATTCCGTACATTTCCTTGTGCAATTCTAATAGTTTCATATGCCATCTCTGTGATCTATCCACAAGCCCAAAGATGTCTCATACATAACACTGCCGGGTTGATCTAGGATAGCTTAGGTCCTCCTGCCCACCCACTTTGCACCTGGCTCCTCCTCTGCTCAGCTCAGGAGCAGCATCACCATCCACCTGCCACCCAAGCCCAGCACCTAGTGTTCATCCTGCCTTCCCCTCATCCTCCACATCCAACCCGAGGCCTGTCAACTTCACCTTCTGAATGTTCTCAGATCCATGCAGACCTTGCTATCTCAACTGCCACCACCATTGTTAGAATCATTCTCTTATTTTTTCCTAGATTATCATAAAACCCTTCAATAGTTTCCCATGTTTCTCAGAATACAGCCTGATGGCTTGAAGCAGCACAGGTCACTCATAATTTGGTCCACGAGTAGCTGCCCAGCCCCTCATGTAGGAACTCCATGTGGGAACTCTACCCACCATGTCCACACACGCTTCCCTTCATTTTCTCATGCGAGGGGCTCTGCTCAGCTGCTCCTCCAGCCTAAACACTGTTCAAGACTCCTTTTCCCCAACTCTGCTAACAAGTGTTACTAGTCAGACCTCAGCTCATACATTGGGTTCTCTGGAAGTCTTCTCAAATCTTAACGTTGGTTCTAAGTTATCTTAATTTGGGCTCCCATAGCATCCTGCACCTTTTTTCTCACCATATGTTACACCACACTATTTTATAGCAGCCTATTTGCCTGTTGCTCTCCACCTATAAACTGTAAGCACAGTGAAGGCACAGACATGTCTTTGCATATGGGCACTCAGCAAACATCAGGCTCTACCGCAGGCTAGCTGAGACTACGGCAAGTTACTCAGCCTCACTGAGCCTCCATTTCCTATCTCTAACACAAGAGTAATTATATCTGTCTCATAGGATTATTCTAAAGATTCAATGAGCTCTAGATGCAAAGTGCTTATCTCCATATTTCCTATATCAAAGTTCTAAAAATATTAGCTAATAAAATTGATTTATAGATGAATAAATATTTATTGATAAACTGATTTAAAATTGAGTAATTAAAATGAGTATGATACATAACTATCGCCAAGGAACACCATCATGTTGACAAAACATAATGTGATAACTGCTCACTGATTTATGTACACACAACAGGAACTTAAAGCAGTAACTGACTTGCAATAGTTAAACTGATTCTCCAAGAGGCAAACAAGTTTTCAGAAGTTGAGGAAAATGCCCCAAACAATTTCCTGTCATGAGCTACTCTCTTCTTTGTATGTCAACAGTAGAATAAACAAAGAGCTAGTTTGTTAAATGGAATAATTTGATCATGGAATTTTTTCAAGGAGACAGAAGACCAGCTGTGGGTATTGACTGTTTCCTGTTACATCTTTTAAATCGGAAAGAGATAAAAAGAGATAGCCCTGCACCTCCTTCCCTCAGGAGGTTATTAGTTAATCCATTTTTTTCAGCAATGTGGCCCCTGAATTACAGCTGACACAGTAGGAAATCAGACGTTCCAATTAATAATTTAAAGTGAGGCATTTGTGTCTTAGGAAAACACAGCAAAAGAAGAAAAGAATTTTGATTGAGTGCCAACCGATTTAGACTACTTGTCATTGTCATTAAAAAGTCATAAAAAATAATCTGTTCCAATCTTTAAATAAAGGTTTAGTGACATTGGGGGGCAAAGAAGGGCACTTGAGCATTTTATAATAAAATCATAGTAGGCTGGAGCCTTAAAAAAATATGATTAGGGCTCTTTCCTGTTGTTTACCTCAGCGAGAAGCGACCTCTCACGCATATATTATTTTCGATTGAATCCACAGTGAAAACTCTTGCAGAGCAAAGAATCTGTCTCACCTTGCTCAACAAAACTAAAATCAATCAATACTATTGAAAACTGAACTAAACATATAAAGCAACCACCTTCAACGTGTTCTTTGTTAAAATGCAACAAGTAAACCATGAAGCCATCAAACCTGAAGATGCTTCCTTTCAACTGAGCATAAAGGGCAGGAAAATGAAACGCTGCCAATCCATACAATAGTTTTGTATTTGATTTTTTAAAAATAGTAACTTTAGCAGCAAATATACAACAAACTCCATTCACTAATTACACACACTTAAAGCCATCTCTGCATTGTTCTCACATTTATTTGAATTACAGGATACTGAGTTTTGTTGAACAGCATTATGAGGTTTATTATGTGATACAAAAAATCTTTTCTTACTCCAGTAAATGAGTGTATCTGGTTGTATTAGGCACTCACTGGATGCTGGGAGCCCAGGGGAGCATTAAAGATGAATGACAGAGCCTTCTAATCCTCAAGAAGCTTAGCTGGGAAAGATAAGCACATGCATAACAAGTAATAGAAAAATGAAGTTAAAAGAATAGGACACCACTTCTGACTAGTACATTATAAAAGTTACACGTGTGCGTGTGCACACACACGCACACACTCCATGCTAGTGAGGGTCTGGGGAATATACACCCTCACGTGCTGCCGATGGCACCTCCCTCGTGAACACCAATAAAGACAACTGTGCAAGTTATTTGACTCAATACTTCTACATCAGAAAAATCTATCTAAGAAATAAGAATGTGGGGGAAAATTTATAGAGAAAGATATCCATTCCAGAACTACAAGAATGAAAAATCTGAGACTCTTAACAGTCCATGGCCAAGGGTAAATGTGGTACAACAGAATATTACACAACCCAAAAAGTTCTTTGAAGGATATGCATGACGTTGGGGCTTTACGATATAATATTATGTGAAAGGAGCCAAATACAAAACTTTATGTTAAAAATCTATATACATAAAAATACTGCAAAGAAACACCCCCATGACTGCTGGAAAGCAGTCACCTATTCCAGCTAGGCTTATGCATGCTTTTTGCTTTCTTCTTTGTATTTTTCTAAAGTGTCCATATTCCATAACTATATATGAACATGTAAATCTACATATATATAAACTTTAAATTCAATAAACAGAAAAAATATTTTTAAAATAATCCTCCATAAAACCAATGCATGTCTAAATTATACAGAGCATATTACTCTTATTTACATAAAATGAGATGACCATTAGCTTCCTCTCCTGCCTTTTAAGTCCCACAGTAAGATATTTAAAAATGGAAGTGGATGTTAATGTTAGACGAGCAATACCTGCTATTGGTTAACTTCAAGAGTATACGGTTTTTTCATAGCAGGTATTCACAAAAATATTGCCCTTCATTCCCATACACTAGAAATTACTTTGGTTAGAATGATAATGTCTTATATTTGCATATATTTTCATACGCCTTACACCTCGTGTGACCCTGGGTACATGGCAAGGCAGCTGTGTGGTAGGTAGCATAAAGGATTCAAAATTAGGAGATCTGTGTTTGCTTCTGAGGACACGGTTAACTGTGGGCCTTCAGTAATCCATGTACTCCCTGAGACTCTGTTTCATCCATACCATGAGGACCATGTCGCTAGCACACCTCAGACAGGTGCTGTGGGACCAAACGGGAAAGCATACATAAGTGTTCCCAAGGTACTAAACACCACACCAATGCAAAATAGGAGTATTATTCCTACTTGGTGAGTAAGCATGAGGAAATCCAAGTGAATTAGGTGATTTTTTCCCGTCTACCTCCAGAGTCCTTCGCTAACATTCTTTCCGCCTCACCAAGGAACAACACTTGTTCCCATGTAAAAACAGAGGAATCAGAAGCCCAGAGAACAAGGTGGGTCAGGAAGTAATAGAGACCAAATTCTGAGAACACAAATGTGACCGAATATTATCTACGTAAAATGTTGCTATTGAGTTCTAGACTGATCTTCCACTTCTAAGTCCTTTGAGAAGTGTCCATGGCTCCCCTACTCTCCATAGGACCCATAGTGAAAGCCAGTTCAGAGTGGACTGTGCTACAGGAAAAAGCAGACCTGGCTCCCCAGGCTTGCCCCTGCACTTGCCATCCTCACCTGGGACCCAGGACCCGGCACCGCAGGAGTCTAAAATCCTCGACAGCATGACACATGTAAGTGCACTGCCTATGGGATTACGTAGCCCACCGTTCAGGAGTTCTTCCAATTCCAGAATCTACATATAGGCACCAGAAACATGCCCTGCCCTGAGTTGACAATCCTAAAGATAGCCGGGCTCTTAAAAAGTGGACATGGACAGCGAGTCACCCACGTGACACTGCAGGCCCCTCACAGTGCCACCTGATAGGGAGCAGCCAGGAGTGGGCATTAACATCCTCTGGCTGAGACTGCAGCTGCAACCCCAACACCAAGAGCATGCCGCAGACCCATGCCCTGCTGAGAGGGCAGTGAAGTCCCCTCTGGGGAGCCCCACGGCTGCTTGCTTCATTCCACCCCAGGGCTGACAAACACAGAGGGAGGATTGGGGAGGCAGCCCAACTCCTCAGGACTGTCACTGACAGAAACCACCTCGCTGCCCAGACGGCCAGGCCACCAATAAACCAGGGATCTAATGGATGAGGAAGAACATTACAAATACCGGATTTAATAGGTACCACTGTGTCCAGTCCAAATTCTCCGTCTCTCATCTGAAAATAAACCTGTCCTAAGAGAAAACAGGAAACTTATGGCACAGATGCTGAGGTCAGCTAAACAGAGAAGGGGAAAGACAGAGAAGGGTTTCCTTCATGTTCTTCACTGTCTGATAATACCCATAATTGTCCTAATTTTGTTGGCTAGCTGGAAGACAAGCTCATTCAGTACTCCAGAAAACCAAGTTTCCTGGAAACTCAAACTCAGGAGTAAAGTTAGAATGAATCCTTGAGGAATTTCTCCCATAACATACTTCTTTAATAAGGCATTTGCTTCCAGGGGGATACAATTTCATCTCACTAGTCAGGAGAATGAGTTCCAGTGTACTGAGGTGGAAACGCTTCCTCAACATACTTCATTTGGAATTCCAGAATTATGAATCGAATGCTAAATATGAAAGGAGAGTTAAACCACTTTCAATTACAGATGCATACAAATTAATTTGGCTTGATTATTTTTTAAAAAGTTCCTAACACCAAAGACCTTTCCCTAAAGAAAAAAAGTAAAGAATGACCACCTAATACGATATTTTATTAAAAAGAACCACTAAGAACCCTATTTCCCTAAAAAATGGTGGTCACAGGAAATCATTACTTTCTTTGAATTTCCATGTTAATGAATAAGAGAGATGCAGAAACTGCAGATATGATGACTTCTGTCCTGAGATATAAAGAGAATATCAACCAGAGAGAACTGATCTCAGGTCAGCAAGTAAGTAAATCATCTGTATCATCATAAACTTTCTAAAAATCATAGGTAGACCAAAGAACTTGTTTGACTAAACAAGTTATATAATGCATCCTTTATCATAAAATGTTAATATTAGTGTATTATATTTATTTAGGGATTTACCATTTCCAAAACGCTTTTATGTTCATTTAATCCTAGGAAAACCTCTGAAGAGATGAGAGAGACTTCTCTCCCATTTAAGAAATAAGTAAAAAAAAAATTTTAGGGCAGGGAAGTAAGTAATTTACCTACAATCAAATGACTGAATCAAGAGAATCAGAACTAGCATCCAGGTTGTTTCATTCTTTCTAGTATAACTGGCAGCTTCTCAAATTTACATATGGCCTTTAAAAATTAGGAATGAAAACAAAACAAAACAAAATTTCTGACTCAATCTGTCCAAAAGAAGTCAAGCTAATCCAAATTTGCTAACTTCAAGCAAAAAGAAAAATACCTATCTTCATTGCTTTGAGGCCTCAGGAAAGAACAGTTTTAGAGGAATGCAGGTGAGCCGAGACAAAAGGGAGGAAGAGAGGATGCTTTAAGGCCTGCCCCACCCTCCAGAAGGAGGCCAGTATGACAGGTCACCGTTAGCAGTGAGCAGACTCACTGAGTGAGAAAGAACTTTGGCATCCACATGTGGCACATCTCTCCAGGCTCTCTCCACTGCTCCTCCTTCATATGGTGGGTGGCTCTCCCCTTTGCCCATGTTAGAACCAGACTGAGGGCAAATCTGGACGTGAGCCTTGAGGAAGGCAGCAGTTCCTCCAGCCTAGCATCACCAGAGAGATCTACGCATGGGCCCAGCTCATACTCAAGAGGTACTTTGATTCCACTTGGCTCCTGCTAGTTGTTATCCAAATATCCCAAGGGAATCTCAAGTGTTTGATTGGCAGAGCAGATTGGACATAATCCCAGCCATAACACCACTGAATAATAACATCAAAACTTCCACAATACTACTAACAATAGCATTTTTACTGATCCTTTTGGTTTTGCCTCAAAGAAACATTGTTTCTTTCCCTTGTGCCAGAGGGCCCTGTCTAGTGTTTTGAGTATTAATCACCAACTTAGACTCACAATCATAACATCAGATCTTAAGGAAGACAGATAAGCTATTCTGACACCCTCACTTTATAAACCCAGAAGTTAAGTGATTTGCCTAAGGTCACACGACTAGTTAGGAGCAAAATGGATTGCCTACTGGGGTCCCAAATCATGCATCGTTAGTCACGGTCCTTTTTCCTTTTTATTTGAATGTGGTATTAATGAAAATGAACGATTCTGGTTCACACATATCTCACTACAGCTAGAAAGATCTGCACAACCACTCCCTGCACCCTCCCACATCTATGCTTTTGATTGAAATGTCTTTGTTCTTCCATTAGAAGTGACAAAATCAAATACATTCAAAGTCATCATCTATGACTACTCTCTCCTCCTCCAGCTCACTCTTGTTTACCCTGAAACTTTACCTTGAAAATCCTTTCTGTTTCTTTATTATGTCACAGTCAACATCATACTCATCCATGCGACAAACACTTACCTACCCATCTACCTACTAAGTGCCAAGCTGGGCACAGAAGGATGGACAAGACATAGCTCTTGGCTTGGAGGAGACCAATAAAAGCTTCAAGGTAAAGCAAAACCTGATGAGCAAGGGCTTAGGGTGCCAGAATGCAGCTCAGCCAAAAGAATGTCCCATTAAGGATTTCCTGCTGTTGCTCTGGGCTCATTTAGCGAAAATAATGTGCACCTTCCCTTCCATATGCTAGTTGCTAAGATTAAAAACCCACACATCTAGTGAAGTGACGTCAGCATTGTGGTGGAGTGAGCACTTCCTTAGTCTCTCCCCCATAAGATACAATGAAAAGGACATTCATAAACCAACAGAGGAAACTCACACAACACAACAGACATCTGAGAGATCCATGCAGCCATACATCTGAAGGCGGGGGTGCTGGACCCTCCAGGAGGCAGTGGAAGGAGGTAAACAGACCTCCTTTCCCTCCCAAGTGGCAACGATCTAGGGTGCAGGTCCTTGCGTGGCAGCCGGCGTGCGACTCTGAGAGGAGAAGGGGGAAAAGGCAGCCCACCGTGGGAATAGTTTTGCTCTTGGAGCTGCCTCCCTGCCCGCAGGAATGCTCCACACTGAGGCAGCTAAGCAATCACTGGGGCATCCCCACCAAGCCAGGTAGCCCAGGTAGGCACAAAGTAAGTGCAGAGCGGGAACATGTGGGATTCCGCACAAGAAAGAAAGCATCCATCCCCTCCCTCCCGCCTGGTGCAACAGCTCAGCCGGTTAGCCAGAGCAGGGCATCCCTACTAGAGCGCCTGCGCCTACGTGTGTAAAGCAGCGATGGCCGGGGGCAAATGCAGATGGGGCCTGTTGGCACAGCTTCCAAAGGACAGGCACAAGTGCCAGGGGTTGTGGCGGGCTCATAAAACACAGCTCTTGCCCCCCCACCACCAGTGGTGGCAGGTGGAATCTGTGACCAAATACTACCACCACGTGATGGTAAAAGTCCATGCCATAAAATAGCATGAAGAAGTATATTAACACTCCAGACAAGAAGGAAAATTACAAGTACCCAGAAATCAATCCTGAAGTCACAGAAATTTACAATTTAATGACAGAGAGAACTCAAAACAGTTATCATAAAGAAACTCAATCAGTTACAAGAAAACTCAGAAAGACAGTTCAATGAACTTAGGAAGAAAATTACTGAAGAGAGGGAATTATTCACAAAAGAGATTGAAACTATTACAAAAAACTAATCAGAAATACTGGAGATGAAGAGCACAATGAATGAGACAAAGAAAAATATGGAATCCTTAAAAAAGAGAGCTGATACTACGAAGGACAGAACTAATAATTTAGAGGACGGAAATACAGAAATGCTTCAGGCAGAGAAGGAGAGAGAACCAAGATTAAAAAGAAATGAAGAAATTCTCCAAGACAAATCCAACTCAATTAGGAAATGCAACATAAGGATTATAGGTATTCCAGAGGGAGAAGAGAGGGAGAAAAGATCAGAGAGCTTGTTCAAAGAAAGAATAGCTGAGAAATTCCTTGGGAAGGAGCTGGAATTACACGTAAATGAAGCTAACAGAACTCCTAACTGCATCAATGCAAAAAGACATTCTCCAAGGCATATATTAGTAAAACTGGCAAAAGTCAATGACAAAGAAAAAATATAAGGGGCAGCAAGGCAGAAGAAAATAACCTACAAAGGAACCCCTATCAGACTTTCAGTGGATTTCTCAGCAGAAACCTTAAAGGTTAGGAGAGAGTGGAATGATATATTCAAAAGACAAAAACTTTCAGCCAAGAATGCTCTATCCAGCAAAACTATCTTCAGATACAATGGAGAAATAAAAACTTCCCTAGATAAACAAAAGCTGAGGGAAATCATCACCACAAGACCCCTCTCCCCCACACACAAGATATGATCAAGAAGGCCCTCATACCTGAAAAAAAAAAGAAAGAGTTTAAAAAGCCTTGAGTGAGGAGATAAATAGGCAGACAAAATCAGAAAACTGTAGCTCTCTATCAGAACAGGTTAGCAAACAATTATAACATTAAAGATAAAGGGAAGGAAAGCATCAAAAATAACTATAATCACTTCATTTTAATCACAAACTCACAACAGAAAACGGAATAAGTTGTGACAACAAAAACTTAGATGGGGATGAGGAAAGGAATGGAACTTGCTTAGACTAAATAAATAAGAGGCTATCAGAAAATGGACTATCTCATCTACGAGATCTTTTACACAAACCTCATGGTAACCACTAAAGAAAAAATCAGAACAGACAAACAAATGATAAATAAAGAGAAAATCATCATAGAGAATCACCAAACTGAATTGGCAGTCGGAAATACACGGGACGAGAAACAAGGGAAAATACAGAACTAGAAAAGGAGCGATAAAATGGCATTATTAAGCCCTTATATATGAATAATCACTCTAAATGTAAATAGATTGAATTCGCCAATCAAAAAACACAGAGTGGCTGGATGGATTAAAGAAATAAGACCCAACAACATGCTGCCTCCAGGAAACACATCTCAGCTCTAAAGACAAACACAGGCTCAGAGTGAATGGATGCAACACAATACTCCAATCTAATGGCAAACAAAAGAAAGCAGGTGTTGCCATACTCATATCAGACAAAGTAGTCTTCAAGATAAAAAAGGCAGTGAGAGACAAAGAGCAGCAGTATATAATGATAAAAGGGACACTCCATCAAGAAGACATAACACTTATAAATATATATGCACCCAACATAGGAGCACCAAAGTACATAAAGCAACTATTAACAGAACTAAACGGAGAAATTAACAGCAACACGGTAATAGTAGGGGACCTCAACAAACAATGGATAAGATCATCCAGACAGAAAATCAACAAGGAAATAGCGGAATTAAATGAAAAACTAGAGCAGATGGACTTAATAGATATAGATAGAACATTCCATCCAAAAACAGAAGAATACACATTCTTCTCACATGCATATGGAACATTCTCAAAGACAGACCACATGTTGGGAAACAAGGCAGGCCTCAATAAATTTAAGAAGATTGACATCATATCAAGCATCTTTTCCAACAATAATGCTGTGACACTAGAAATCAACTACAAGAAAAAAGCTGGGAAAGTGACAAATGTATCGAGACTACTGAAGAACTAATTGATAAATGAAGAAATTAAAGGAGAAATCAAAAAATAGCTGGAGACAAATGAAAATGAAAACACACAATACCAACTCATATGGGATGCAGCAGAAGCGGTCCTAAGAGGGAAATGCAAAGCAATACAGGCCCAGCTTGACAAACAAGAAAAATCTCAAATAAGTAATCTTAAACTATACGTAACAGAATAGAAAAAGAAGAACAAACAAAGCCCAAAGTCAGCAGAAGGAGGGAAATAATAAAAATTAGAGCAGAAATAAATGAAATAGAAACCAAAAAAACAGTAGAAAGGATCAATGAAACTAAGAGCTGGTTCTTTGAGAAGATAAACAAAAGTGACAAACCCTTAGCCAGACTCAATAAGAAAAAAAAGAAAGAAGCCTCAAATAAATAAAATCAGAAATGAAAGAGGAGAAATTACAATGGATACCACAGAAATAAGAGAATACTATGAAAAGCTATATGCCAACAAATTGGACAATCTAGAAGAAATGGATAAATCCTTAGACTCATACAACCTTGCAAAACTGAATCAAGAAATAGAGAATCTGAATAGATCAATCGCAAGTAAAGAGAATGAAACAGCAATCAAAAAGCTCCCAGAAAATAAAAGTCCAGGACCAGATGGCTTCTCTGGAGAATTCTACCAAAACTTTAAAGAAGATTTAATACCTATCCTTCTCAAACTATTCCAGAAAATTGAAGAAGATGGAACACTTCCTAATGAGGCCAACATCACCCTGATCCCAAAGCAAGACAAGGACAACACAAAGAAGGAAAATTACAGGCCGATACTGCTCATGAAGATAGATGCAAAAATCCTCAACAAAATACTGGCAAACGGAATACAGCAATACATTAAAAGGATCATACACCATGATCACATGGGATTTATACCAGGGATGTAGACGGTTCAACATCCACAAATCAATCAATGTGATACAGTACATTAACAAAATGAAGAATAAAAGCCATATGATCATCTCAATAGATGCAGAGAAAACATCTGACAAGATCCAACATCCATTTATGATAAAAACTTTCAAAAAAATGGGTATAGAAGGAAAACATCCCAACATAATAAAGGCCATACATGACAAACCCACAGCCAACATCATACTCAACAGTGAAAAACTGAAAGCCATCCCTCTGAGAAAAGGAATAAGACAAGGGTGCCCACTCTCACCACTCTTACTCAACATAGTACTGGAGGTTTGGGCCAGAGCAATTAGGCAATAAAAAGAAATAAAAGGGATCCAAATTGGAAAGGAAGAAGTGAAACTCTCGCTGTTTGCAGATGACATGATTCTACATAGAAAACCCTAAAGAATTCATTAGAAAACTATTAGAAATAATCAACAACTACAGCAAAGTTGCAGGGTACAAAATCAACTTACAAAAATCAGTTGCATTTCCATACTCTAGTAACAAACTTACAGAAAGAGAACTCAAGAATGCAATCCCATTTAGAGTCGCAACAAAAGGAATAAAATATCCAAGAATAAATTTAACCAAGGAGGTGAAAGACCTATACAATGAAAACTATAAGACACTATTGAAAGAAATCGATGATGACATAAAGACATTGAATGATATTCCATGCACATGGATTGGAAGAATAAACATAGTTAAAATGTTCATATTACCTAAAGCAATCTACAGATTCAACATGATCCCCATTAGAATCCCAATGACATTCTTCACTGAAATAGAACAAAGAATCCTAAAATTCATGGGGCAACAAAAGACCCCGAATAGCTAAAGCAATCCTGAGGAAAAAACACAAAGCTGGAGGCATCACAATCACTGACTTCAAAATATACTATAAAGCTACAGTAAAAAAAAACAGCATGGTACTGGCACAGAAACAGACACACAGATCAATGGAGCATAACTGAAAGCCCAGAAATAAACCCACACATCTATGGACAGCTAATCTTCGACAAAGGAGCCAAGAACATACAATGGAGAAAGGAAAGTCTCTTCAATAAATGGTGCTGGGAAAACTGAAAAGCCACATGCAAAAGACTGCAAGTAGACCACTATCTTACACCATACAGAAAAATTAACTCAAAATGGATTAAAGACTTGAAGGTAAGACTCAAAACCATAAAACTTCTAGAAGAAAATATAGGCAGTACACTCTTTGTCTTAGAAGCATCTTTTCCAATACCACGTCTACTCAGGCAAGGGAAACAAAAGAAAAAAATAAACAAATGGGACTACATCAGACTAAAGAGCTTCTGCGAGGCAAAGTAAATCAGGAACAAAACGAAAAGACAACCCACCAACTGGGAGAAAATATTTGCAAATCATATATCCAACAAGGGGTTAATCTCCAAAACATGTAAAGAACTCATACAACTGAACAACAAAAAAACAAACAATCCAATCAAAAAATGGGCAGAGGATATGAACAGAGTTTTCCAAAGCAGATATACAGATGGCCAATAGGCACATGAAAAGATGTTCAACATCACTAATCATTACGGAAATGCAAATCCAAACTGTAATGAGATATCACCTTACACCTGTTAAAACGGCTATAAATACCAAGACAAAAAATAACAAATGTTGGAGAGGTTGTGGAGAAAAGGGAACCCTCATGCACCGCTCGTAGGAACGGAAACTGGTGTAGCCACTATGGAAAACAGTATGGAGATTTCTCAAAAAAATTAAAAATAGAAATACCATACGACTCAGCTATCCCACTACTGGGTATTTATCCAAAGAACTCGAAATAAACAATTCAAAGAGATTTATGCACCCTTATGTTCACTGCAGCATTATTCACAACAGCCAAGACGTAGAAGCAACCCAAGTGCTCACTGACTGACGAATAGATGAAGAAGATGTGGTATATATATACAATGGAATGCTACTCAGCCATAAAAAAAGACAAAATCGTCCCATTTGCAACAACATGGATGGACCTGGAGGGTTTTATGTTAAGCGAAATAAGCCAGACAGAGAAAGACAAACACCACATGATTTCACTCATATGTGGAAAATAAACAAACACATGGACAAAGAGAACAGATCAATGGTTACTAGAGGGGAAGGTGGTTGGGGGGTGGGCATAAGGGGTACAAGGGGCACATATATATGGTGACTGACAAATAACAATGTACAACTGAAATTTCACAATGTTATAAACTATTATGAAGTCAAAAAAGTAATTTAAAAAAAGTTGGACTATTGGTGGTGAGCACGATGCAGTCTATACAAAAACTGATAAATAATGTATGCCTGAAATTTCACAATGACCTCAATATAATAAAATTTAAAAATAAATAAATACAAGAAAGAAGAACAAATAAACACACACATCTATAAAACTGGTGAGAGCAAGGGGCATTACTACAGAATGGTGAATAAGACATCACAATTCCTGTCTGTCTTTCCTCAGATACAAGGAGTAAAGAGTTGCAAATTTTACTTTTTTTCTCACGGGAAAAAAAAATAGGTGTTGCCAACTTTGTCCAACAGCAAGCCATAGAGGTCTGTTTTACACTCTTGAGGGCTGCCTTGCCTACTGCAGGGCAGTGTGTCATAAGCAACATGAAGCTTCATTGCACCACCAACCTGGGCCATTTGGGAGAGAAGTGCTGGTTCCCAGCCTTCAGTATGAGTCTCCCTGGTGATTCAAGCAGAACTCCTTCTGACCCTTTGTCACTGAAGGTGAATCAGCCTCTTTTTCCTGTATCCTCTCCTGTTTAACCAGAACTCTCATCACGTCTGGGGGAGTTGTTCTACTTGCATTTATAGTTCCCTTCATATTGTAGCCACGATTTTTCTTTAAGCACAGGCCTAATTCCCTCCATAAAGGTGCAGTACAACTAGAAGGTTTCTTAAAACCTAAGAACCAATTTCTGAGCAAAAAGTAAATATTCCTTTTCTCTAAGAAAGAAATTGGGGTAGTTTTGACCAGTAGTTCCCAATTTTCAAAATTACATAAGAGACATTTATACCTTGATTCCTGGGCTCTAGTACCAAGATTCTGGTTCAGAGGCCTGGAGAGATCCTGGAATCTATAGCTTTAAAAAGTGATTCTCATGCACAACTAGAATTAGACACTACTGGTTTAAATACAATTCTAAAAGATGAAAAATAAAGTTAAATGCAGGACTCTAAAATCTTTCTATTTTCCCCTTTCTCAAGTATTGAAATATCTTTCACCCAGATTTAACAGCTGAATGCCAGGCAATTTATTTACTCACAATGCTTTTTACTTAAAGAAAATGAAATCTGAAATTGGGAATATTCTAGAAACCACTTACATGAGTCCAAAACACTGGAAGTTTCTACTCTGGGGACAGTAGCCCGGGCTTGCTCTGCTGTTGAAACACATATATTCCAAACTGTAACATTTATTGAGCACTTTCTATATACCAGGCACCTTCTAACTACTTTTCAAGTATTAACTCCAGTAACCTTATGTAGTAGGAATTACTATTATCCCCAATTTAAAGTAAAACTTCTTAAGTCCCCAATATGACGTTTAAGGCACTGCCCAAATTTAGCTCCATTCTACCAAGACCACCCTTAAAATCTCCTCCCTTTGTCCCAAAGATACCAGACCCATTCCCACCTTCTGGATTCCCTCCCCAGAACATCCTTTCTATTCCATAATCACAACTCTTCTGTGATGTTAAGAACACAAACACTGACCTTAGACCTCAGTTCAAATCCTGGCTTAGTCACTCACAGAGCTTCCCCTGGGTAAACCTCTTAAACCCCTAGAATCTCCATTTCATCACCTGTAAAGAGGTGGTAATGTATGCATTCAACAGAGACTCACACCATCTGCCTACTAGGTTCCGGGCACTGTTCTAGGATTGAGGACACACCAATGAACAAATGAGAAAAGTCCTGCTTTCACAGAACTTATGTTCCGGCAGAAAAAGTCATATAAGACAGAGGGACAAATAAACACATAACCTGTCAAGGGTGAGTGCCATACAGGAACAGCATAAGAGAGGTGGGGATGTTTGGGCACAGGTGTGAACGCTAACAGAGGGGTAAGGTAGCTAATGGGAAGACCTGGAGGGAAGGATGAGGGCATGAGCCACAGAGAGAGACAGGAGGAGGGAGGGGAGAAGAGCTCCTACAAGGGAAAACAAGGCCAGATTTGGGAGCAGCCTGGCACATTCAAAGAACAGCAAGGATACCAGGAAATGGGTTGGAAAGGTGGCAGGGGCCAGATCATGGAGGGCTTTTATTCTGGAAGGTTCTGAGCAGAGGAGTGCTGAGATCTGACTCAGGTTTTAACAGTCACCTTGTCTGCTGCAATGAGAATAGGCTCTACTGGGCAAAGGTGAAAGAGGGATAATGGTAAGGCCACTGCAGTCACCTAGGCAGGGGAGGGGGAGGGGGCTAGATCTATGGGGTAGCAGCTAAGAGGGAGAGAATGGACAGACTCTGGATGGGAGAATCTGGATTCGGATGAGAAGGTAGAACTGGTAGCATCAGCTGATGAACCACCACAGCAGGATGAGAGAGAGCAAGAAAAATCAAGGAAAGCTCTAGGATTTTGGGGTTAATTAACAGGAAGGATGCAGCTGACCCTTATTAAGATGGAGAAAACTATAGGAGGAGCAGGGTTTTATGGTCTAATACAATCATGTATGCAAAATGCTTAGCACATGCCTGAAACACAGTAAGAACTTGATAAACACTATAGTTATTTTTGTTGCTGTCATCATTCCAGGTTAAGTCTCAAATCCTCCAGCTCATGCTGATCATTCCTTACTATAAACTCAATTATGTGTTCAGTTCATTTTGGCACATGACAAACACAGTCATGTGCCACATAACGACATTTCCGTCAATGACAGACCGCATATATGGCAGTGGTCTCATAAGATTAGTACCATATGGCCTAGCTGTGCAGTAGGCTACACCATCTAGGTTTGTGTTAGTACACTCTATGATGTCCACATAATGAGGAAATCACCTAAAGACACATTTCTCAGAATGCATCTCCTCCATTAACCGATGCATGACTGTACTGACTTGCCTTGCATTTTTGTGCAGTTTTTATAGGAGTGGGGGATGAAAAGTAAACTTAGCTTCCAAAATTGTTTACATACTTTTTGAGGGCAATAAAGCACATTCTACAATAACTTGTTAAAATGAGCTGCAATATCTAGGGAACTGGAATTTACATTTTGAAAAATGATGCTGAGGCTTAGCTGCTACACGACCCAATATGAACAAATACCCAGACTCATGCAGGAAAAAACAAAGCAAAACCGAGCCTGGACTGCATGTCCACGTTAAGTGCTTGGAGGTAGAACAGGGCAAGGGGATTGCTATTTTCACCGTAGGAGAAATGCTAAGGAGGACTTTGGAAGTCAGGTCCCTAGAGCAGAGAACAGGAGATAAGACAGGGTCAGGACAAACCCTGCCTACCGGGGTGCAGTGCTCTTATCTCTCACTAGCTGTGTCCAGGGATGGCTTGGCGGATTTTGAATATGACATCCAGAACTGGCAGGGGGGTGGCTCAGGGGTTCCCAAAGGCCTGTCTGTGGACCAGTGCCAGGCCAGTTGCTGGAAAATCGGCTGAGGAGAGTTTGTGAAAAACATAAATTCCTTCTCCACTCTCCTGGGAACTCTGACTCATAAGATTGGGCGTGGGGCCCCCAGAGTGTTTTTAACAAGTCCCTCAGGTGTTTCAGCTGTTGAATCATCTTTGAGATCCATCAGGTAGGAAAGTACTTTGGAAAATATCAAACATTACACAAGCATATGGGGTAACTAAACCATTAATTCAAAAGCAGTATTAGGGGTTGCCCTTTAAAGACACCCCCACCCCCTTCCCTATGGCCCTATGACTACATCCGTCTAAGTACACATTTGACCAAGCGCTGGATCCCTGGTGGCCCAGGCACACAGACTAAAGAGCTCGGCAGGGCAATGATCCCTACAGAAAGCTGGGGTGCAGTTACCACTGGCCTGAACTAGAGTCAGAGTCTGAGAAGGGTAAACTGGTGAGAAAGCAGAGATAAGATCTGAAGTGAGAGCAGCTATCCTGGGGTCAGTGTTCAGTTTAAAAATGTGAGAGGTAACAGGCAAAGCACTGGTTAAATCACAGAGGACAAAGTTGGTGCACATATAGATGTCCACATTAGGCAGAAAGGCACAAAGGCAAGAAAAAGATATCACACATACTCTGCTACACTCTTGATATGCAATATATAACATTCACACGACTTCCATTTAAAAAAGAAGAAATCACAGCTCGGAGACACCTAAGAGACTCACCTAAAGTCGAACAATGTGTTAGTGGCAGAGCAAGAATCCAACAGCAAGTCTGCATGGCTACACTCAAGACTGTACTCTTGTCATCAAGGAATATATATTAAAAAGTATTAGACTTGAACAAATATAAAGACATTCCGAGTTCATGGATTGGAAGACTTAATATTGTTAAGATGTCAATTCTACCCAAAGTGATCTAAAGATACAGTGCAATCCCCACCAAAATCCCAAAGACATGCTTTTCAAAAACAGAAAAATCCACCCTAAAATTTGGGGAATCTCAAGGGACTTCAAACAGTTAAAAATCTTGAAAAAGAACAACAAAGCTGAAGGTCTCTCATGTTTCAATTTCAAAACTTACTACAAAGCTACAGTAATCAAAACAGTGTGGTATTGGTAAAAAGACAAACATACAGACCAAGAGACTAGAATAGAGAGCCCAAAAATAAACCCTTGCGTATATAGTCAAACCATCTTCGATGAAGGTGTCAAGACTATTCAAGACGGAAAGCACAGTCTTCTCAACGAATGGTGCTGGGACAACTGGATACCCACACGCAAAAGCATGAAGATGGACCCTTACCTTACACCATATACAAAAATTCACTCAAAATGGATCAAAGACCTAAATGTAACAGCTAAAACTATAAAATTCTTAGAAGAAAACATAAGGCAAAGCTTTGCGACGCTGGCTTGGCAACGATTTCTTGGATATGACATCAAAAGCACAGGCAACAGAAGCAAAAACAGATTAGACGTCATCAAAATCAAAACCTTTTGTGCATCAGAGGACACTATCAACACAGTGACGTGAAAAGGCAACCCACAGAATGGGAGAAAGTGGTTGCAAATCATCTATCTGATACGGGGCAGCTCCTACAGCAAGAGCATTCTCACTGACCCTAGATGCCTGCATTAGGCTCAGACATTCACCACCATGGAGAGGTCCTGCTAGTCCCTGCCAGGCAGGGTCCAGCGGTGCTGGATCTTTGAGAAGACTCGCCATTCTAGCATTTACATCCAGCCACTCAATGAATCCTCCCATTACCATGCTCCCTCAGCTCATACATTCCAGCTTCTCACAACTTCAAGCACTTTCCCCCCCTTCTATTTGAACAGTATATGAAAATAAATTAGTTGCACAGACTGTCCGTTAGGCTTTAACAAATGGAATAAATCAGTTGTAACCGGTAGCTTTATACTCACAATCTAAAATGGCAATTTACACTCATAAACATAATATAGTACGACAGGACAGAACTACTTCCACCGACAACATCAGGTTTTGATCCTACAGTAACGTATAAGATACAGTTCCCAATCACCAGACTCCAAGCTATAAGTTTTGGGTCCACTAGTCCAAAGAAAGATAAAAGAGTTTAATAAATGGCTGAAACTTCAAGGAGCAAGGTTCCAAGTCTGCCAGAGAGAGCATGCTCAGAGCCCGGGAAACAGCCACCACATGTGCCTTTTTTAAAGCTGTCATAATTTAAAGTCTCTCTAAACATCTACTGTTTAATCTAATTTTCCCTCATGAATGTCTGGCTTCAACTCAAATTGAATCAACATTTCCATTATAAATCTCTATTTTCACAGTTTCCTGGTTTGATTGTAAAATGTCTTTAGTCTGAAATATGACACAAGCAGAAGTCTGAATTTTAATGCTCTTTGCTGACAAAATGGTTTTATTACAAAACCAAAATCATAGTTTTCTGCAAGCCAGATGTCTAGAAATGAGTTTAAACAAAATGAAAAATAAAATTCTGTAAAAAATTCTTCAGCTACAAATTTTTTCCTAGGTTTAAAAAAAAAAAACCTCTGCTAGATTTTCATTAATATTAATTGCTGCCCAACTGAAGACATGACATTTAACTTTGCCTCTTGAATATGGAAATACACCATGAAACTGTGTCCAAATGTTGGTGAATGCTAATCATTATGTTCACAGCAAACACAGACCTAGTAGCAAGGAAATCTGTACCATAGCATCATGACATTTCTTTTAGTAAGTTACTTTGTGGTGTGTGCATGATAAACATTGGAAAGCAGCAACAAAAATTCTATTAGTCATTTTTATCAGGGCTACTGATTCTATACATGTTACAACAGAAAAATAAGTGAGACATACTCCATATAAAAGAGATTTAATGTTCAGTCCAAGTTATAAATGTTGGAGTCTCAGGTGACTTTCTCCTTAGGAACACGTCCTGTAGCTAGAGCAGGAGATAATTCTCTGCTCACGGCCCGGGATCTGACAGCAGCCAGGGCCAAAGGGCACACACTTACTGTGTGGGCAGAGCTGCTGAGGACCTGCGGAGGAACCCGGTGAAAAGAGCTCGGTCAGAGTCAAAGGACATGCCTGGGATCTGAGTGCTGTGCGCTAGAACAAGGAGAAAACAATGCAATGTTACCTAAGAAGCATGGGGCATCATTCCAGCTTCTGCCTGCGATGTCTCCCACCATTCCCCGCAATCCTTCCTTCCGTTGGCAACCTAGCTGGGTCTCAACAATCATGAAGTAGAATATCCTCACCAGCGTCTTATGGATGGGGATGGTTTTCACATCCAAAGACCATTTAAGGAAAACTGCAGAAAACTGAATTTAACACCCAGACGTTCACAGATGCTCAAGGCCATGTTCTAGTTTTATGGGACCGAAACAAATGCTCTCTGTGCCTCTTCTGTCACTGCTTGTAATGAACCACTTTCCTCCCACTCTGCTTCAAATGGTCCTTAGCGCCAGTCAGGAAAGCCCAGGGACTGAAAGAAAAAGGCAAACCTGAGAGGCATCAGGCTACAAGAGAGGAATCAGGCTACAAAATAAATAAGGCATTTAACTGAATTGATGATAGTCCACAACACCAATAAAAATCTGTGAAAAAAGAGTTCTCAAAAAAAACCCAAACAACTAGAAGTTCTGGGTCTGTATTTTCCTTCTCCCATAACTGCAATATTCCTATGAATGATTTCACTTTAAAAGAAATAAATAAAACGCTCTTCTGCCTAAAAAAACTTAAGATGACTGACTGACAGGAGGAATAGTTGAGGTGACATAGATTGAAATATTAAACACAATTTCTCAACCATCCTTTCCTTGGGGCTGTGTGCTGTCCAGTGAGCAAACAGAGAGGGCAGTACTGCTAATGCCTAACACCACGCTCACATCAACCAGAGCTCTGCTTTACCATGGCACAATTTTTAGAAAAAAAGAAAAAAAAACCCACCACAATTTCTCTTGTGTCCAAATATTTGGGAAGTCTAATGGCTTAAGACAATTATATTTCAAAGAATGTGCTTAATTTAATTAATTGTGGGTTAATTTGGTGGTACCAAGCAATCTCTAATTTTACCATGTCCTATTTCTTGCAACACATCCTATTTTGATCAATAGAATTAAGAAACATTCATATGTACACAGATACATAACTAAACCAATAATGTAACAGTAAATCCTTAGAATTGACTAAAAAGAACAAAAGTAGCAATTCCTCTTTCTTTTCAGTTCTCACATTAAATATATACTAAAATTCACAGAGCTAAAACATGAAGCAACAAGGGATACTTCACACAGCAGGAAAATTTTTAATTTTCCTAACTTAAAAACTCCTAAAACTTGAATTTGGTGCCTCCCATCCTGGTTTGGCAGGAGATATGGTGTAACGGGGGCTAACAGCACAGTGTGGCTGTGGAGTCAGACACAGAGGTGAGAATCGCAGCTTCACACCCAGTGACCCTGTGACCTAGGCAAGTAGCCTGAGCTTGTGAGTCTCAGTTTCTTATCTGTAAAATGGAGATAATGCCAAGACCTACCTCACAGGACTGCAGTGAGGATGAAATGTGGTAAAGCAGGTAAAGCTTAGGACAGAGCTTCCCCAATGCAATGAGTTCAACAGTTCTTACTATTGTCTCTTCATGGTCCTTACACCTGCCTACCACATAACATTTCTACCTCTAATTAAAATATTTAAAGCTTATCCATAACTTGTTCGTTAAAAGTGATTCTGAATGACAAAAATATTCTGGGTGTAACCCTTTTTGTAATAAACGCCATGAAAGTTATCTGCGACAGTCGTCCAGAAAAGTTCCATAGCCCTGTCAGTCACTTAATGCTGGGTTCCAACCCTCATTAACATTTGTTAAATACAGACAACAAACAAGTCTCAGCAATTTCAATGGTAGCAGTGCAAAGCTCAAATATCCTCATTCAAGCATTGGCCAATCAGTGGTCAGGCAGGAATGGGAGCTTCTCCTGACCCTGCACATTGGTCTGCTGAGGGTATGAACATGTTAGGCAGGAGAGCAGGGGCCCCAGAAGAAGCGCTGGGGTGTTTCTATCACAGCTAGGCTAGAAGAGCCCAGGAATGTCTCTTAACCCTACAGACACCCACTTCCCTTCTCAAACATGGCAGAGGGCAGTAACTGACCTTCAGTAAGGGGTCATACTGGAGAAAGACTCAGTGAAAGAATGCCTGGTGTCCCAGCGATACCTCATTCTTTCAAAGTATCTTTCTATATGAAAGTACTCCTCTGTGAGGCACCGACTCTCTTTCCAGAAAACCCACCACCACTTTCCATTAAAACCTTCTCACCACTGGTACTCAAATAACACAAGCTAAAATTGAGCATCTAATCTTGCTGGTTTCAAGCTATCCAGACAAAGAGAATCACTATGGAACATGGTAGCATTTTTAAGAGCTTTTAATTTTGCTAATTTCTACGTTGTATAATCTTGAAATCTCCTATGTTCAGTGTTTTGCTACTACACATACCCAAAAAAGTATGTATACACACACACATACTCTCTCTCACACACACACACATATAACTGAGAAGATAAGAAAAAAACTATTTCTAGACCTTCGTGCTGGCCTTAAGAACACACAGAAGTGCTGCCTAAATTTTGAATAGAGAGATGGGATTCTCCCCTGACTTACAGTACACTAGTCCACCAAGAGAGCAATAGTGGGTGGGCTGACTCACCGGTAATGAGAAAAACAGAATTTGACCGTGGCATCTAAATGCAAGTTTATATAATATCATGTTCTTTTTCCTAGTTTTGTTACCTACTCAGACCAGCTGACAAATATTCCAGAGATACAGTTTTATCTACCTTATTTTCAATGCCTCCTGAAACTGTTCTGATGGCTGATGCAGGTACTAGTCAGGTAGCCCTGTCTATGGCACCCAGAATGAGAATGCCTGTCCTCAGGTCTCCTCTGTCAAGCATACAGAAGTCCATTTATTTGCATCTTCAGTTTGCAGTCTCCAGCCCTCTACCATGTTAACTATAAATGTCACTGTAAGTAAAGCAGCTGAATTCCTCAGGCCAACTTGACAAATGCAGCTTTGGCACTAGTGGCCTATCTGTGAGTCTTATCTATGGTTCTTGGTGACTAGCTGACTCCTTAGCCAAGGGAGGGGTTCAAACGAATCAAAGGTCAGACCAGAATATTCAAAATCACTTAGTTAACTTCCTCATTTTATACATGAGGTAAAGTCCAATAGAAATTAAGTAGTTTCCTAAGAGTCAAACTGAGCCTGGAAAGGCACTTTTACAAGGATGGGTGAAGACCTAAGAAGAGATTTCCCCTCTGCATCTATTAGGAAGGAACTTTTCAGCTGATTCTGTCTTCCCACAGAGTAAATCTGTGCCCAAACGGTCCTGCTCTTAAACCCTAACCTTAGAAATTCTGTGCACAGTATCACTGCGCTCATCCTGAACTGGGCAGCAAACAGAACAGCAGAATGATCCCGTTCCACTTGCACAAGCGTAGCTGAAAGAACTGGTGTGGAGCAGTTCTTCTCTGGCTCTGCACCCCCGCCCCCAGCCCTCCAGAAGCAGAGCCTGGCGGGTTCCCGAGCCTGAGGCCGGGGCTCTTGCCTCAGAAGGCCCCAATGACCTGGTAACCCAGAACTGGCCTGATGCTACCAGTTTCTGTCATTAATTCTCACTTCTGTGCAGACTGGAAGGCCCAAACAGAAACGGGAGGTCCATGTCTAACGTGGATTTGCCCGTCTGCAAGCACTCACTGGGTGCGTGCTGTCGGAGGAAGCCGCCCAGCAGGCACCCCACGGCCAAGGCTCGCACTGCATGTTCCCCGGTGTCAGACATTTTTCTCAACGTAAGTTACAAGGTCTAATCAAAAGCACCAATTATGAAAGCTAGATAACAATCAAATGGCACCTTCCAACTGGAGTCTAAATCCCTTGAGCCTCTTTCCATTCCTCCCCTTGTGTAGCTTCACCACTGCACCGCCTGCTCCCCCCAGGTCAGAATCCCCCCAGGTCAGAATCCCCTCAGGTCAGAAACCCATGGAAGGCACTACCATGAGTTAGGAAAAGAAGGATGAGGACAAAGGCCAGCCAGGAGTGTCTCTGGCAATTTACACAAGTGTTCCAAGAAAACAGCTCTAGAGTCCACTAGATACACTTAACAAAACTGCATTTGAAAATCAAGAAGTTGTAAAACCCCTAACAATAAGTTCTTCGGGTTTCCTGCATTCTAAGGTCCAAGTGCCAGTAAGATTTTCTTTAACAAATGAGATCAAATATTGATTTTTTTTTTCTCCTAAAACTTCAGGTTTACTGACACTGGACAAGTCCCAAATTATTTTCTTGCCAATACCTGCATCTACGTGTTAAGATGATAGGTTAACACAATATAACAACTCTTAACACAGTAAAAGTGTTCAGCTAAATTTGGACATTATCCCCCATCAACTTTATCTGTTCATTTGATGCTTTTCATTGATATTTTAACAAAAAGAAATATTCTGTGGAAGAAAATCACATTAACACCTTTAGAAACTCAGTTTTCAGTACACCCTCACAAACAAGCCATCTCTAAGAGCATTCTCTATAAAAGTGGAGCTCATCTGCACAACCTGGAGGCCAGGAAAACCCTGATCGTATAGATAAATAAAAAGCAAACTGAGCAGAAAAAGAATGTTAAGTCTTCAGCTGAGCCTTAAAGCTCTCTCTCTTTCTCTGTATATTATTTTAAAATACCGACCCAAACCCTTAATAGGAGACACAAGATATTTTCATTCCTTTTTTTTATCACACTGCATCTGATATATAAAATATCCTCTGAATATTTTAGCATTCGCAGTCAAAGATGTAATAACTTAAAATTATCATTATGGTAAATATAAATAGCATTGACCTGCTACCACCTACTTATGTGACCTTGGGAAAACCTCTCTGGGCTATACAGTAATTTCTCTATTGCCTGAAAAAGGAAAATTTCATTTTATAGTTAGTTAATCCACAATAAAATCATTTCACAGATATCTAACATAAATAGAGATAGTGCAGTTATCTAATTCAACCTCCTGCTACAGGCGGAGGTGCAGCTATGCCATGCTTGAAAACGTGGGCAATTCATCTATCAGGAATTATTCACTTCCAATAGGTCCAATCATATGATGATTCACTGTATGAAAGTGCATCTTTAAAAAAGTTTTCTTATATTTGCTGCATAATTATTTCGTTATAAGTTCTAAAATGCGTCCAACTCTAATCTGAAACACAGTGCCAGAATGGCCTTCATGAAGCACACGTCTGATCATGTCCAGTCCCTCAGAACCTTCAGTCGTTTCCCTCTGCCACAGAATAAAATGCTAACGTCTCAGCCTGGCAATCAGGGCCCCTCCACAGCCTGACCCCAGCCCACCTCATTTCTCACTGTCCAAGAAGCCAGAGACTGAATTAAAGGAACTTAGCCAAACCCCACAGAGGGTTGGAAAAAGAAAAGAGTTACCTCAGGTCCGTTGTGGGCTAGGCACCAGCAAAGTGTCTGCATTTACATTGTCTCATTTAATTTTCACAATAATCCAGTGCGATAAGAATTAACATCATTTGCACAGATGAAGAAACAGACTTTAATAGGCTGGAAAGAATGTAGCTAAGATCACATGACTAGTAAATGATCAGGCAAGTGTCCAGCAGTCCAGGTACACCCGCCTCATCTCTAGGAAGCCAGCAGAGCCCTATGAGGAACTGCCCGTTTCTTGTGCTCATATATACTCCTCCCTAAAAGTATGCAAACAGCCTGAGGCTGTGAGTGGAACACGCCTTGTTTGTACACACTGGTACTTGCACATGACAAAAATTAGGCTTTGCCATCTACTAATTCCCTCAGCTACAGCAAAACAGCTAAGTTTTCCAAGCATCTTCAAGAAGCTATTTTAAGTAAAGTTTATAAATGTGTGCTCCTCCAGGAGCATAGCATCTAGCAGCATCTCTCCCTGGGCAATATCTCTGTCCAGCACAAGCTGACCACCACTATCTTCCAGAAGAAAGCCAGTGGCTATACTGCTGTGTGACTGAACGGAGAGACACAGAGCAGAGCCATAAGAGCCTTCCCCTATTTTCACCTGACGTCTGTCTAATGAGTGACAGAAAAATATATCGTATACAAACATAATTTGAATGATTTACTGAAAGATTTTTTTGTCATGATATAAAAGAATCAATACTTCAGAAGATGGGAATTTCTGATATTGCTGTTAATACTTTCATAACAAATGTTTTAAATATGGGCATATACTTATAGGAATATGGAAAAGTATAGGCATGTATTTACGTAACCCCTTCAATACAAACCTTCCTTTTTTCTGACATAAAAATTAAATTTTTATCCTCCTATACATGGAATAGACATTCAACCACTTCCACGTCTGGGACCTCTTGGGACACAGGAAACGTTTTACATGATTTAACAGTTGTAAAGACTTTCTAATAGAAAAGTGCTTAAATGGCAATAATGACTGTAACCTCTCAAAAAGAATATCTACCCTAACATACATGACACCTGTTTGGTCAAAGTAGTTAAGGAACACGATGTGGAAAGGAACAAGTCTGCTGAGAACACCTCTGCCTCCTCCATTACCTATTTCACTATCAAATAAAAGGAACCTAATGCCCACAGTAACAATACCAAGTCTCCTTACAGGAAAAGAGAAATAAGCACCAGAGTGCCTAAAATAGTCTCATTACACTCTTATCTCAACCAAAAAGCTCTTAAAGCAGACCCCCGCCTTCTCCAAGGCAGGAACCCTGTACGTGGGCACGAAGCCCGCTACACTCTGAACAGAGCACATGAACTCTTTCTAAAGGAGTTATCAGGATTTACACATTCGTAAACAGGACAGGCCCAGCAACAAGACTGTTTGGTCCTTTTTGTATCTTTCCTTCCTGAGAAAAAATTAGCCAAGTTAAGTAGATGGTTACAGAGGCACCAAAGCAGCCAACCTCATATTAAAACAAAGTATTTCCGTTTGCAAAAATGCATTAAAATTACAAGAAGCCTGACAGCAACTTTTAAGCCCAATGATTTTGACCAGAAGACTCAGCAATTCATGAAGCACAAACTGTTACAAAGTTTCCTGTAGTGTAACACTGAAAAGATAACACGCAACTTTCACATGGAGTTAAATTTGGTACACTTCGTGACTATCTGATTTCTAACTTCTTACTATACACATTTCTTATTTATTTTTGGTATGTGATTTACAATTTTAAATTAAAGCACTTGACTCAAATATCTGATAGGCTCTGTGCAGGAGCTAAGTACCCTAGAAGAACCATGGTTGGCTTTGTTTTTAATTATAAAAGTAATCTACTTATCTTAAAAAATATGGGAAAAGATGGAAAAATAAGTAATCATACATAATATTACCACCCTTACAGAAGATATGATTTTGGTCTATTTTTTCTAACCTCTTGTCCTTGGATTGTTTTCCCTGCTAAAAAATTTAATGACTTTTCACTCTGATAAAGCATGATAATTGTCTAAAAAAAAATTCAAACTGAAAGAAAAAGGAAAAACTTTTCTTAACTATTATTAAGAGTTTGATATCCACATATATCCTTCCAGTCTTCTAATTCATATATAATTATTTAAATGTTTACAATTTAACACTAATGAAATTATACCATACTATAGATAAAATATTGTTCTACAACCTATTTTTTCAATTAATATATCAATGACTTCTTTCTATGTCAATAAATAAAGATCTGTAACACTCCTTTTAATAAGTCATGTTGGCTTCCTTTAAGAGCTAACGTTATAATGTAAAATGCTAGACAACAATGCGGAATGTAAATCATTTACAGACTGAGCAGAAGTTGCATTCTTCCTTTCTTCTTCTGGTGTCATTGATATAAGCACAATCAGCAATCAAGTTGTCATTACACTGAAAACTGTAACTCTGTTAGGAATACTCAGATCATAAAAATAAAAATGTCACTTTTATCTTCCAACAGACCCAGAGCCCGGTCTAAATCTTGAGGCTACCAGAAGCTAGAGTGATTTAGATACATATAATGTAATAGATTGGTCTGAAGACTAGAAAAGTGCATTTTGCAATTCCCAGGCTATCGGCAGCCAGCTGGATACACAACATAACCTTACTTCTGCATATAAAGACGTCCCTTTAACCTCAAAAAAAAAAATCCCAGCTCTTGATAAAAGACCTTTCTACTGCCCTGAGAAAAGAGGGGAAAGAAAACTCTAAAAGACCACTATTATTCTGAGATTTCCACTCTCACTGACTTATCATTTTTCACCTACTTTTACGAAAGGGTTTTTATGGCCCACTCCTCCTTTGGAAGAGTCAATATACTTTAGGAACCTCCAATTTCATTTAGTAAAAGATTTAACAGAAGACTTTGCCCAGCCAGCAATCAACAACACTGACGGATAACACACAGCGCCCAACAACACAGCGCCTGGCTCTGAGAGGAGGTGCCAGGTGTGGTCACACAGGTGCTTACTCCAACGACTCCGTGTGGGAAAACGGAACTCGGCCCCGCAAATTACACAAAGTAGTGCACTAACGAACAGAGTTCATTCTACTCAGTTATGATGTCTACTCTCTGTCAGGAAGTGTGCAAGGCAATGCACATTCTAGGAGACAAAAACTCACTTCCCCCAAACAGTATGCGGTCTAGTAAAGGAAAGAGACATGCAAATAGTTAAAAATGTTGATGTAGATACTATGAAAGAGACAACTGCCTAGTGTCATAGAAGCATCAAGAAGAGAAAAGCCAACTGTGAGAGGTCGCTGGTCAGGAAGGTTTCTCAGAAGGAATGGAAACTAAGTCGGATCCTAAAGGACATGGAGGAGGTTTGCCAGGTGGAGAGGCAGAGGAAGGGCATTCCAGAGAGCAGGAGCAGCAGCTAAGACGAAGGCATGTAGAGTGCAGGGAAACAGGGTGGTGGGGACTACAACATAAACAACCAGGGTTCTCAAGAGAGGAGCAAATGAAGATGGAAAGGGAGGTTAAAGCCAGAGGGTTCAGGAGTCTCTATTTCAGGTGAGTGCTGCGAGCTTTCACGGGCAGTGGAGAGTCAACGGAGACTGTCAACCAGGCAAATAGCGAGACTGCATATTTCCTAAAACACTGTCTCTAGCGGTGTATCAGTCAGCATTCTACCAGAGGAACAGAACCAGCAGTGTGTAGTGGGCAGGGGGGTAAGGAAGGGAAGAAAGTGGTTTACACAACTGTGGGGCTGGCAAGTCTGAAATCCAGAGGACAGGCTAGAAACTCTCAGACAAGAGCTGAGGATGCAGTCTACAGACAGAATTTCTTCTTCCTCAGGAAAACCACCCTTTTGCTCTTAAAGCCCTTCAACCGACTGGATGAGGTCCACACAGATTATCTTCTTTACTTAAAGTCAACTGATTGCAGAAGTTAGTCACATCTACAAAATACCTTCTCAGCAAGACCCAGATTAGTGTGCTTGACTGGATAACTGGGTATTACAGCCTAGCCAAGGGAACACATAACACTAACCATCACAAGGGGTCTGCGCCATTTATTGATCAAATGAATGAATGTGTGGCTGAGGGAAGGGCAGAATGAGACAAGAGACACTAGAGACAAGAGAACAGGAAGAGTAAACAACTTGAGTGCCTCAGGAGAGAGAACACGTGCCAGGGTTAGAGGGATTATGGAAGCAGGGGCTTGGATGTGTTCACCAAGGTACCTGAGGAATATCCAGGAAGACTCATCTCTAGGGAGTTAGAAATAGGAGACGAGAATTCAAATACCCATCATTTAATAAAGGTTTATTGATGAACTACTATTTACCCTAAAATTACCCTACCTTAAAATGTGAGGAATACAAAAGCGTAAGATGGAGTGTCTGTCTTCAAGCTCACAGTCTAGTTGTGAAGAGGCAGGTAACAATAAAAGACCATATAAAATAAAATGATAAGTTTGCAGCAACAGACCATTGAAGGCTGTCATGCTCAGAAGACGAGTGAGCACCAGCACAGAGACAAGGACATGCTAGGTGGGAGGTGCTCTTCAATGCCCCAAGAAGGGGCAAGAGAAAAAAAAAACATTCTGGAACTTTCTGTCAGTTCACCAGAGAATTATACAGTTTCTGAGGAAATGATGAAAAAGAGAAGAAGAATTTGGGTTACTCAGAAAGGTTTTCTGGACTTGAGGTGCTTTTTTGTTTGTTTTTCTGTCGCAGTATCAGGTACCAAGATTATCGCACCCTCTGAGGAGCGCAGGGCAATCTACCAAGCAAGAAGCCACCTGTTCTCATCTGGCCTTTCCCCAATTATGTAAGTAGAAAGTCAACAAATGCCATTTTCCAAATCAACTTATTTTCCATGTAAAGCAATGAATTTAAGACACATTCACAGTATACTTGGAGATACCAAGGATTGTACATTTGCTACCATTTTAGGACCGGACATAAAGAATATTAGTATCTGCTTGAACATGCATAACACATCCCCAGAAGGATACACAGGAAACTGACAGCACTAGATGCTGAAAGGAGCGGAGGGGATGGCGGGGCAGAGAGGACGGCAAAAACTTTTCACCGAATATGCTTCCAGACCATGTGAATAAAATTTCTCCAAATAAATACAATTTTAAATAAATAAATAAATAATAAGTAAAACGAACTCTTGTCCCCTCCCCCTAGACTGTCATATACAGGACACACAGCTGGAATAAACAACAGACAGGAGATTAGTATCCACAGGAAAGCAAGAGGCCAGCTTCCCCAAGTCTAGGTGACTACAGATATGGGAACACAGCCCTGACTAGATGTAAAGCCCTCTCTGGGGAGGCGGTCACTGTGTGACAATCAGGTAATCCATAGGGACAGAATCATAAGTCGCATTCCAGTCATGTGTCTTTCCAGAACCATCATTTTCATGGCTTCCAAAATGTGTTCTGAGGATCACTTTAGAGAGAAGGGGACAGAGCAGAGTGGTATAAAATAAAAACCTTGAAAATGACCAATCTGGGAAAGAGCACCAGGGTCACCACCCTCCAAATTCCACATTATTCACAGAGACTTTCTCTGAGGCCCTCTACAGCGTTCACTGAAACAATTCCTGTTAATGAGTGATGAACCAAAGGTAGCCGACCCAGTACATTTTGTTTTCAAATTCCTCAGTCTTCATGCACTTTTCTCCAAAATGCTAAAGATCTGGAGGAGATCTGAAGCTGTGGCTGATGGTGAATGCCACGACAAAGGCACAGCTCTGCTCAGGGGGGCTGGTCCAACATCTGTGCTGTGCAAAGGCCAAACAGACTGGCCCAGGCAGGGCCTGACACAATACTGGCGGTCCCACAATGTGATTCCCGTTCTTCTCAAACACTAATCCTAAAAGGAAGTAGAAAGCCAATTTTCTAGAGAAGTAATTACATAATCCACTTTTTACAGACAAGCTTTTCTAAAGAGCAATTACTTGAGCAAAAGGAAAATAAATATTAGTATGAATATTACTACAGTAATCATGCATATGCTGAAGGCTGAGCCCAAATCACAAGGGTTCTAATAGATTCTATAAACCACAGTTTGGAGAACTGGGTGGTTTCCTTCTGCAGCTCTGCGGCTGGCTTAATAGCAAGCTCACAAGACTAAGGTTCGTTATGATAAGCAAACACAGCTGACGAGCCACCCTCCTCCAGAGGGAATATTCTCAGAGACTACAAACAACCTCATTCACCACCTCAACCTGCTGTCTACCCCCACGTACCCTTTCCTTAGTTCATAATTAGTGTGAAACCCAGGATATCTGTATTGTTTGGCATTTACCTTCCCACAATATCAAGACTCACAGAAGACAAAACATACTTCATTCATTTATTATTTCAACACACATTTACTATGCACCTACTGTAAGGCAGGTACGCTCTTGGCCGCAGGAATGCCCCAGGAGAGGGACACAGACAGGCCTCCCACAGTCGGGCGACAACGTAAATGCACACAGTCCCACAGGATCCCAGCTCCCCGGAACAGGGGCAGTGGAGGCTCACCCTCTGGGTGAAACACATCACAAAGGGATGGCATTCCAGCCAAGTCCTGGCGGGAAGGTCATGTCACCAGGCCAGGTGAAAAGAAAGGGCACTGACTACAGGCAGAAGCAGCAGTGCATGCAAAGGCCCGAGAGGAGAGAAGGCCTAGTCCATGCGGTGGTGGGAAGGAGCCGTGTGGCAGATGAGGCAGAGGAATAGAAAGATGCTCCGCATCAAGGAGCATGAACCTCTGGAGATACCAAGTGGCCACTGTACAGCCAGAGACACAAATGACAGAATTTGAAGATGCCCGAATACAACTGACCAAGGGGGTTGTTCAAGAAAGAATATGGGAAACAAAACAAGTTTTCTCTCACTAGCCAGGATTTATACGCCAAATGGAAACATGGGACCTGGGTGTTGCTAAGCCTGTGCTGCCAGCACCTTTCCCTCCACACAGCTCACGGTCCCGCCCCAGAGAAGGCTGTAGCCACACCAACTACCCCCCAACCAGAGCTGACAAGAGCAGCCAGTAAAATCCCTGGCCCGCTGTCCTCATTTCCAGCCTGCCTCACGTCACACGTTCGTCTCCCTCCCTTCCAGCTGACCAAGTGACCCCCCTCGACTCCCCTTTTTTCCCTTAAGGGCCCACTGCAAATATTCCTAGTCTTACACTGCCATCCTCTTTCACCTACTTTTCACTCTTCCCAATGCCTTTTTCTAATTATTTCCAAATGGAGAGATTTGAAAGCAAAATCCTCGCAGTTGTGGAAAAGTATCCAGAATTAAAGCCAACCGCATCAGAGTATAAGCAGCTAGGAGGGGGTTACTGAGAACTACTGAAGAAGCCAGGTTGGTATGAGAAAAGTCTTAGAAATAGTTAAAAATCTATGCTAAATGATTAAGATAGGCAGGGCATTCAATGACAGCTTCCATCATCTGGGAAATTCACTTGAGTGGGACACTTTTTTCCTACTGATTACAAATCAATGAGGTACTACCATATGCCTAAAATTCAAGGGTGGGGGGGAAGGGGTATGAGGCACAAATAGGGGAGGAAAAACTAAGCCTTTTTTTTTTGTTAACTAAAAATCTGCTTATCCAATTTACATTCCAAGGTTAAATATACAAAAATAATGGTCAATATTATTTCTCTTCTTGATCATTTTTATCTTGTTGCTTTAGATTATAATAACCAGCAGGGAGGAGAGGATTCTCAGGTGGAGACTCTTAGTAAATACAGTTTGATGATGGTAACTGTGACAATGATTTTCTTTTTCATTCCTGTGCAGAAATAGAGAATAGATGTTGAAATGCCTGAAAAGGTATATTCCTAGCTATCCATAAGATGGAGCTGAGGATTTTTCTAATCTGCGCTACCCACTCTCACTTTGGATTTTTTTGTTGCATAAAATATTTATTAATAATGCCACTTCATCAGTTTACCAAATGGCATCTTTCTGTATTCAAAGAAGTGTTCATTACGCAAAAGACCATCTGTCTAAGAGCTCGATAAAGGGTTTAAATAATCATGATCTAGTGAAGAATGCATGGTCACATTATATCAAGTCAAATATTTACATTTCTCAGAATTTTAAATATGAACGTTCTCATCCAACCATCCGCCACAAGTCAGACTTAATTACTCTGCCCTTTTTTTTGGTATTCTTATCTTCTCTATTTTCAAACCAATATAGAAATTACAATACAAGAATAACTTTAATTTAAGCAAACAGCATTGCCAATCATAAGAGTCTGTGTAGCACCTTCATTTAGACAAGAAATAATCCTGACAGCAGCAGTATTTTCAACCAGAAAAGCAGTTAAACAGTTCTACACAAATCAGAAAAATATTTGGAAAAACAGCTGATTCTGCCTTTCTGAGTATTAATAATTGTGGCTGTCGTTGCTGCTGCTCCGACCATCACCAGTGTAGCAGTAGCTATGCCAGTCCCACTTGAAAGTCATCTTCATAATGCAGACACCAGAACCCAGGACGGGCAAACTCTTCTCCACGAGGGAAGTGATGGAGCAAGAAAACTCGAGATAAACACTAACAAAACTGTTTTCAAAATGTTATTTAAAATATCCAAGAATCTTTTAAATAGAAAAAAAAAAAAAAGGGCAACATGGAAGAGATATTGCTAAATCAATTCACCAGGTACTGGTCTAAAGTAGCGAGTTTAGTTGAGGAACAACTAAACAAAAACAGTGGACTAGGGGCCGGCCCAGTGGCTTAGCGGTTAAGTGCGCGCAGTCCGCTGCTGGCGGCCCGGGTTCGGACCCCGGGCGAGCCCCAACCCACCGCTTCTCTGGCCATGCTGAGGCCGCGTCCCACATACAGCAACTATAAGGATGTGCAGCTATGACATACAACTATCTACTGGGGCTTTGGGAGGAAAATAAATAAATAAATAAAATCTTTAAAAAAAAAACAGTGGACTGGGAGACAAAGACGAGTGAAAACAGCATGGACTTGGGAGAAAAACCAGCCTAAATGAGAATCCTCTTCCCTCCTTCCCCCACTTATTAGCTGGCAGCCTTGGACAAACTACCATCATCTTTGGGCCCGCTTCCTCATCTGTAAAGGGGGAATAAAGGATATGGTAGGATTGGCAGGAAGATTAAATGAGATAATATGATGCATGTGCTTGGGATCTAATAGGCACTCCAGAAAAACACAAAATACAAAATTAATTTCTTCTCTTACTTTCCTCTTGAGTAAGTTCTGTTTTTTTTATATGACCCAGAACCACTTATTTCACCATCTATAAGAAGAAAAGGTTAGATCTGAAACACCATGTAATTTAAGGTTCCTTACAACTTCAGCATCCAAAGATTGGAAGGAACACTGGGTGCAGATGCCAGCCTTGTGGACTGCTCCATGCTGCACCGGGGGCGGATAAGAAACTAATGGAGGATGAGCTGCGAGCATCTCAAAAGTAAATGAAAATGAAAGGCAGTATGCCAAAACTGATCAACAAGCAGTACTCACAGCAAGAGCTTTAGGATCCAGAGGAAGGAGAAAAAGTGGCAGAGGGTGAGCTGTGAGCAGTGCTTCAAAGAATGGTTCCACTCCATCTTCAAAGAGAGAAAAAGAGCAGAGCCCTCCAGGCTGTGCAAAGCCTGAGGGAGGGTGACGGATAAACGGGTGTGCCTGGAGCCTGTGATTCGTACTGCAGTGAGCAGTACAAGCGAAAGCTGGAAAGACCAGCTATTTCGCTCAAGTGTTGCGCATTAAAAGCCAGGCCGAGAAATTTTAACTTTATCTTGAAATCAACAGGTTTTACACAGAGGGATGGCTCTGCCACCTGCTGTGTTTATACTCTTCCTCCTCGGGCATCTATTTAATGTTTTCTTCCCCTTATAAAAGATATACGTCTAAATCCTCTTCTACTATAAAACTCATTTTAAAAATTGACCTTTTCTGTAGTTTGTGAATATTTCCAATCTCCGTTATCAGAGTATAAATTCCTAGAGTACAATTACACATTTATATTCACTATGGAGCTGGAGCCACCAAGGAGCAACCAATATAAATTTTCTGATTAAGAACAGATAAGGCATCAACAAAAGCAAACTTCTGCTAACCCGTGTCCATTCTTTCATTCAAGCCTTCATTAAGTGTGTACTACTTGGCAAGGCCTTGTGGTACGTGATGAAAGGTACAGAATGCATAAACCCCGACTTCAGGAAGTTTATAATCTGCCCAAGGAGGCAAGATTAACAAACAAATCTTCCCACAACATTGCTTTCAGTTTCTTCTCTAAGAAAATATTTATATTTCCAACAGAATGACTAAGAAGGACCAAAATGGATACATTTAATTTTCAATTTCTATCTTGATCTCCTGTCTGTGCCTCTGAGAGATAGATTTTAACAAGTGCCAAAATTATTTAAATGCAGTCACCAGAGGAAATCAGAAAAGAAGGAAAAAGAAGGAAAGATCTGTAAGTTAGATATACAACACAGCACATCGGTGGCACGGCTGTCTGGAACATCAATAACAGGACCAAGATGTCCATAATACAAAGGAGAATGGCTCACACAGGAAAAGATAGGGGTAAGTGGCTGTGCAAAGAGAAAGGATTAAGAAATAAAATATTTACATTTAAATTTCTATTTTTAACAAATTTAATCCAACCTCCCCAATACCAAAGCCTTGAACAGGAAAACTTTCCACGGTGCTTCCCTAAAAATAGTTCCCTTTATTCCCTCTCAGGATATCATTTAGATTTCCCTGCTTTTGCAAGACCGCTGGTCTGATGAAGAATGAAATAGTTACTCATTTTAACAAGAACGGGCTATTTATGTAATACATGTGTATCTTGACACTGCGGCACACGCGTGAGGATGTTTTCCTTCTAGAAATGTGACCTGCATCCAGGCCATGTTTGGTGCACCCCAGCCCTGCAGCTGCTGCTGGGATGCTGTTCCCAGGCATTCCACAGTCTGTCAGGTTAATTTTATCTAACTGGCTAAAAAAGGTTCAATTATTTTTATTAAAATAACAATAAGGAAATAATTTCCAGCGACGAATGTCTACGCGAGAGGTTCTACACACCATACACTTGTGTCTGTAATTAGCGAAGTCAGATGTCCCCTTTTTTTCTCTCTAGTAAGTATTTGGCTTGCTTCCTTATAATAACTGCCCTTGGAATAAAAGCAAATAAGTTAAACCAGAAATTGAGTTTACAAGTTTATGTACACTAATTAGTCAATTCTGTCAGAGCCTTTTACTTTAAGATCAGACAAACCACAAGCATCTGAAAAACATCTAGGCTCTAAATCACACCCTGAGACTGAGGACTGAGAAAACAAGAGAAATCACTCAGCAAAACATATTTAATCTTGTAGTTTTGTTACCCCTGCCCCGTACCCAAAATTAAACAGAAAAGTGTTTCAAAGACTCAACAATTCACTTCCAGGGTAATTTAGGCCAGAGTGGGAAAGCAGGTATTTGTGGAAGGAAGTCTGAAGGTAAGTGGACCCACAATGACACGCTCTGCCTGGCTAAAGCTAACCGGGAGCACTAGGTTAACCTCCAGGGTGGGTGAGATGGACAAGTTTGACTCCTCACACCTCCTGAAGACAGGCTCTAACCAAAGGCCACAGACAGCAGAACCTAAAATTGCTCTGCCATATACAAGCTTTCACCAAAATATTACCAAGTCCAAGACAAAGCAGACAGCTGATACATAACCCACCTTTTTCAACCCCCTCTGACAAAGGCCCCAACTGCCAAATGTAATCTAATAATTTGCATATGTAAGGATAGAGGTCTAGACCATGACATCAGCTTTACAGAAAATCGGCAGATTCAAAAAGGAACCAACTAGCCCACTCTGTCTTTGGAAATTCCAAATAAATGAAAGGATGAAAAGGACATAGCAGCAGGAGAGAGCGGACTCTACATTCCCAGTCCCAGAAAGTGCAAAAAACCATTTCTAAACAAAACCATTCTGTGAATTCCCCATTACAGAAAAGTATGAGGCGGGGGCTGGGGGGGGTGGCGAGGGGATCCATCCATCACAAGGGTATTAACTCACAAGGGTATTAACTAAAAAGTTGCTTCCCTGGCAACCCTGGATACTGCAACAATGTCCTTGAATAGCATTTTGAAGTAAAGACAAGCCAAAGTTAACCCAGAAGACTGTCAACAGTTCAAGGATCACCTACCTTGGTGATAGCCCCCAAACAGCTAACACAGGATTCCTTAGACATGACATTATAGCCAGAGATAGCAGGAGTGTTCACTGTCTGAAATATGTGCCTCAAGAATTCAGGATCTACTGAGCTGTTCAAAGTTTAACGTGCAGACTGTTATTAAAGCTGATATCTCTGCCTGTTCTGAACACTAACAGGAATAAACTGAACTAGTCTGAGTCTCTATCATCAAGGGCTTTGCTGGCGGCCCTAGGCCTTCCAATTTCCCCAACATCTATTTCGTCTATTGGAGCTCCAGTTTTTTGTTGGTGATGGTGCTGCTGCTGTTGCTTAAGCAAAGATACCCAAATAAGTAATCTCATTTACATTTTTAAAAGAAAGATCGAACTCCAAAACTTCTCTTCTTCCCTCCCTTGAGTGACAAGGCAGGGCCACAGTGCCGTTTAACACACCAGGTGAAAATAAATTCTGTAAATGTGCTCTAATGCTGCAGACACTGATGGGAATGGAATCCCTGCACCCCAGGAGGCAGCTATTAATGGCAAGTAAACTTCATTCAGATACTGAGAAACCAGACAGGGAAGTCTGTGGTCCGGGAGAAATGAACAACAGAGACAAAAACCAGGTAAAGTCAAAAGAAATGATGCATCATCAGAAGCCGTGGTCAATCGCACTGGAGAATCTCTGAACTTTTGCTAAAACTAGGCATCTTAATGTCTCTTACAAAGAGTTAAAAAAAAAAAAAAAAAACTGAAGGGCTCCAAGTTAATGAACACTGGGGTCAGACCCAAGTCTGCAAAAAAATAGGTAAGATGATCTACCCAGAAAAAGTTAAAGTACACTTTTTTTAAAAGTTCATTTCACTCAATTTTTTAGACACAGATAGGAAAATCTCAGCAAATACAGGATAGAGGAAATCAAAAAGGCCAAGAGAGACATAAGCCAGCACTGGGAACAGCTCTGGGAGAACAGTCAAGAATGGAGAGCAACTCCTACACCCCACGAAGGTGAATTTTCACCTGTGCTCCATCAGCAAAGGATGAACAAATACTAAAGAGAGCAGCTCAATAACATAACGGGATAGAGGGAAGTAAGAGCCTGGCATGGCACAGAGCCTGTCAAATCCACGGGAGGTGGTGGTGCAAATGTCTGCTGAACTGATCTCATTTATATCACACAGAATCAGGAGGCATATAGGATGAATGGGAGGATATAACATATGGAATGCCTACTCCATTTAAGGCATTCTATTTTCCGTAAGACACCCTATAATGTAGCTATCAGTATCTCTATTAAAGGTGAGATAAGGGGCTCCAAGTGTTTAGGTAGCTAATCAGTAGTGCAAACCACATACATCAGGGGTAGGTGTTTAACTTTAGTCAAGGTCTACCAAAATCTCCTCGTGTGTTTCTTCATAGGCATGCCATTTATTCTCCTAACCCCACACCCACAGCACAGTAGGCCCTATCAAACAATGAACTCAACCCGTCTTTCCATTCCCTGCAGCCAGGCCCCTGTTAACCCAAACTCCCAGGCATGATAGACTTCCCAATATTCCCCAAGAAAATTTTCTTTCCAGCTACCTGTCTTCCATGTACTCTTCTGCCTCTGGGAAGCCATGGCTCTTGCCTCTTCTGTATTCTGGCAGACATGACACAACATTACCACTGTTTATTTACATGCTTGTCTCACCCACTAGGCTGAGAATCTAGAAGTCAGAGAAATCTATTCAATTTTGTCTTCTCTCACGTTGCCTAACAAGGTACCTGGCACAGTGAAGATACAAAATATATATAAATGAGATATATATGTCAACTACATGAAATATTGCCAGCCAGCCCAGAGCTGAAGAATGTCAGCAGGCCAAATACCCTGGGCCAGCATGACATCAACTGTTAACGTGACTAGTTGATAGATAAATCATACTTTTAAAACATTTAGGTGGAATATTTTTATATAAATTTTTATACCCACATCAACAAAGCAACGTTGGTATGGAGAGTAAGCCAAAACAAACAAACAGGCTTACTGGAAAAAGTGACAAGTTGTAATGGCATTTTTCAAACAGAACCCTACCTGGAGAGCCAGCTGCCCTGGGCTTTCGTCTTGTACAGTGAAACTTCCCCAGGGAGCTTAGAAATAAGGGGGAAATATCACCCTCTGAGATTTAAACTTTAAAGAGCAAGAAGCCTCAAGGCCTGTAAGATTTGACTGTATCCTAATTAATGGCAAAGTATAATTAAAGAAAGAGTTTTGGTCAGGGATTGGAGACATGGTAAAAGAATTTCGGAGCACATTCTGGCATCCAGGGAAGAAGGAACGTCAGCCACTAGACAGGAAGTCTTCTCCCGTGTCGTCCTTGCCTGAATCCAGGGATTGTTCAATTCACCCATCTCCCTCGTTCCAATGGCTACCTTCAGGCAGAGAATGTAGGGGTGAGAAGAGGTCAGCATTCAGGTTCCCGTGACAGTTATATCCATTTCTGTAAATTACTAAGCAGGCATTCTTGTTACATACTCAGGTTAGTGAGCTTAGTTAATGTGATTATGGGTCTGAGAGATGGATCTACTCTCAGTGCGCTGGAAAAAAAAATCATTTTTTTTTCTGAATACCAAATAATGAATATCACCCATAAAAGTCTTTTGGAAGACTTGGCTGGCATTTCTGCTGGCTTATACACCACCTTCATATTCACGCATCTTTTCTTCAAACTTCTACAATGTGTGAATCAAGTTTTATTGAGGGTAATCACTTTTGTCAATAGTAGTTTTTACCAAAAAAAACAACAATTTACTTAGCAAGACTCACTGTCCGAGTGTAAAACGAAAACTCTTTCTTCTCAGGGTAAAAATGTCACAGAAACAGTTTTGCTTCACCAGTACTAAATTAATACTGCTTTGGCAGAGCTGAGGCTCATTTCTACAAAATTTAATTTGCAAAAACCAGCCCAAGGCTACCATGATATAAATTTACTTGATGTGTTAATTTCACACTCTAGAGTCTTCATCTCACTGGTGGGTGGGTGATCTCAAGTATGTAAAGTAGGGGAGTGTCTGAATTTACCCAAGCAACCCCAGACAGCAGCCCTCCAAGCCCCGCAGGGAGCCGCAGCCCAGCTTCCCTCCTGCCAGTCAGTGCGAAAGCAAGGATTACGCTAGAAATCCGCCAGGCTGAGTAAATTATTTTCATTATGCAGAGCTCTATCACGGTGCACCAGCGCCTCATTTAATAAACTCCTTCTTCCACATCTTCATACAGAAGGGATGCTTTCAATATCAGCAAGTAATAATAGAAACTCTGTCAGCTCCAGCTAGCTCTAACACGTACAGAGTGCTCTGGGCTCCGCAGCCAAAGGCACCAAGCCTGGGAACTGCATGGGCAAGAAGTGCAACCCCTCTCTGCCAGGTCTGTGCTCCTGAAAAGAACTGTGCCAGCTTCTGTACAATAAATACATTAAATGTTCTAGCGCAGAAATCGTGTTTATAGAGACCATGAAATAATGAGATGTGCAACGTTAAAATGCTTTAATAAAAGCACACCAAAATATATGCACAGTATGTTCACAACTATCTAATACAACCACACATGGACACATGGACACACTTATTTGTAGAAAAAAGATGAAGAAAATTCTCCAGAAGCGTTATCAGTTTTTATCTTTGGGTTTTGGCACTTGGGGTGATTCAGTTTCCTTCTTTCTATCCAAATATCATATATGGAGTACACATTACTCTTAATGGGGATATCCCAGTAAAGCAAAGAAACATTTGGATATAAATATAAACATCCTTCAATTTATCAGTAAATGAAGATCTGTGTATATTACTTTAAATCAGGAAACTGCTCTATTGTTAGAGTGAGCAATGATGCTTCCACTAAAGGCTAATTTGATGCAGTCATAAGTTGACTCCATCTGTTCACCAGGAGAATGCAAGTTCTGTGATTCAGGGAGGGTAAGACCTGCATGTCAGCAACTCAGTCCCAAAACAAATATCCCTCCTGTTGGTTCCCCCCAATTCATTCGGGAATTTTTATTCCTGCCTACTCTGTTATCTCTATTACACAGAGAATTGTTGGACCTTCAGGGCCCCAAAAGAATTAGCTCAGAACAGAATTATCCCTTGGCTAGTCTTGTACTGCCAGCAAAAAAACTTACTTTGAGTTTAAAGAAAAAAAGTTCTCCCTGTGAGGATGGTGGCAGCATTACAGCCAGCAATTCCATTTTCCTGTCCATCAGACGATTAGGATAGAATCGCTTAACCACCTCTTAACACAAACCACATCCCCAAACCAAGCAGCTAATAAGAAATCAGTAATCTGGTCATTAGTAATATACAACCAAATAATAACATTCAAAAGAAGCTGCTATTCCCTGTCAATCATGTGCCCAATTAGTCTTTAATAAAACCTTTGGGAATGTAAAATTTAATTCAGAGTCTTCTTGTTCAGATCATCTGCTATCAAGTTAATGAGTACTCATTGATCCCTTTAAAAGGGCATAATTCCTCAGATACAGGAAGGTTTTCCAATGACGGCTTAGTCCTCATGGACAGGAAGTTGCTACTTATTGGTCAGTTTGGTCAGTAGGAAGAACCTCTAGCTCTCAGCTGCCTATGCATCTGGCAGATGTGGGCAGGCGGGGGCAGCAGTGAGGAGGAGGAAGGCCAGGGGCAGGGCGAGGTCTCCCAGCCTTCAGGAGGCTCATGAGGAGGCCAGGAGCCTTAATGCAAAGCCTCCCCCACAGTGGCCCCCAGGCTCCAGCTGTATTGGTGGTAAGTTCTAAAATCAGCCAGAATGTAACCTTCTAACTGAATATAATTTCTCAAAGGGAACAGAATCATGAGAGGTACCATTACTGGAAAAACACCAAAATATAAAGTTTGGATCATAAGAAATGTAAATTATCCCACTAAAAATACTAGATTTTAGAGCCCAGATATTTATGAGAAGGAAAAAAAGTAAACAAAAATACTGCTAGAATTCTGTATCCTGAGACAGAATTATAATAGATATAAAAGGAGTCTTTTTTAAAGCAGTAAGCTTTCATTCATCAAGTATTTATTAAGCACCTACCATGTGCCAGACAAACATATTGTGACTCTTACACACTTGTTCACACGTATAAAAAGAGTCATTTGGTATAGACATTCCCTACATGCACCAGTTCCCTGGGAGGTATACCACGATTTCCCTGTCAATAAGATAAAGTCAGTCAAATAATATGAATCCTTGGATCTGTCTGATAAATGACACAAACGACCACCCCATCCTCCTAGATTCTCTTCCCAATTCCATATCTTTATCTATCAGGGTCAAGGAGAGTGAGGTTTCAGATAAATTTCAAGAAGTCAGCTTTCCTTATTTTAAATGAATTTGCAAATATGTGTCTGTCACAATGCGAGCAGAATAGGGACTACATTTTAGGCATTTACTTGCCAGACTCTGAATGGTCCCTGATATGTACCTGCTTTGTCAAATGAAACTTGCTAACAAACCCATCAGCATGCAAAGCTGAAAAGTGCACCCACTCAACACGAACATGAGGCCAAGATAATGGCGAAAAATATTCACTTAACAATACTTCTTGCACCATATAAGAATTCAAACTGGATCTCATACTCATTATTTTTTAGTTTTGTTGGGTGAGTACATAGATCACAGGTTCATCCTACGTCCCTTATGTCCCTCTCTGTCACAGGGACACACACACAGAGCCTCCAGTAATAGGAGATAGAAAACTAATGAGCAAAACATCAATTTGCCCCTGTCCAGGATAAATAGCCCAATTAACTTTTTGGTCATTTCTGCAACAACTACATAACACATATAAAAGTGGAGGACATATAGTCTTTTATCTTTGACTGGCAGGCCTTAAGTGTGACCCCGGGTAAATTACTTATCACTGCTGGGCTTTGAATGTCTCATCTAGACAATGAAGTTTTGCACTACATGGGTGGTTCCCAAACATTCAATGGTCCACAAAGACAACTGCATTAGAATGATCTTAATGAAAATTCCATTTACTAGCCTCTACTTTCACCTACTGAATCAAAATACAGGGGCAGGAAAGGAGGGGACAGAGGGCAGCGTGTGGAGTGGGCCTGGGAATGGATAGTTCAACAAAGGTCTCGGGAGACTCTTGACATGCAGGTTTGGAAATAGAGTCCCTTCAGGGCTGGAGGTGAAGGGGAGGCCAGGAAGCCAACCACTTGAAGGGTCCTCACTGCTCCAGCTTCTCTAAGAGGCCCTGAGAGAATAACCATAGCCAACATGGATTAACTGCCCAGATCAGCAACAAATCCCCAAAGGGGTTTGGAGGGTACGGAGCCCCAGAGAAATACTGATGAGAAGAAATAGACGACACGGTCCAAACGTAGTTGGGAAAACCAAAATACTCTTCTCAATAAGAGTGGTTAGGCCTGTCCCTACAGAGAGACATAGATCCCAACAGCACATTTCAAATGCCAAGGAAAATCATAAATCTGTAATACCAACAGAAAGAAGGAGTTAAAAATCATCACTATTAATCAGGAAAGTCATCAAAGATAACTTAGAGTCTATCCCTTCACTAAGCCTTGCTGCAGAAAATCTTTACTTGGCTAATTGCCTGGTTGAAAATTAGTTTGAGAATGATCTTTATGAAGATATGTACTCTAAAAAGTCAAAGCTATATAGCAGTAATTCTAATACACTGCCTATTATAGCATTTTAATGCAGGGAGATACAATAAAGGAAGAAAAGATCATAAATAATGTGTAAGGGCATCACATTATTTTACAAGGAGAGATCGTTTTTCCATTGCAACTACTGGTAACCTCACGTTTCTGCCTCCTAATGGACTGATGCATATTTCTGAGAATGGATTAGAACCCAGCAAGGTGTGATTGTCACTTTAAAAACACATGCCATTTTAAAAACAAATTTAAAATAACATTTAGTACTGGCTTTATTTGTTTAATCCACTTGGTAAGCCAACAAGGGGATCCTCTCAATGGAGGAAAACACATCTTTTTAGACAGAGGGCAGAGATTCAAGAACAAGAAAACGCTTCACATATTCACTTTTTTCCCCCAGCACTTACTAACTATGCATATTTTAGCACATTTTAAAAGGAAACGGAGAATAAAAATTAGCAACATAACAAACACCTGCGAAACTACGTGTCTGGTGAGCCAGGACATTGGACAAGAGCTGTGCAGACACCTGGCATTACCTGTCAGACTGCCAAACCACTGTATTTTTAAGCTATTCAGGCTCTTTCTAAAGAAGAAACAAAAAAATCCTACATGCCTGAACTGTGAGGCGGGTGAGCCTACTTGTAACAGCCCTTGTCACACAAAATCCAGCAGCCTCAAAAGGTTCAATAGCCTTTTTATAAACCTATTGTGTGGGTTAGTGCCTAAAAATAGTATTATGGTTCGGCAGGCAGATCACACCAAGGAATAATTCCTACATACTAAACTGCCAAACAATAGACAAAGGAATGGAAAAGAACGCCAGAATGTATTTGCAGGCTGCACCTAATAAGTCCCCGACGTTGTCTCCCCCCTGGATTCCTCCGGGTTCCTCACCTCGTCTGAACACAGGGAGCCAGCTGAGCCCTCACAGCCCATACAGAAAAATGAGGGGGGTGGGGGGCAGGAGGGAACTGGGCCACACGTTTCTATAGGATTCACTGCCATTTTTAAGAGACCTTTTTTCCCCACTGAAAGAGATATAAAGGTGATGATTACATTTTAATAATTATTGGATATGGCCCTTTCAAGTTCCCCTTACACTACAGCAGAGTTCTCAGCCTTTACTATGCATCAGAATCACCTTGGGAAGTTTTAAAAAATACAGATGTCAAACTCAATTTCCAATTCAGTCTTTAAATATCAGTTTTAAATATTATGCATTGGTGTTTTTAAAAGGTTCTCGGGTGATTCGGATGAGTAGCTAGGGCTGAGAACCACTGCTTAAAACAACAAAGACTAATTTTAGGCCAAGTAAGGTCCACTGCCCAGGCCCAGAGGCAGGCAGCAAAAACCAACAGGCTGGAGATAAGCATCAGGGACTATGAGTGCAAAGGGTGGGCCACCAAGGGGCCACCAGCGCTACTCTTCTAGAAACTACCGCTGCACAGAATAAAAATCAAGACACAATAAGCAGCTACCAAAATAGTCAGAAAAGATCATAAGGAAATGTAAAATTAAAACCTAAATTTTAATACCCTTAATCTCCAATATTAATTTAACATTCACTTTTCCTTTTCTCAAAATATTTACTAAAAAGGGATTCTACCATGGATTTTTATTGTGGGGACAGGACAAAGCTGAGATGGGAGAATTACTAAATAATAGTGTCTTACAAACAGACTTTAGCTCATTTTTCAGATAAAACCAAATGGAAATAAATAAAATAGCTGGATCAGTTATAACAAGCATTGCCTCACTGAATTCAGATAAAAATCTTATGATAGATTATTATCTCCATTTTGCCCATATCAAAACTGTGGCAAATAAAATATTAAGTAAATTGTCTAAGGTCACATTAAATTAATAATCTGACAACCTGGATGGCAAACTCCGACGCTGTCCAACTTTAAAATGAAGGTTCTTTTGTGTTCTTATCACTAAATCATAGTATTTCCACCAAGCCCATTTGCCAGAATTTTTTTTGTTCAAATACATGGGAGCCAGCACAGGCTCACAGCTAAGAATCTACTTCCTCAGGCCAGAGTGGTAGCCCTGGCACTTACATACAAGTCCCTTGAGCATCTCTGTCCTCAGCGTGCCTGCATCTGCAGGGCAGGGAAGATGGTCATAGGAGCTGTCTGTGCTCAACGAAAGGGCTTACAAAAAGACTTAGAACAGAAACTGCTAGCTTTTATTATCACTATATTGAGTAGAAGAGAGAATCAAAGAACCTGATCTCAGAAATGTGTTCATATTTGTTAGGAGGTAATTAAATACAAAAACTTAGCACATTTCACTGCACATGTAGACTCTCTACTCCTTTCTCTCTCTCAATAAACACGCTTATAGAATAGATCACTTTATTTCTACTGTGCCTCAAGGTGTGAAGGAGACCAAATGATCTAAGATCGTACAACCTCCTAGATCACAGAAATGTGAGGCAGAAGGACTGTTTGCATTTGGAATGACTCTCAAATTGGAATGGTTCCATCTCAGCTTCTATCAGACACATTGCTAATTACTTACGAAAGTTGCTTTTATAGAAAAAAAAAACTGTTATTTTACTTCCGAATCAAAATCTTAACATTATCCATTGTTCCTCCTTGAATGCTTCCTTTATGAAATCTTCCACTGATATTTCCTCCAGAGAAATGTTTAATAAAAACAAACAAAAAAAGGAAAGAAAACAAACAGTGCTGAGATTTAACTCACAAAATTACAATGTGTTTTGTGAAAAAGCCCCGCTGGCTTTCAGATTCATGAAATAAGAATAGTATTAGCAGCTTTTCACTAAGGAAATATACAGAATTACAATACAGTACTGTATTTTATAATACAGTACTTTATAATGCAGTACGGTAAATGTTTTCCAAATAATACTATAGAAGATTTATACCAAGTTTGAGACTGCATTTTAAACCTTTTGTGATGATAATTCCTAATTTACTGACTTTCATATTAGTCACATTCACCTTTCAGAGGTCATGCAGAATTATCAGTTAAACTAAGAAGCCATTTAAGTTGAAGATTCAACTAACTAGGAAAAGATTCAGCACTCATAACACTCAGGGGCAAGTGGTCTTCGGGCCATGGACGGGTCATTCATGCAACATTCACCTGAGTATCAGAACATATAATCTTTTCATATTATTCTAGGACACATTCTTAAAGCTTTGTTAGGATTCCATTTGGTTTTACACAATATCAGTATGTTTATGTTTATGGATTATCAGTATATGGATATGGGCATTATCAATTGTACAAACTCTTCTTTTTGGTTCTTCTCATATCTGCCTGCAGAAAGTAAGATCCCATCCTGAAATCTCTGTAAGACAAGACGAAATGGGACTCGGCCTTTTCCTGAAGTTGCCTGACCTCAGGGCACCTCCACAGAGTGAGGTCTGACAGCCCAGCTCCTCCTGGCTACATACCTGTCCAACTCTGTGACCTTGAGCACATCATTTAACCTCCCTGGGCCTCAGTTTCCTTATCTTTAAAACGCGGATAATAAAACCTACTTCAAAGAACTGCTGGGACATTCTATGAGATAGGTAAAATACTAAAATATCATCTACCACATAGTGAACAGTAAGCAAATACAGCTGAAATAATGTACAATAATAATTATTAGGAAGAAGAGGAAATGACCTGTTAATACACTGCAAATAAGACATGCATCTACCACACATTTGATCATAAAGTCCCTCTCATGTGATCAGGTTGATCAGGGTTACATTTTGGGAAAAATTATTTGTAATATAATAGACATAAAGCACGCTGTCATTTATTCAACTAGACAGAACCTAATGGCAAGAAGAGAGATTGGAAAAAGAGAAGGAAAAGAAAGAAATTCCTAGTTATCAAGAAAAGTTTATCTTATCCTGTCAATTAGGAAAAATAATTCCAAGCACATAGCAGTTTTTTTTGAGTCTGACTAGCATGAATCAGCCCCGAGAAACTAGAGTGCTAGACCTGTCAAATTAAGGACCAAACCCTACTTTGTTCAAGCAATGGGTTCAGGTGCTACAGATAACGAGGGTTCTCTCAGGCTTGGGAGGTGGCAGCCAAGGAGCCAGCAAGACTGCCGAGGAGAAAGGGTGGCTCACACGATAGATTTTGTTCAGCCTGCCCTGAGCCCTTGGTGACCTCACCAATTTCTCATACCCTATGGGGTTGTACATAAATCCAACACATTATCTCTTTCTATACACCTTTTTTGCTATGAATAAAGTACACCAAAACGTACATGTCAAAATGTATTCATTCATCCATTCAAACATGTATATTAAGTGCCTATGACATGCCAGGCATCCTGGAGGGTGCAGAGATCCACGGTCATCTCAGCTCACTAGTATTCCCCTAGTATTTGATGATTATAGCAACTGAATCTTTCGTTAGAGCTATCTGTATATTATTTTTTCTTCTCCATTAGAGTATAAACTCTTGAAGGGGAAGGGCCACATTTTAATCATCTTGTTTCCCTTGGTACCTAACAGGGTGCTCCACTTACAGAAATTACCCAATAAATATTTACTGAACTAAGTCACCCTCCAGGATGCACGGAACAGGAGAGCCTACAGTCTCCTTCCCCTGAGATCCTCAGGTTTTAAGATCATTGGCCTGAGGTGGCTAGACCTTTCTAAATCTGGCTGACAGTGGGATATGAAACGAAATACTTTTAAACATAATCTGGAAAATGTTTGTGTTAACCCACCTTTAAATTCCATGATTATAAGCAGCAAAAAACGAATTTAAGGATGAGATAGGAGATCACCTAAATGTTTTATACATAAGCTAACGCATTTCCCAATAGCCAGGCACCTGAGTTCAGGATCAAGCACCATCACCGTTCAGACTCATTCTTGACATCCTGATCCTGGAAACAGACGGCACACTGCTGCTGTTAAGTGAGCAAACGACGTCTATCCCAGTATGGGGCCCCTAGGAGAGAGATCTAGGAATACGACGTTTCTTCAGAAACCTGGGCAGGACAATGAGAAGCTTACCAGTCTGAGAACATTTTAAGTAAATGGAGATAAATTATGGTCCCTCTCCAGGTCGATCAGAGTCCTACAATTCTACTGGCCTTAAAAAAGTGGTCAAAAAGAAAAACAGATAAGATATAGGATGGAAAGGAAGCCTAGCACCCCCCTGCCAATACTTATTTTGATTCTAAAAAGGTAGAAGATTGAAGGGAAAGCTGCGAGCAGCAGAGAAAAGGAACAAGATATTCCAGTCATCAAAACAGTACCCTTCTGATAAGAAAATACCTGAAGATAGTCAACAATATTGTAATAACTTTGTATGGTAACAGACTTTACTAGACTTGTTGTGATGAGCATTTCATAGTGTCATATAAATGTCGAATCACTATGTCATACCCCTGAAACCTGAAACTAATACAGTATTCTATGTCAACTATACTTCAACGAAAATAAATAAATAAATAAATAAGAAAAGGGAATCCTTGTGCACTGTTGGTGGGAATGTAAATTGGTACAGCTATTATGGAACACCGTATGGCGGTTCCTCAAAAAATTAAAAACAGAACTCCCACATGATCCAGAAATCCCAGTTCTGGGTATTTCTCCAAAAGAATTGGAATCAGGATCTCAAAGAGACATGTGCACTCCCACATTCACTGCAGCATTATTCATAACAGTCAAGATATGCAAACAACCTAAATGATCACAGACAGATGAACGGATAAAGAAGATGTGATATATACATACAATGGAATATTATTTAGCCTTATAAAAAGAAGTCCTGCCATTTGCAACAACATGGATGAACTTGGAGGACATTATGCTGAGCGAAATATACCTGAAATATACCAGACACAGAAAGACAAATACTGCATGATCTCATTTATGTGTGGAATCTAAAATAGTCAAACTCATAGAAGCATAGAGTAGGGGGGAAATGGAGTGATGTTGGTCAAAGGGTACAAAGTTTCAGTTATGCAACATGGATAAGTTCTGGAGATCTAACGCATAGCATGGTGACCATAGTTAACAATACTGTATTGTATACTTGAAATTTGCTAAGAGGGTAGATCTTAAGTGTTCTTACACACATACCCCAAAAAAGATAACTATATGAGATGACAGATATGTTAATTAGCTTGAGTGTTATCATTTCACAATGTATATATATATCAAAATATCAAGTTGTATACCCTAAACACATATGATTTTTACTTGTCAATCATACCTCAATAGAGCTGTTTTAAAAAATGGTGCCTAACCCTAAAATCACCCTAAAATGCAATTGGTAAATATACTAGTGAACAGAGGCTCATTTTTAAAGTAATATTTTTAAATGGAATATCATTTATTAAGGTTAAATAAAAGATGAACTTTGAGGGTCAAAAAAAAGAAAAAAGAAAAAGAGGGGCTGGCCCAGTGGCGTAGCGGTTAAGTTCGTGCGCTCTGCTTCGGAAGCCCGGGGTTTGCAGGTTCAGATCCCGGGCGTGGACCTATACCACTGTCAAGCCATGCAGTGGCAGCATCCCACACACAAAATAGAGGGAGATTGGCAGAGATGTTAGCTCAGGGCCAATCTTCCTCACAAAAAAAAAAAAAAGAAGAAGAAGAAGAAAGAAAGAAAAAAAAAAAGAAAGAAAATGCCTAAGGAGTTAAAAATTCTTACCAGAAATCTAAGGGCTGAAATACACACCACTATAACACCAAGGTACCAGCTATCTTGGAAAATTCTACTCATCTTTATAAGGACAAGAATATGAAGCTCAGCCCAAACCTTTCTTAGGAATCCCCTAATGACAACAACTGATTTCTCCACAGAACAAGTCTCCTAATCCCCCGAGAAATAAGCTTCTAAGCCCTTATGATGCTTAGTTAGAAAAGCCCTAACTTCATCAATGGGAAAATGAGGACACTGAATGGTAACACCATCTCTACAGGACTGTGCAACAAGTCAGCCATAAACCAGTGTATCACCTCCTCAATTCTGACGCTGTTGCAAAATTTATCGTTTTAAACAATGTACTCGTTACATATAAATTTATGTAAGAATAAAGGTCTTGAAAAAGAGAAAATAAAAGAACCAAAGCAAATGCACTTCATTCCTACTTTTTAACAACAGATATGTTGTACGGATTTGTGATGTCCTCTTTAATTGGAGTGTAAGTGTAACCCATGTTAAGATAGCATCTAAAACGGATTTTCAACTCAGAAAAAAGACTAACTGATACAGAGCAGCTTAGTTAACACGGCACAGCTTTACTCCACTCTATCTTCTTAAAGAGTTGATCAGGATTCACATCATACACAACTCAAACAGGGGGGTAAAAAAAGAAGATGAGTAAGAATTGGCAAAAATACTTGTTTGTATCATGTGACAGAGGACTAATATCCAGAATAAAATTTAACAAATCAGTACATGTAATAATTCAAAAGAAAAGTGGGCAAAAGAAATACAAGCAGCCAGTAAAAATGTGAAGTTGCCTAACTTCAGCATTAATTTAAAAAAAAAGGAACATAAATATTAAAACAACAAAATACTTTTTACATTAAAATCAGAAACAAACAAAATACTGAGACTACTCAGTGCTGGTGGAAGCTAGAGACACCCTCAGTCACTGACGGAACCTTAAATGGGCACAACCTACCTGAAGGGCAATATAGCAACAGCCACCAAAACTTTAAGTGTGTGTGCTCTTTCACACAGGAACGTCATTCCCAGGAATTTATCCTAGGGAAATAGTTGTATAAGTCTATAATCAAATATGTTGTTAGTAAGAAGCAAACACTGACAAGTACCTAATGTCTTTCCACAGGGATTAAATAAATTACAGTGTAGCCACACCATGAAAAACAATTCATCATTAAAAAGAACAAGTAGGAGCTACCTAAATGGCAACAACGAAAAGATGTCTACAATCTACTGGTAAGCGAAAAGAAGCAACTGGCAAAATAGTATGTATTTATTAATCCCATTTTTGTTTTTTGTTTTTAAAAAGTATGCATGCAGATTTAAAAGGTCTATCAACAGTGATCGCCTTTGGGATGTAAGAACATAGGGTGGATTTATGCTCTACTTTATATATTTCTGTGTTGTTTGAACTCAATACACCTACAAATTTAAAAACTAAAGAATTTAATTTTTGACAAAATGAAGCACGGATGCGTAAAATCATGAGCATGTATCACAAATGTTTATACTGTTGCATAGTCTACAATATCCCCAAAACTTCACTCACTAAAATTAACCATAAAGAAATTAATCTAAGACCATATCTTCTAAGTTAGCTGCTATACACACCTGACTAGAGAAAACCTAGAAAGTGTTAATTCCAGGCAGCAGCTATCTCCCCACTGTATGCAAAAGCAAAAAGTAACAGACAGGGTAATCAGAGCTGTGCCCAGGCGTACAAGGTGCCCTCAGCGGTCCGGAGGCTAGCAACACAATGAACTCAGCACCCAGCTTCAGCGGAGACCACGGACCAAGAGGGACAAGTCCTGCTGCACAAAGTAAGGGTCCTTCCTTAAAACAAACCTAGGCAGGGCCGGCCCGTGGCTTAGCAGTTAAGTGCGCGCGCTCCGCTACTGGCGGCCCGGGTTTGGATCCTGGGCGCACACCGACAGCCGCTTGTCCGGCCATGCTGAGGCGGCGTCCCACATACAGCAACTAGAGGGATGTGCAACTCTGACATACAACTATCTACTGGGGCTTTGGGGAGAAAAAGCGGGAAAAAAAAACCCTAGGTAATATCTCCCGTTTCCCTGCTAAAATATAAATTATCTCCCTCTTGTTATTTCCACGTCAGAATTTACTCAGGCTTAAAAGCCTTAATTAGCACTTCAGCCAAGTCTTCTGAGTCACATATAAGAGAGAACACAGTCTTTTTGGGATGCGAGTCGCTCCTTGCTGTTTCCTTGATTCTTCCTCTTCTCTCTCCTGAAAGTAGTTTCACAATTTCACCATTCAACATATGTATACTTTATGTATAATTTGTAATAAGAAAACATGTACTGGATACCTATTCCCTCCTCCAATGACACCTGGCCACTGTTCAAGTGCTTATTCACTTAACTGCATTTTTAAATGCAGGCTCCCAGGCCACAGACTTCAAAATGCACCAATACACATAAACGACAAAGACTAGGGAAATAAAGATGATCAAGAGATATGACAACTAAATGCAGGACCGGACTCTAGACTGGACTCCCTGTGGAGGGGGAACCACACTAGAAAGGACATATTGGGTCAGATGACAATATTGGAATAGACTAATAATAGATTAGGTATAAGTAAAAAATCAATATTAAATTATCTAAAGTTGATCACTGAACTATTGTTAACTAAGTGAATATCTCTATTTTTAGAAAATACACTGAAGTACTTGGAGGGTAAAGGGCCATGATGTATGTAACTTACCCTTAAATGGTACAGAAGAAAACTCTGTGTGTGCGTGCGTCTTGTCTTGTATACACCTTGTAGCAGCAAGAGACAGAAAGACTGAGAGAGAAGGATGGTAATCCACTTCTGACAATCCAAGTGCAGAGATCAAATGCGCGGGGGGATGGTCACTTCTGACAGCTCCTTCACAAACCCATCTTATTTCCTCTGTTATAGAAAATGTAGTATTTGTGAACCTACATAGCAAGGGAGCAGCTAGCTCTGCCTTTATTCTCTGTCCGAGGAAAGAATTTAAGGTGGTACCCTGGGCTCCAAGCAGAGCTGGCTGGACCTCATCCAGGAAGCCTGGGCCCTCCTCCACTCGCTCTCTCCATGGCCATCCTGCAGTACCCCCTCTCAGTGCAGGGCACACCCGCCACGTCACACTCCTCCACTAGGAGAAGAGCCTCTGTGCAGCCCTTTACCCGCCACTACACTCACACTCTGCCCTTTAACCTAAGGGACACTCCACGTAGATCTATACAAACCAATTTTAAATATCATATCCTATTAAACACATTACGGGACGCTCACAGGAGCTTGCCAGTGACTCCTTTTGAAGCCCCCAGTCGAGACCATTCCAAAGTTCAAATGGGCTTCTTAAAGCAGTGCTCACCCATGTTTGCTGTGGAGGAGTGAAAAAATCAAAACATTCAATCCACAAGCCAAGGGGAAGAGAAATAATCTTTATATATTAAAAAAAACCCAAAACTATTAGTGGGACACACAAGCCCAATTTAAAACTCAGAGCAGCCGTTTGGGGTGAGGAAGCCTCTGCGGCTCTGGTCTTCCGGACAGGCTTACCTCAGGGGTAGAACAGGAGGCTCCAGCTTACATAACCAGGAGCAAGATCCTACAAGAGAAGAAACAGATCTAGTTCAGACTCACAGAAAAACTCTCGGTCAGCGGTTTTCAGAGAGTGGTCTGAGGGCCCCCAGGGGTTCCCAAGACCCTTCCAGGGGTCCACCAGGTCAAAACTATTTTCACAGTGATACCAAGACATTATTTACCTTTTCCACTCTCCTTCCCTCAGCGCACAGTGGAGACTTCCAGAGGTTGAGTAACATGTTATAGTGCAAAAGACAGGAGAATCTAGCTGTATTGTCTTAAGCCAGATATTAACGAGATTTGCAAAAATGTAAAACACCGTTCTGCTCATTACGTTTTTTTTGCTTTGGAAAACAGTGATTTTCATAAAACACGTTATTTATAATAAAATGTAAAAGGCTTGTCATTTTTAATTAATTACTAAATAATTTTAAACTTCTCAATTTTAATTCTAATATCATAAGTATCAGCAGAGATAAGCCACATCATCAAAAGCTCTTTGGGATCCTCAATAATACTCAAAGGGGCCCTAAGACCAAAATTTTGAGAACTTCTGCTCCAGGTGCCTATTTTGGTACTGACTTCTGTCACATTGCATCTGCTTTTAGTAATAACCGCAGTGGTGCATATTAGGTATGCAGCACTACATACCAGGTCTTCTATTAAATACTTGATATACGTTATTTCCAAACTCACAATCACCTTAAAAAAAAAATTGTCCTTTTCTGTCCCCCAGATGAGGAGACATGCTCTATGGGATGGTCACTTGCCCAAAGTGAATCAGCTAGTCACATGGAGCAGGGTGTGAACTCAAGTTGGCCTGGCTCCTAAGATCATGATATTTTGACTATATCATTTTTCAAAACAGTAATGATAAGAATTTCTGCAAACTAAACTGGAGTGAGGTGCACTGGGGCCACACTCCTACCTGACATGGCATGGACTCAAAACATAACAATGTGTGGTGCACAGACCTATACTCTGCTTCCTACAAAAGACAGACCCCAATAAGTAAAGTGTCTCAAGACGGCCAGTTTACACCTGCTGTCCCAGCATAGTATTAACAGTGCTCCTTTCACTTTGAAAGGTGATAAATTATAAGGTCACCTACCAAGAAGGCTATAACTGGCTTTGGCTTTAGAAAACCCATGATTTTCCATCAGTCTCAATTTTTATGAAGCACTTACACAGCTGATGAAGAGTTACTATTACTAGTCCCTCAATTGTGGCAGAATATAAGATTACAGGCAGGGGTAAGAGACAGGAAAGAAATTCTCAGTGACATAACTTTCGCAACCAATATAACAAATTCTGAGCTTAAAAACATAAAGCATAATATGGTGAGTTCCTCAAAAAAATAAAACACAGAATTACCATATGATCCAGCAATTCCAATTATGGGTATATACCCAAAAGAATTAAAAGCAGAGTGTGAACAGATTATTTGTACATCCATGTTCACAGCAGCATTATTCACAATAGCTAAATAGCGGAAACAATCCAAGTGTCCATCAACAGATGAATGGATAAACAGACTGTGGTACATCCATACAATGGAATATTACTCAGCCTTAAAAACGAAGGGAATTCAGGACATGCTACAACATGGTTGAACCTTGAAGACATTATGCTAAGTGCAATAAGCCAGTCACAAAAGGACAAATATTGTATGATTCCACTGATATGAGGTACCTACAATAATCAACTTCACACAGACAGAAAGAATGGCAGTTGCAGGGGCTGGGGATGGAGGAAATGGGAAGTTATTATTTAATGAGTACAAAGGTTCTGTTTGGGAAGATGAAAAAGCTCTAGAGATGGATGGTGGTGATGGCTGCACAACAACGTGAATGTACTTAGTGCCACCGAACTGTACACTTAAAAACAGTTAAAATGGTAAAATTTACGTTATGGACATTTTACCACAGCAAAAAAAAAAAGTTTTTATTAAAAAGGTTTCCTAACATTAAGTAATTAGAAAAGAATGTATTATTGGGCATCTTATGTCACAGTTTCAGTCTTCACTAGTTATTAAATCCAACCAAGCATTCACCCACCTGGCAAATATTCACTGACCACCTCCTAGTTATCAACCACTGCACTAGGAACCAAGGGTACAAAGATGGAGACAGTCTCTGCCATGGGGCAGGTATGCCAGGGAACCCAGACATACTACTAGACATACCACAAAGCAACGTGGGAAGGCCTACGTAAGAGAAATAACCTCATTACAAATAATGTTCCTTGCAAACAAAGCATGAACTCATACAGTTAAAAAAAATTCAAGCCCTCTAAGGCATCAATATTTTTGAAAGTTTTAGGAAACAATTTTTTTTTCTTTAATGAGGCTTTCTGGTTTTTACACTTTTTATGCTGAGACATTATAAAACCTTCAACTATTATGAAATAAGCCTTTAAAAGTCCTACTGATTAAACAGTCTGTTTCGTGACTAAATCCTCTGTGGTTCTTTTCTGTTCTCCAGCAGAGATCCCTTACAAAATGTTGTAACATCCCCCACACAATGAAAGCAACTCTGTCAAAGGCACTTCTCCTTCCTTTGAACAGAAAACATCCTGTAAACAATTAAGGTCCCACTCTTTTAACTGACGGCTTTTGTTTACTGACAGGAAAGGAAACCACAAATTCTCCAAGTGGCATGAGGGACTCCAGGTTTTGCTTCACTTCCTATCAAGCAGGTGGTTTATATGAGGCAGTTGGCTATTGTCTTTTGCCTAATGTTTAGGCTTTACAGAAAAAAAATTAGGGAGCTTTCAGCAAAGCAAAGTCTTCTCATGCAGCAGAACTTGGCGCTGTGGCCTGCCTTGCAGGGGGTCAGGGAGAAGAGAAGATGCTCCCCTGTTCGCTGGCCCAGTGCTGAGAGGAGGTGTCTCACACTTCAACAGGAAGGAGGTCACATACCTTATGATTTCCCTCATTAAGTAGTAGATAATAACAACAACAAACAAACACATAGAGACAGAGATTGGATTGGTGGTTACCAGACGGGAAGGGGGAGGGAGGAGGGCGAAAGGGATAATTCGGCACAAGTATGTGGTGATGGGTTGTAATTAGTATCTGGGTGGTGAACATGATGTAATCTATGCAGAAACAGAAGTATAATGATGTACACCTGAAATTTATACAATGTTATAAACCAATGTTACTGCAATAAACAAAAAATTAAAAAAAAAAAAGAAAACCAGATTTGTGGGCAAGGAAAGGTGTGGCCCTTTGTTCTTACCACCAGGTTCTTCAGCTGTTTTCCCAGTGAAACGGGGTTCTGAGAAAGTGAAGGCAAATATTTTCTTTCCACTGAGAAGAATAAAAATACTCCATCCAGCTCAAAATCACTATTTCTCCATCGACTGTTAAGACAGGCTTGCTAGTATTCAGGAAAAGCCAGCATCAGAGAAAGGCTAATTTTTTTGTTTTTTATTTTAAAAATAAAAATTCCTTTCAAAATGAGATCTCTTCCAGGGGCAGTCACAAGTGCTGATTTCTGTCTTTGTACCTGTGAACTTTGGCAACGTGCACACGCGACACCTGCCTCTCCCCCCAGCCCAATATCTGGGCCAGCAGGCCAGCCACAGCTGCTTCACCAAATCCATGAACCACCGTCATATCCTATGGTTCACAGGATATCACCACTAGGCCTCGGGGCACACAGCTGGAATCCTAACCCAGACCTCACTCACTCCAAAAGTACAGGACACACCTCAGGAGACAGTTCCTCAAGAAGCGTAAAACCGAATATGGAATCAGTGCCAGATTCAAATAGCCAAACATACCTAGGGAGAGATTTAGATGGCAGAAGATTCTGGAAATGAACATCAGATTATGCCATTTGCTCCAGGAAATGCGCTTTGGAAACCGGTGCACCTGTCAACACCCAACATTCAACACCATTGACCACCACCAGTGCTAGTAATCAGGCTTCACTGTCTCAAACAGTGGCCCCCAGACACACAAGCACAGAGGCCCTGTGGTCTCTGTTAACTGTTTCCAGTCTATTTAAAGGTCTACTTTCACACAGGTGTCTAAATCACAGCCAAGATGTCGGCTCAACTTTAAAACATGTTACAAACCTCAAGCAAATGACTGACCAGTCAAAAGAGTCTGTTCTCACTGTGAGTCAGGTGAGCACAACGTAAATCTGTCAGCATGGTTAGTCCTGCAGTGTCACTGGAGACACTTCCTTCTGTCATTTCAGTCTGGCCTAACACAGCATTCTCATCACTCAGGTGGTGGTTTTTTTTTGGTGGCGGTTACATTTTTGTTTAATTGTCATAAGATCTAACCTCTTAACAAATTTTTAGTGCACAATACAGTATTGTTAACTATAGGCACCATGCTGTGCAGCAAGCAAATGACTGACCAGTCGAAAGAGTCTGTTCTCACTGTGAGTCAGGTGAGCACAACGTAAATCTGTCAGCATGGTTAGTCCTGCAGTGTCACTGGAGACACTTCCTTCTGTCATTTCAGTCTGGCCTAACACAGCATTCTCATCACTCAGGTGGTGTTTTTTTTTTGGTGGCGGTTACATTTTTGTTTAATTGTCATAAGATCTAACCTCTTAACAAATTTTTAGTGCACAATACAGTATTGTTAACTATAGGCACCATGCTGTGCAGCAAGATCTCTAGAACTCATTCATCTTGTATAATTGAAACATTATACCCATGAACAGCAACTCCCCATTTTCCCCTCTGCCCAGCCCCTGGAAACCACTATTCTACTCTCCGTTCCTATGGGTTTGATTATTTTAGATACCTCATGTAAGGGGAATCATGCAATATTTGTCCTTCTATGACTGGCTTATTTCACTTAGCATAACATCCTCCAGGTTCATTCATGTCATTGCATATGGCAGAACTTCCTTCTTTTTTAAGGCTCAATAATATTCTATTGTATATATACTCTGGTGTTTTTAAGTTAGATAGAGGTAAGAAGGGAGAAACATACTGGAAATAGAGCCCCTTCAAAGTGACTATAACGTTCAACAAATATTTACCTAGCACCTCTGGTATCCAAACACTTTACTAAATGCTGTCCATATTAAGACGTAAGTTCTGCCACTTGAAGCTTACTGCCTAACAGAGGGAGCCAACTTTTACATAGAAGAGTGTGACCAAGAGTCAACAGAATGTAATGGAAGACATCTCTAATAGGATACTGTGGGGGGCACCAAGGAGGAAGAGGCCAAATTTTACCTGGGAGGAGGGAGGTTGGGAAGAAAAAGCTTCATAGAGCAGGTACCACTGGAGTAACTGGACCATGGCAGAGGTGTGGGGGTGTGGGGGTGGGGCAGAGCTCCATCCCCTCACCCCTCAACTCTGTCAGCAAGGTACAGACCTATTCAACTTTCAGGCATCCCTCCTTCCCAGCCCCAGGGTGAATCAGGAAGAAGCTAGGACTTAGATACCTCCCCATTCCTCACACAGAATTCCATGAGCCCTCCAACACCATGCCTCATAGAGTATTTAAGCCTTACAACATGGCACCTCGTAGAGAATTCCATCAGCCCTACAACACTCTGCTTTCGTGTCTAGCTCAACTCTAGACTCCAGGAGCGCAGGGACAAAGTCTGCTTCAAGGCTGCATATCCAGTACTAAGCATTGTGCTCAGCACTTCAAAAGGAACCAATAAATATTTTCCAAAAAAATGGAAGGAGAGATACAGAGAGGGGGGAAAAGAGGAAAAGGAAGAAAAGGAAAGGAGAGGGAAGAGGAAAGGAAAACAAGACTAGCTCTCTGTGGAGACTGGAAAGCTGCTGAAAATAAGGACATGGGAGGCTAGAACGGCGCAGGCATAGAGTACACATGTCTGCTGAGAGAAAGAACATAGGCATCTCTAAATGCGAATTCCCAGAGAACAGGCTGATGCATATGAAATCACTAATACTCTACCATTTTTGACCTAAAAAAGCAAGAGTTGCATGTGATTCACCCTAATATATGATCCTCCTCAGTGAGCTTGCCTATTCCGTGCCTATCTCTATCATCAGTCACTTATTTTGGTATAATGCTCACCTTACTCATCTCTCTTGTGCCCAAACAGCCAACTGCCACATGAATTACCCACCAGCACCTCTAGCTCAACATGCAAAAAATAGAGTTCATGTCCTTCCCGACAAACCTCTCCCTCGACTCACGCTCCCTACCTTGGCTAAGAGCTCCCACCTTCCTTCACTTCTCTCTTCTGCTGCTGTGAGCCATGGCAGCCTCAGTGGCTGTCTGCCCAGCATACCATGTCCACACCTGCTTCTCCTGGCTCTTCTGAGGAACTCTCCCGCCCTTAATGTACTGCTGCCCACAGGGCCACTCAGGCACACCATTCCCTCTCCTCAGTGACCAGTTTAGTGTGCAGAACCAAAGCAAAGTCATCCACATCTTCTCTGGGATAGGTTCTCTAGAGGGTTCCTGGGATACAGAGTCTGGTTTCTACTGAGAGTGCTAAGGTAGGAGGAGGTGAGCTGACGCTGCTGGCTGCCATCTTGCTGATGACACAGAAAGGGCTGAGGTGAAGAACTCAGCAAAGTCTAGAAGGCAGAGCCAAGACACACAGAGAGGAAGAGTCCCTGTGACCAAGTTTGAGGCCCTGGGTCCAGCAATGTCTAAAGCATGCTATTCCTAGACATCCCACTTGCTTGAGCAACACTTTTCCTTTTCTGCTTAAGTTACTTAAAGTGAGGTTTCTGTCACTCAAAACCAACATTCTAGACCAACACATCTATTCAAAATTGCCCCACACGTAACTTAAATCTCAAAATAGCCTTCAAATAAATCCATAAGATGGCTTCAAGTACCTTTTACCTGAGTTATAGTATGCAACAAATGACCTTTCCCAAATAAATATGCCCTAAAGTCTCTGTCCCTTTTATGGAGATGTTCTCATCACCCAAAATACATCCTTCACAGCCTCAGTCAAAGGCGTTCACTCTCATAAAACTCTCTCAGACATTTCCAGTGGAAAAAAAGTCTTAAAGAAAAACTTCCTAGACAGACTGACTCTTGGTCTCTGTAACTCTCAGGGAACGTTACTTGTACCTTTTGCTGTAACATTTTTCAGTCTCATATGTGATTTATTTATAGATGCTGCTACCTTCAATTGTGAGTTCTTAATGAGCAGAAGCCTTAGGCATAATAAGTAATCAATAAATAGTTGGTGAAATGAATAATTATAAGCAGGCAAGCTTCTCATATTCAAAAACATTTGTTGACAATGATGTCACAATTAATTCAAAGTCTTTATCCCTTTCCATAAATTTATTACATTAATTTTTCTTTGAACTTTTAAGAGTAACTAAATTACCAAGGGATGGCCCTTGATGTGGTGTAGGAAATACTCTGGGCTCTTACAGTAATTCCCACAAATAAGATAAACAAGGAAGACTCTTGGAAACAACACATCCCTGCTAAATCAAAGCTAAAAAGCTTTAACTACTTACTCCACAGTGACCACCAAGTTTAAACTTTAGGCCAAGGTGACCAAGCCACTGGCACTCTCTCCACCCTATCCTTCCAGCTCCTTGTCCTGCCACTCTTGCTCACACACACCAAGTGTGGTTTTTCAGAGTTGCTTAGGTAGAGGGTGAGCAGCGAATCATGACATTGTCTGGTGAACACCCCTTTCCTCTACCCAATGTGTCAAGTATGATGAATAATGACATAATTTTAATATAGGAACCAGGAACAATTTTACTAGCAGAAAGAAGTACGTGATAAACTCATATGCATCACCACAAGCATACCTATCCAGGAAAAAAAGACAGGACATTGACTTGGCAGGCACAGCTGATACACGTTCTTCCATCATCATTCGCTAGTTTGCTTTATCATCTGCATGCAGACAAGCACAACATTACAAATAAGAAAATAGCATCCCTTAACGTGGTGGGTTATGTTCATTATCTTAAGAGCTGAACACTGATCCACCCTTAGGAGCACCCATGACTGAATGGAGCACACTTGGACCCCGTGGTATCTCACGCTCTCTATGTAGGTTGAACGAGGTTCCAACGTAATAATGCTATGATGCCATTTTAAGACCGGGGGATCCTTTATTATATACCTGAAATAGTATCTATTAATTCAATGAAGAAAGGAAAGAAAAAAACATATTTGTCAAAGTCAAGCAGATTCTCTATTTTAAAAACAAGTACTAGTAGCCACCACAATAAACTAAGAAAGTCTAAATTCAAAATGACTAGTGGTATCCAAAAAAGGTAAAAATGCCCCAACTAATAACTTTGCGTAGTTAGTCCCATCTGTTTTCTGACACTGAAAGGAATAGAACCCATTATCAGATGAATTTTTTGAATCATATGTAAATATTACTTATACAAAATGCAAGACGAAAATCTTCGATGAGCTGGGAAAAGCAGACAGAAGAAAAATGAGAAAGAGAAAATAAATTGGCATAGATTTGTCTAGAATAGGCTTGGCCACATCTAGAAAAGAATAAATAAATCTGACAGCGCCAAGTTATATAATAACTGTGTTGTCATCTTTGGAGGGAAAAGGAAAGTATTCCAGCTGATATTATCAAATATTTACTAAACAGTAAGGGTGTATTTCATTTAAGTCCCATTACTTCACATTGTTCATATTTTAAACAATTATATATCTACTCAACTGAGATGTAAATCTTTATATACATAAAAGTAGAAAATGCAAAGCTAACTTCTGTAACTGATACACAATTTGGCAAAAAAATACAACGAAACCATTTGAAATTTAATAAAAGAGAGTAACCTTTACCCATCCATTTAGGTTATCTGCTGTACTCAAGAAAGCATAACTTCTATCAGTTTTTTCAGTATCAATATATTAGGCTTTTAGATGACAGTTCTATGCATACAGTCAGTAAAGTATACTTTTCTAAAAGCTACTGCTTATTTTCTAATAAATAAGCAGTAGCTTTTTTTCCCCCCCGAGTAAAAGAAATTTTACAACCTCATCTATGGAAGTGGTCACTGTATCATCACAGAAAAATATGGGCCTTATTATACAAGCACAAGCACAGAGGAAGAGGTACAGTTTCTGTCTGAGTAAAGTGGGGGAGAGAATGCGAAAGGCCAAAGGTTAAGAATTTTGTGTAAATGTAAACTGATCAAAGAAGAATAATCCTTCTTCTCTAATATCCTCTCTCCTCCTCTCCCTTCCTTCCTCTCTCTCCACCTCCAAAACGTCTTCCATCCCAAAGGAGCCAACAGCTTGATACCTGAAGCTCTGTGCACACATCACAGAGTAAAGAAGTCCAACAATGAAACAATACGAAGAGAACAAAGGAGGAAGAAAGTCAGTCCTGGCAGACTCATTCTCTGTAACAAGGCTCCCTTAATCTCAATAACCTAACAAGGGAAAAAAGCAGAGTGAAGAGCATGCTAAGAGTGGATACTGAACGTGCAAATCACAGGGCTTATAGAAACAGCGGAAAGCAGAGAAGCAGGTTTGGTGATAACACACAGCTACTGACTTGCAAACACCCCATAAACGCTTGCTGAACTGAATGAAATTTTTCACAGGCTTCAAGTAAGAAAAACGTGATGAGCAAGACGGGAAAGGGGGGTACTTCTAATCTGTAAAAATAATAACAGTAATGAAAACTACATAGGGAATAGAGTTGGAATGATATTTCAAAACAAAAGGCCAACACGAAAAGAAGATAATATTTACTTAGCTTGGCTTCATCAGCTAATCCAGAAAAATCCCACATAAAAGCAAAACGCAAGACTCAGTTCCTCCTCAAACCTCGTCTGTTTGCTCTGGACTGTGACAGGGCTGGGACAGTGGGTTTCACTCCAGTTCCGCTCACACCGCCCTTTGGTATTTCTCAATGATCATGTGGGTCCTGTCTTTATTACAGTGAAGTCGATTAAAAAGACAGTTATAAAATAGAACGTCTAGGTTTCCCTCATCCACGTCTTCAGGAGCAGACGTCCAATAAGGTATTTATTAATATTTTATCAGACATTTTCATTTGATCTACACAAGCACATCATCTCTACATGCCTCTACAACTGGGGATTCCTAATGGCAAGAGCAGTTGAAGGAAACCTGGCCTCTTCTCAACAGGCTCTGAAGACCTACTCCAACTTGCGTGTTCCACGTTCACAGGAAGAGCCCCTCAGATCATCACACTAAATCAGAAAACTGAAGAGAAAAATAAAATGGGGCAAAACATCAACTCACGAGTAACCAGTTACCCTTAATGATGTAAATTTATTATAAAAACACAAAGGCATCAGTCTAACCCACAAAAATATAAGTTAGTTCTCACTATTACCAAGGTAAATTTCTTTTAAGGAAGAACAAATAAAACCATTGATAGAAATGACGAGGTATTCTTTTCGGCATGGAAAACTTTCTCTTCTGGAAACACCCATGAAGAATCCACTTTTGATACTTCATTCATACACAGAAAACAAAATAAACTGCCTGACCACCTAGTCACAATGCAAAAACACTGGAAAAATAGGAGTGAATGGCACTTTGTCAGTAACAGCAGAATCAATTTCATAGCCAACTTGGTGCTGTCCTTGACACTGGGCGTATCTCCCAATGGGGGAAAACACTGGTCAGCTTTTTAAGCTAGAATCAACAAAGGGTGCGGTTATTATTGCTGGAGTGGTTCTACCCGGCTGGTGACAGGGACCTCGATGGAACAGGAAACAGACCTTCAAGTGCAGGGGTAACTAGGGAAGTCACATATCACAGGGGAGCGTGGGACGGGAGTGGCTGTGCCGCTGCATTTCACACTGTTTTTATTACTTTTATATTACAAGAAAAAAATTTACCTTAATAAATTTCATTTTTAAAGAAATCACTGAATTTATAAGCCCATTGCTCTCAACCTAATTATTCAAAATACGTACCAAGTACTGATTCAGATGTTCAGGACACCTGAGCTGACATCCCCACGAAAGCTCACACTCCAGTAACTCTCTCACACACCCACCAGCCCCACATCCAGCACGATGCCTATAATCCACGTCAGTAACACTCAATTAGTACAAATCAAGCCTACCTTCTGCTTCATTTAGCACCTTTCCCACATGTCTTAAAGCAATGGTTCTCAAAAGTGGGACCCATGGACTCCGAGTCCCCAGGTTCTTCAACCGGATCTGTGATGTCAAACTACTTTCATAAGAATTCTAAGACATTATTTGCCTGTTTCACTGCATCAATGGTGCAAGAGCAATAACATGTAAAACTGCTGGCACTCAGCACAAAGCAAGGCAGTGACACCAAACTGTACCAGTAATCGCACCGCACAACTGCAGCTAAACATAAACAGATAAAAAGATGGTTTCACTTAAGGTCCTTGATGAAGAAGTAAAAATAATTAATTTTATCAAATTAACACCCAGAAAAAGCCCCCCTCCTGCATGTTGATGGTGTGCGAGGAAAAGCATCTATGACACGGAGCCGTGAGGTGAAGGAGCCACTTTTTTCATGACACACTACTCTTTGCTTGCAAGAGTGATATACAAACTATGGTTATTCAGACATGGCTATTTGGTAGACATTTTAAAGAAAAGGAACAAAATGGGCCCATTTTCAAGGAAAACAATTGATTAGTAAAATTCAATCTTTTATGCAAAATTAGACTTTTTGAAAACTTGTATATCCATATCCCCTTGTGAAGTTGACCACTTCCCTACATTTCAAGACTTTTCTAATCAGTGATACGAGTTTTTTTGATATTGCAAAATGAAATATATCAATATTTGGGAGATTTTCCAAATGATAAATGCATGATATTCAAAATCATATATGGAACAGTTTTAGAAGTTCATAGATATGGTTTCAAGTTCTACATCTCAACCAACCTTTAAGAAACTACCACTTGTTTAGTGTAGTATCAAAGAAGATGATCCACAATTATCTAAAATGAAATTAAAACCCTCCCTCCCTCCCTTTCCCAACAACACATCTGTGTGAGGCTGGATTTTCCTCATACATGGCAACCAAAGCAACATATCCCATCAGAAGAAATGCAGATGAATCAGAATGAAGATGGGACCCCAACTGTCTTCTAGTAAGCCAGATATCAAAGATACTGCAAAAATTATAAAACACACTTCTCAGTAAGGTTTCTTTTGTTTTGGAAAGTGGTTATTTTTCATAGAAATGCTACTTATGTTAACATGTAGTAGGTTTATTATTATTTTTAATTTAATAATGATTTTTTAAATCTCTTGGGTTTTATTTCTAATACGATAAATATCAATAGATATAACCCACATCAACAAAAGCTCTTTGGGGTCCTCAGTAATTTTTAAGATTGTAATAAAGTCCTGAGAATAAAACATTTGAGAATCACTACCTTTAAGGAACATTTAGATGGCAGCTCCCATAAGGAAAAAAATTTGAGAAATAAAGAAAGCAGCTAAACTAAAATTTCTTAATCATCAGATGACAATGCAAAAAACAGTTCCATTTTAATTCATCAAACCAAATACACATCTATTGAGGTTTCTCTTTAGGGACAGACAAATGGTTAAAGTATTTAAACATTTGGGTCTCCATTATCTCCTATAAATTTCCCAAATGACTAGTCCTGTGTAACACTACAGTAACACCATATGTAAATTCATCCAATTAGCTCACTGATACTTGTATATTCTCCCAAATTCACTAACATTCACTACACTGTCTTTTGCCACCACTGGCTGAGAAACTTCTCACTGAATTATTGATTTTCTGCCAATTAATTACCATACTAAGATTCAGTTGGCCTTATCTCTGCAGAAATTTTTTTTTTTTCCCCAGTCTCACTTCTCTTCTACCCTTTAGAATCTGTTGGGGAATCAAAATAATTGAAAACCTAAGGATGAGATACTGAATTCTAAAAATATCCTTGGCATAACTTACAAGTAACCCACTTGTCAGACACTTAAATGGGCAAAGACCTATTTTCCACTGGATTCTGGACTTTGATGCTTTTCACTTAAATTTTCCCTCAATTCTCTGTCAATTCAACAACTTTACTATGCGAATATTTAAAATAAATCAGTTTTACTAAACCCAGCCGAACTCTCATTCATAAAAGTGGTATGCTTGAGGTACAAGAACAATAAAAAATAAAATTCATTATCTATGGGAAAGCATGAGTCTAAATGAAGGAAAAAGAGTTTCTAATTCCTGAAACAATACTTGCACAGCTAAATGGACATTCTTGCAGCAGCTCAAAAATCACCTACTCTAGGAGTAAGATTTTACAGCAAAACAGAAGTTCATGTCTGCTCAAGCAAAGCCTTCCTCTGAAGGGCCTCTACAGCCTACCTGAATGTACCTGCAATCTAGTGATGCAAGTCCTGTCCCCTGGCTTGGAATTCCATCTCTCTTGTCCTCCTCCCCACCAGGAAAACAAGATCCCTAGGTACCTTAGGGGACCACGCAAAGGGATGGGATGTCCAGCTCCCCGTTCTCACTCTCTCACCTCTATCTCGGGGGTTCTACCAGGCAAGCTATTCAGAGCCTCAAGAATTTATCTCAAGAACAACCATGATAACTCTTCTTGAATTCTCTAGAAATGTGGCTGAGGCCATTTCAGCAGTAAGAGTCAATAAGGCTCAATTTATCTTTGTGCACAACTTGAGTTTGGACAAAGTAAACAAATTAAACCAAAGTTTAAGAGCCAAAGGAGAAAGAGAAGAAAGAAATAAAGAAATTGAACTCAGTGACAGCATAAACATTAACAAGCTTGCTGAAAGAAGAAAGAAATTTTGAGTTCATATACACTCTTTTCTGGAAAGAGGAAGGTATAAAGCAAAACACAGTGGAACTGATGTCAGATGCTAATTCAGACCCCAGCCCTACCTACTTCCTGAAAAGGAGGCTGGCTTAGAGGAGCACAGCATTGGGCCTCGGCCACAGAAGCCATCACATACAAGATCAGTTTCATCCCTGTCTTCCTCCTACATCTGCACCACCACAAAAAAAGAAAAAATGGTCCTGCAACGAAAGGGGTGAGATCTTCCAACTCTCAGCAGGCCGAAGTCACAAAATCAGAGAGCGAACTCACTTACATGCACTAGACAAAGGAAACTGGACAGAGAAGTAACCCTTTAAAGAGAGAACTGAAATCCATCAACTTAAAACACAGACTACACAAACAGGAAGGATTGTGCTTTGTAAGAGTTTCCTCAGTATAGCTTAGAACAAACAAAAGGTATTAAACCTTGATCAAGGTAAAGGTGCTTAAAGGAAAAGCTGCCGAGTCAGAACCCGGTTCATTTAGAGGTGTGGCTTCTGTCCTCTGTGGAGAGAGGCAGAGTGCTCACCATCTACCTTGTGCCTTTCTGGACCTCCAGCACCCTGTCTAAAGGTATCAGCCCAAATGGGAATGATGAGAAAATAACCAAGTGTATTTGAATGGAAAGACTTAGTAAAACAAAAATGAGTAACTCTGCCTATTACAAAAATATTTCACATGTGATTCTCTACTTCCCTGACGAAACTGGAAAATAATTCAACTGTTTATATTTCAGGGAGGGGGGTTAAAAAAAAAAAAAAAGAGTACTGAAATTTTCCACATTGGTCAGCAGGGGATTGGAATCAATCCCGTAACATGTGGACTAACTAGTACTGTGCTGCCTGTTCCTCTCTTCCTCTACCCCGTGGGCTCCTCTGGGTCTGCCCTGGGTGCAGAGGAGCAGCTGGTACGGACTGGGTGGGGGCCAGGTGGGGGCTGGGTTGGGAGTGGAGCTCGGAGCTCCAACTGGACCAGACAGGACAGTTGTCCAGAGGACAGGAGAGAGCCCAGGGATCTGCCATGAAGGCCCTCCCAGGCCAGCTGCCTCCCTTCAGGGCACAGGGATGCAGCTGCCTCCAGCTGTGTCTTCAGGCAGAGACTGGCTTAACCTTTAACCGGAAACTGCTTGACAGTCTAGCACCTTTGCCTCTTGTCTTGTTTTCGTCTTAAGTTCTCTCTTTCGGCCTCCTGATGCAATCACCAACTGACAGGGCTTTCTCTCAGCTATCTAGTCTCCCTAGTGAGGCCACAAGAGGTGAGAGTCGAAGAAAGTCAAAAAGATACTGCAGTACTTTACGGAAATGAAAGAGGAAAATGCTTCCGAGCCCTCATGCCAAAAACTCCTGACCCAGAGGCCAGTGAATAGAGGTTATTTCCATTTAAACAATTGCCAAGATGTGACTACAAATCCAACTTACCCTCACTAGAGAGGAACTAACGTCATTTCTCATGTCTTAATTTTAAATTTACAGGAACATGCTAAGAACTCTTGCTTTAAGAAAATAAAAACATAGTTGAAATGGCAACAGCCTAGGCCTGTAAGCACCACCTGCCACAAAGGGCCACTCCTATGGGGGCTTCTAGTGGGATAGTCCTGATTCAGTGACCTGAGCCCTATGTCTCTTCCCTCCCACTAATCACTGCTGGAAAGACGTTACCAGGCTCGGGAAAAAAGATGACCGCATTATCTATTTCCACCAATCAACTACTGAAAATAAACCACCAGAGAAAGGAAAGGGAAACAAGAATATAAAATTATCAATTCTTAGACACACACGCACACACACTCTTAGAGGCTGTCTGATAGCAAGAGGAATATTTAGCACAGACATTTGCAGACACTTACTGTCTGAATTAAAATGGGAAGCTGCATAGATAGAAGTCACTGAATAATTAGCAGTGCCACCAACAATTTTACTCTGCTATCTGCCAGATACAATTACTTTCACTCCATCTCCGGAGGTAAACACATCTAAACTGATAAAGCTGAATGGGACCACCTGCCACTTGTTTTCAAAGGTTCTTCATTTTGGGATACGATTGTGGGCACCTAAAGGTTCACATCAAAAAAAATAGTTGTATTTTACTATAAATTAAGACTGCTGGTATTGAATCAAAATAACTTCTGGTTTACATGAGAAAATAAAACAAAAGCTGATTTATCATGCTGGCCATACACTCCTGGCCCTAAGGCATCAGAAGACTAAAAAACAACTTTCTGAATCATCAGAGACAGGAGTGTTTATTGTTAACCAAACACTTGGTCAACTGAAAAGTTTTCTAGAATTTAAAAAAAAATCTTCTTCAGAAACTTTCCAAACTTTCCTTCAAGACCTAGAAAACTAGGAACAAGGCTAACTTCTTAATATAAAATAAAAATAAGCACTAATATTTCAAACTAGAGTTTATCCTTTCCATATGTTCACAGAAGGAAAAAAAACTGAAGTGAAATGCCTTTCTCTCCTTAAATCCTATATTTCAGACTTTTCTGCTGTACAACTAGAAAAATGGAAGAGGAGACAAATCAGTTGCAAGTAATGAAGAAAATCAGTTCCCTGTAATTCTTAACCTTAAGAAATTCTCAGTTTTAATGGTGGCCCAAGCCTGGGGCTGGACGTTCGCAAATAAATCCAAATTACTTAGGAAATTCAGACAGTAGCTGCAAAATGATACTGAAGACACGTTTTCTTCAGGGGCTCCATAAATTATTACGTCTCATATCACATACTTATAACAAAGACAAACACTACACTCAAGAAAAACAAGGAGATGTTTTCTCTGAAAGTTCTAAGTCAAATACTCTCTCACAAAGAGGTCTTTAAAATGTTAAATTATCTGATCAAACTCCTAACAGTCAAGAAATGTTCATTGCTTAGTGAGATTACTAATGATGCGCCACATTTACTGAGTCTTTTCTGTGGCCTGGGACAGGTGCCAGAGGTGAGGAGCCAGCCTCAGCCAGACCTCCCACTCCCACCAGCAGCATGCATTCAGCCTGTGGGCTAATATCAACCCACTTTTCGAGATATTCCTAAACATAAGCGGGATACTAACTAGGGGAGTTCCTTTTAAAGCTTAATCTAGAGACTACATTACATAGAAAAATATAGCTCTGTAGAATTAGGAATTCTGAAATAACTCTAAGATTTACCGTCTCTCAGGTGCTTTTCATAAAATGATTTATTGTGGTTTCGCTAAAATGATTAGAGAGAAACATTCCAAGCTATCTATAACATATTGCTAGGCATCTTGAAAGTTAGCAGAGTGGCAAGAATTTTCCAACAAGTTGTCAAAATAAAATGAAAAGACAGAAATTCTCAGCAACACAGAGAACAAAATAAAGATATCTCATTAAAAAAAAAAATCCTCACATGAAGTAAGCAATATTTGCGGAGCTGGAATGAGGATCCTTAGAAAAGTGGACTTTTTGTAAGCAAACGGTTGGACCACATAACCTAAGGGGTGTTTATTCTCCGTGGACACATCAAGGGCAGAGACATCGCCTGGGCAGGCAGTCTGGCTCATCTGAAGGTCAGTGCTAACCCACACGGGCAAGCTCGGCCTGCTCCGAGAGCCCTGCTCAGCTGCATCCCTGACCTCTTGCCCAAGGGCCGGACCTCTGACCCTCTAGCTCTCCAGCCTCCTGTCTACTGCGAGACTGGTCCCAGCCCTCATTACTTCTCAAAGCCCCACTCCCTTCCAGTCTTTCAGTGACCTCCCTCCATCTCCCCATTCCAAATAGAACAGGCCTGTAGAGCATGACTCTAACTCCACCTGACGATAACATAAAAAGCGAATGTAACACATGAACCAAAGGGGAAGGAAAAGGAAATGGAGCTGGAGCCGCAAAGTGGCCAAGGCCCGTGAAGGGGGCTATGCAGAGAAAGTCAGTGAATACAAATGAGCAGCTGGTGCTGAGAAGAGAGTAAAAAGACAAGGAAAAGATGAGTCAGAGGGGCTGGTGTGGAGAATGAAGCATCAAGGGGAGACGCTGGCTGACACCCAGAGGAGCATGGGCAGGGATTCTTACTGTAACTCATTTTATGCTCCTAATCATACATTCTAATAGCTCTGTCTGGAGGGACTGTGCCCATATAATTGTTCCGGAACGTTCTATCCTCATTCTCTTCCTGGGAGAAACGCCTTGGACCAGCGCTAAAGGGAGCCGAGTTCAATTCTCCTTTCCCTAGCCTCCTTCTAACTACCCCCCCTTTAATGTTTTAGGAAAATGAATAGACTCCAATGTTCTCACTGAAATCTCTCCAATCCAACAACTATAAATGGCCCGAGTCTTCTAAATTTAATAGGCTGTTGAAGAAGAGCTCTGGGGAGTTCCAACGCCCAGGCCATACCCATTCCCATTAAATCAGAATCTCTGGGGTGGGGCCCGGGCACCCATAGTTTTTCAAATGCCCCCGATGATTCTAACGTGTGGCCAAGTTTGATAAGACTAAAGAGACACAAGCAAAAACAGTTATTCTGAAGAACACAAACAGAGAGCGTGACAGTAGCTGGTTCCTATTGAGCACTTACACTGTCCTTTCCATGCATTACTTCCTTTACAACTTTTCAACTCCTCTTTCACTTAGTAAATATGGGTCCCACTAGTGGAAATCACTGGTCTCCTGGCTAGGGAGGGGTCGAGCTGGGCCTCCGTGTCTTTCCTGTCACTCCTCCATTTCATTCATACAAAGAATACTTAGCCCATCTCATGCCATTTCTCATCTAATTTCCAGTCCAAGGAGAACAAAGCCGTGGGGCAACGAAGAAGGCCTTACTCTAAGAAACTGGCTAAAAAAAATTGAACCATAAAAGAGGAAAATGTAAAAATCTGGGTCCCTAACTACAACTGAAGATGTAGCAAAAAGTTTCCACCTGAAACAACCTCCACCCCCCGACCCCCTGGGAAAGGGACCAAGGACCAAGGTCGGCGAAGGTCGAAGCACACCACTCTGTGCTCAACTGTCACTGCTGCCTCTGGGCAGACCCTGACTCTTTTCAGCTATCACCTTCCTCACAAAGGAGAGAAGGCTGGGTCTGGACACTTTCTCCCGGCACACTCATCTCATTCCATCCAGCTCAAGCTGGGCCTGAGGTCTGCAAAGTCATCCACTGTGCTCCCCCAACAATGGGGGGTTTCAGAATCCTGACTTTCATATAAACTGCCTAGATTAATTTTTCAACGCGGGGGGAAGGACTGTGCTTAGACGTACATATATCCTTAGAATTAGAGTCTATAAAGCAAATGACAATTTCCTTCCAATTAATAAGCTCTTAAGAAAAAAGGAAACCTGACTTTTAGAGACATTTAAAGTTTCAGTTTTATTCCTTTAAAAATTTCAAAGGAAAAATCCTAGTTGCATTATGAATAACAGAAAGTGTCATTCAAATGCTAGTTCAGAGGATCAAATGGGTCCACAAACACTAGCAAAACAAATGTTGACTAAGTCAAATATTAATACTGTTTTCCACAATGGCTGACAATTACCTGAAAATTCCATTGTTGGGAAAGAAGTGAGTGATTTCCCTTGCTGTTTTCAAAACTGTTCCAATTTACTAATAATGTCTTCAGAATGCTACTTTTATAAAGAAAAGTTAACAGCAGGTTTTAAGCTGGGGTGGGGGAGGGGGGGTGGGGGCTAGACACAAAGGAAGGGGAAGAGAAAGACAAAAGTCCTAAAACCAACCCAGCTTCCAGCAATTCAATGGGCTAGTCTGGAAGTGGCTCTACGGATGGTCAATTCAGGCAACGCTCACTGATTATATTCTGAGCTAACTGCCATCTCACTCTCTCATCCATTCTGCCCTCATGAAACTGCACCAAACGTAAAGAGCACTGCACTAGAAGAGTCTTCCAACATTCACATGGCTAAAGGAACACTGCCCCATGTGTATCCTATATGTGAAACAAATTCCACACTGACACTGACACTGGTTCCTATTTTGCTAAAAGTTACTCAAAGTGAGAGCTCACTCAAAGCATCGCACAGTTGGGCCCCAAGCCACAAACAAGAAAGGACCCTGACATAATTCTTTGGTCACTGAATATATTTATGCTAATATAAAACATTTAGAATCGGGTCCAGAAAAACAAACTGTCAAAGCATTTCTTGTTTTATCTTTTTTGGGTCAACTAATATATTCTGAAATATCCATGTTCATATAGAGGAAGAGTGGGTGCTTCTCTATTTGAATTCAACACATCATCTCTAAAACACAGTATATCTATTTGGAGAGGCAACTGTTTATCATTTTTGATATGAAAACAATCAGTAGAGGGAAGAAGAGTTTGTGAGAAGCCTACTGGTAGTGAGAAGTGCTTCTCCATGTCTTCCTGGGAGTGGCTCGACCTCTTAACTCCAGATTCTTTCACTCCTGAGGAGGCGGAGGGACTGGCCTGATGAAACAACGTCCTCCAGGCCCAGGGCCCCACATGGACCCCATGCTGTCCGCAGCCTGGGTGGGAACCCAGCCTAATCCCGAGCATCAGTTAGCAAGATCATTTGGTTTGACCACAAACTTGAGCCCTCCAACTTACCCTCTACCAATAATAAAAAAGTATTTTGGCCTCTATTTTTACTTTGTTTATAGTTTTCAACTCTGCCAAAGCCTGGGTAGAAAAAGAGGGTATTGCTTGTTAAAGAAAGAAACCTCAACATCCGTGAATGGGTGACAGTATCAATTTCACTTCCCAAAAAGACAGTGCAACCTAATATTCTTGAGTTTGTGAATGCAGCTAAAAGTAAAACGTGGCATCTATACCCCGCCCACCATTAGGATACCTGAATTTGCACCACCATTGTTTCATCTGAAAGTTGGCTATTAAAATATATTAGAAACGCTTGCGATTTAAAAGAAATACTCATACCCTCATTCATTCCATGAAAATTTGCTGACTGCCTATCATATCTAGGAACTGTGCTGGAAACTGAGGCTCCAATGGTAAGTAAGAGAGGTACTTATTCTCCACCCCCCAGAGCATGTGGCCTGACAGGGAAGAGAGGCGATTCCACAGGCAGGTACAGTGACCTGTGAGAAGTACCTAGTGGAGAAGACATGTATGCTCAGGGAGGACAGGGCTGAGTCTAGAACCAGGGAGGGGGTCATGAAAGTGTTCTCAGCACTGGCGTCTGAGTTGAGAACTGAAGGGTGAGCAGAGCTGACCAAGCAAGCACGGGTAGAAAGGGCTGGGAGGAGACCATGCAGGCAGGGGTGGCAGCCCGCAGGAAGAAGCACTGCAGGATAACAGGGTCTGAGTGGGAAGGCACAAGGTGGGGCTAGTGGACTCAGCAGAGGCCAGGCAACAACACAACCTATGGCACTTAGGGCCTCGACTTCAACCTAAAGTGACAAGATTTGATCTGGGAGTTGAGAGAATCACTCAGACCCCTGTTCCTTGTAGTGACAGTGGAGACTTTACAAACTTCAGAGGTAAAACCAGAACCCCAAACATGAATTCCTTTTGGACAGAACACTTCTGCAAGGCAAATAAACACCTCATTTAAAATATCTGTTCTCTGCATGAAGATCTTTACATCTCTGTTTTCTTAAAGCAAGTACACCTTCACGTGAGCTCAGACTGCTGCTGAAACTGACAAAGCTTCCCAGTAACTGCTCCTTCATCCTCAGCCTGGCTGCGAGCTCTTCATTTTCATTATCTGGCTCCCAAAGACAAACTTGCTCTGTTTGGTCAATGTTCCTTTAAAAGGCGGCTTGTGCTCAACTCAAAGACACCTGTTGTCCTTTGGTTCAACCATGAGCCATCAGAAATATACAGACGTAAGGTGTAAAGACTAGTGAGCCAGCCCAAGAGATGAAGCAAGACACAAACAGGCCTCAGATGCAGCTCAACTCCAAAACTCTCCCTGGCGCCGTGGGATGAAGGCATTCTCCATGAAGATGCCTTCCGTGAAACAAGCTGACTCTGACTACAAGCTGGTCCCACGTTATGTGACACCCTCCCCCCCATTAAAAGGCTTCTAAACACTGGGATTTTTAGCCTGTTCATTTAAATTTAAGTTACCAGTTGCTGATTGAGCAATTTCCTTGATGACCTGAAATACATTAGATCCAGTAACATTACTTCCCCTAGCAAACAATGAGTCTCCAGTGGGTGAACGGCACCCGACCACAGGCTTTAAAACCTGGAACGTAACAGAATGGGGGTGAGGGTCCTGGATTTGGATTACATAATTTTTTTTTAAATAAACAACAGAGGCACTGCTGGTCATCTGGAACACAGCAGTTGCTACAAAGCTGCCCATTCTGCGAGGCCAGTAAAAGCTCAATGAGTCCTATAGTGGACCTAATCCAACGGCTGCTTCCTGACTAACTAACTGTACCGCTTGGCAGGAAGATTCAGGACAACAGAACGCTGACAGCTTTTCAGCAAAGCTCTGCCAGTAAGGATTTTGGCCAAGAGCAAATTTTTACCTGTTGCAGGAAGTTGCATCATCTTCTGTACACTATCAGATCAAAACGTGTTACCAACTCTGGGAAACCCACAAATCCATGGTGTATGCCCCTGTGTAGTCAGCGCTAGTGGCTTACCAGCAGGAACTGGTCGTGACGGCCTCTGAGAGTTTAGTGAGGGTGGCTGTACACTGGAGCAGAACTGCCTCCTCTGAGATCTGACACAATTCCCCTTCCGGGTCCCCTGCTGCAGCACTGAGTAGAGCCGTGTAAAACAGATCTGTGCAAGGCCTGAGCCTCCCACTACAATGACTATAATCACACAGTGCAAGGCTGGAGGAAGGCCACAACACAATCTTAGTAGACTCTGTCGAAATGCATGGCTCAAAAGGACTCAGCAAGCCATTCATTAATCATGTATCTACCTAGGCATATCCTATGCATGATAAGAAGCACCTTCCTGAATATGTGTTACTCAGATTTATCAAATGAAAAATTGAGCAACTAATGTACTAGATTAGAAAGCAAACACTTGGGCTTTGCTTGCACATGTGGGGCTCTTGCCAGAATCACAGGCAATAATCCATGCCAGAGTTTGCTGCCTTTCTGAGGGGCACCCTTGGCCCTGACCTGGCTCTGAGAGCAAGACCTTGGGCTTTGCTGGGTGCTTGCCAGTGATGTGGAGACTTTAAGCTCAGCTCTGGAAGGAGCTATAAACATGACAGCCACTTTGACTTTTCAAATGAAGGGGCAGTGTTGGTGACAGAGTTATCAAAAAAAATTATCATTTCTTTGCATATCTGTGCTGTGCTGTATTAAGCAGAATTAGCACATTCTGAAAACAAAAATTATAAAATCAACTTTTTTCCCAGCTACCCTCCCTAATAAGTTACAGCCAAAATCAACACTCCCTTTTATTTTCAATCAAGTATTTCTACCTTATTCTGGTTACTGCAAGCTTGTAAGGGCAAGACTGCCTTCCGGGCACAGGCCTCACCTCTCTGAAGAGGGAGCTGTGAGTGTGAAGGGATGAGAGGGAACTGGGTTGCTAGCAGGACTGGGAACCAAACTGTTGCTGTCTGAAACTGGCTTTTTTTTTTTTTTGCCTGAGGGTGTCTGTTTATATAATTTCCTAAAAGAGATGACAACCTAAATTAAAGAGAGTGCCTGTTGGATGACACTATGTGGTCTATCTCTAAGCGAGCCGTGAAGCCAGCAGAAGGCGAATCCTGAGCTTCACAGACACAAGACTCCAGACTCCAGCTCCAGAGCAGGAGGCCCACGGTCACTCCAGGAAGAAATGGAAGCCTCGGGACACAGACACGACAGCCGAGCAGCCAGCGCAAGGAAAGACAATCATCTTCACCGCCCTATAAAACTGATTATATAATGCCTGATAAAATCATGCAGGCCTCTATAAACACAGTTGTTTTTCATGACAAAAATACGTGCACTCCTCCCCAGGCGTAACATAAGGAACCTGCTTCCTGTGGTCAGTGGCGCCCGAGACACACCGACAGGGGAAGAGAGGGCTTCAGCAGCAACCCAGACTGCACCTCCAAGGAAGAGCAGGGGGACCACTGGGGAGGCTGTGGTGAGTTAACACCGGAAACAGGTGTACTTGTTCAGCCACGTCTGAACAGCCAGGCCCCAGGACAGACGCTTGATGAAGGCTGCCCTGGCCTAGAGCTGCGTCTGCCAACCGAAGCACGCAGCCCTGAGGGCCCCCAGGACCCTTCCAGGAGTCTGTGTGCATAGCTAAGGAATAGGTAATAGGTGAAGAGTAGTTTAAGGAATCAGCTTCCAAATCTTCACCTTCCACATGCACTCCTCCTGAAAATGGATGGACATTCCTGTCTTGCCAACGGCTCCTCTCTCTCACTGAATTCTCACCAAAGTGCATTGTTCCAGAGTTTAAAAACCTCTGGGGCAACAAACAAAGGATAATTCAAAACACTGATTATCAGGGCAGTCTTCTTTAATGATTAATCATGGCCCCTTGCACTCATAAGGCTTCCTGTTCTTACGTGTCTTAAACATATTTCTGCTCGGGGTGAAAACTGGCCCATTTGGGGATGTTCTGGATTCAGGAAAAAAACGAAGAAATATAAGTTAATGATTTGCGTTCTGTTAAATATACCTGGAACTTTTTCCCGAAATGCCAAAATGTTCAAACCAAGTTAGAAAAACCCCACAGACAATAAATTTACTTGAATTCTTTACATTTTTCAATCAGATTCTCTCAGATAATACTGTGCAAGATTTATTCCAACTAAGTCAATCCTCATACTATTTCATCTTATAAGATGTTTAATATTTTCTACTTCCTATTAACAAAAATAAATCATTTGAACTAGTGATAAAAAATGTTGGATGTCACCTTAAAAACATGTGAGGGAGTGCATAGCTTCTAAAAATCTATTTCAGGGGGTACAAAGACAAACACATGTGAAGACCATGCCCTAGAGACCCCCTCAGATGGACAGGCCAGCCTAGGAAACACAAGTTGCAAGGCAATGAGGAAAGTCACTACCAAAGACAGAGGAGGCGCAGGTGAGTCTGAAAAAGACAAGGAGGAGGAGGACATTCCAAGCAGAGAGAGGAGCTGTTAAAGGGAGAGAAACAGCAGAGCCAAGCATGGCTGAGAGGGCGAGGCAGGAGTTTCCGAACTCAGAGAACAGGGAGAGCGAGTGGAGGAGTGGGGCAGTGAAGGACCTATGCACCATGCTAAGGGGCGCAGATTTTATTCAAGCACCCAACAGAAGTTCTTAAGCAGAGGAGTTCCATAACTGGATCATTGCTTCTAAGAAGAAAGTGCTGGCGGTGTATGAAGGATGAGATGGAGAGGGTGAGAAACTGGTAGCAGGGAGATCAGCTACACGGTGATGTCCAACAACATGTTCTGCAATGATGAGAACATTCCATCTGTGTTGTCCAAGATGGCAGCCACCAGCCACACGTGGCTACAGAACACTTGAAATGCAACTCCTGAGACTAAGGAACTGAATTTTTATTTTTATTTAGTTTTAATTAATTTAAATTTAAATCGCAACAGGCACCAAGTCGCTGCCATATTGGACACAGACTAGAGAGCTATTTCAAAGTTCAAAGAAGGACAGTATGTCCTGAAGTAAGGCAGGAGCAGTGGAGATGAAAAAGACGCAAGAGGCATTTCTGAAGCAGAACCGGTACATGGTGACTAACTGGATAGATGAAGTGTAAGGACTGAGTTAAGGAGGACACTAAGCTTTGCTTAACTGGCAGACTAGGTTGATGGTGACTGTACCGGACTAAGAAGAACAGAGCATAAAAGAGATTTGTAGGAGAAGACAGCAGATCCAAAATCGACTTATTTACTCTGAAATGTATCAAGAATATCCAAGGCAGATGGCTAGAAGGCAGCTGGAAAAAGGTCAGACAGGTAGACATGTGGAGGTCACCATCACAGAGGTAGTAAAAGAAGCCACTTAGGAGGGTGGGATCACCCAGAGGAGGAAGACCAATAGCACCTCAACATTTCAAAGATATCCAGGGTAGGAGAGGCCAGCAACAGCAGAGGAGAAAGGACCAGAGGTAGTCAGAGAACCAACGAGAGTGTGCCACAGAAGCCGAGGGGAGAGAGGTGGGTGTTCCAATGGGGTTATTCATCAAGGTCAAAAGGAGTGGAAGCCACAAAGGACAGGGCCTGAGGACAAGCTGGAGGCTTCGCAAGCCCGGCAACTGCAGAGTGGTGAGGGACGGGAGCTCTGGTGGATGTGGGAGCACAGAGAGGTCCCGGGCACTCACCTCTTGCTCCGTGACAGGTGAGGTACAGTCACAGTGACATTTGGATGCACATGGGCCCTCAGGGCCCTCTAACACCAGCTACAAGATTACACTGCAAGTCTTACCTTTTCTAGGCCCCAACAGAAACTATCAGAGAGGTTCCTGTTACCTATTTTTGACTAAGTAAATAAAAGGGTATCCAGCAAAAAGATACTTTCTGAAATCCAGAAGTTAAGTGATTGGGAAATTTAACAGGAATGAACATGATACATACACAATCCACAATACTTTAAAAAGTCTGTCTTTCGTCATCCTACACCTGTCACCTAAACACTATCTCTTTTAACACCTGTTGAATGGCACTTTCCAAACAAATTGACCTGATTCCTCCTCAGGGATTAATTACAGCAAACAGAAGGACACAACATGTCCAGGACTCTCCCTTATCACAGTTTTGGAATCTTCAAAGGATTCTAGCAGGTTCTTAAGCATGAGGGAACCTCCCCTGCAAGAAGCCAAGTCAACTTTCTTCACATTAACTTTGTTTCTGACTCTCATTATCGCCAATGAGAGGAATATTAATCCTTGAATAAAAACTTGATTTCCTTAATGTTTTGACTTTAAAAAACTGTGTATTCATTCAAAACTCACTTGGCTTTTATAGGCAGTGGTATTCACTTCCTCTCCAGCCCCTGGTCTCCAGCACGGGCACACGAGTTCTCCGGCACACAGTAGATACTCAATAATGCATCTTAGGAATAGTAACTTGGAGTCACTGAGCACCTATGTGCCAGGTACCAGGCAGAGCACCTTAATAAGCATCATCAGTAATCTCACAACCACCTTCCACAAGAGGCATTATATCCCCATTTAGAGATGTGTAAATCAAGGTGCAATTTGCCCACTGTGGTATAGAGTGCAGATTCAAACCCTGTGTTACCACAATACAGGAACCACAGTAGGTGCTCAAGAAACATGCTGAATACGAACCTCGCACTCATCCCACTAAAATTACATTGACTTGCGAAATACAATTTTAAAAATTATTATCAATAATAAGAAAAAAATATGGGAATTCTGATTGTCCGACAATACACTATACTTCTTACACACATCACACATATGTTCCAGCTGTCCCCACAGTTTCCGGATATATCAGGCAGTGCTGCACGGGACACAGCACATTCAGACCACATATCTGCCTCAGATGTGAGATGCTAACAAGCGCAAGCAATTTCAAGGACACTAACACTGAATATATTTTAGAGGCATTTTTTGTAACAGCATGAGAATGGACTCTCATAATCTATTAATACTTTTCATCTACAATCATTACAATTTGATAGATACTAAAAACTGACTTCAGACTTGCTATTCAAACATAATTCTTAAATCATTCTTTCATAAGTCATGTAGACTAATTCAGAGAGAGACAATTAGCCTTTGACACCGCACTTAATTTAATAAGCCATTTCAGAATTTTAATAGAAGCATTAACAGGCGTGAAAGCAGAATGAACTATTTTTTTCAGACCTTATAACTTACAAATTAGCTAATTTTTATTTTTAATGTAAATGTCAAAAAGCATAGTATCAAAGGGCTAGCAATTATACTGCTAAAACGACATGGAAGTTATCTGAGCCAAGGTATCTCTGCTCTCAAAGACATGCAAGGAGCATTAACGGTATTTTTAAAGTAAATGCCAAAGTCTCTAACTTAACTCTCAGTACCAACCGAGAAAGATGTGCCCATTGTCAAGGAATGGTAGCTCCAAGGATTAAATAAAATAATGTATATAGAAGGAAGTCATTCAGTGCCTTACCAATAAATTATATTATTAATAGTAAAAATTAAATTTCCTGAAATTAAAGTAATGCCCTTAAATTACACACATATGTATATTTTTTCCTATATTAACAAGTTTAAGTGAAAGAAGGTATTCAAAAGGTTAAAAAAATATAATGCTTTAACTCTCACATACAAGACCAGCAAATATTTTTCAAAGGAGATCTACCTACATGATACTAACCTTAGATTATAAATGCTTTTATGGTAAAGAGCATGTACCAAAACCATATTTATTAGCTGTAACAGGAACCTAATAAATGTTTGCTAATTACTTGCCTTGAAAACTTCTGTTAAATATACTCAAAAGAACAAATCAAGGAAGATTACATAATAAAATAAGATAAATCTAAACTATATTGAGCCAGGAAACTATATTGAAACAGACTAATAGTTTTTAAAGGATACATATAACTGAGTCATATAATTCAAATATTTTAATATCATGTGTTTTTCCTATTATAAAATTAACACGTTCATTTTAGAAAAACAGGAAAACCAATGCAAAAAGAAAATAATAATTACACATAACACAACCACAAGTAATAACCACTGTAGATTTTTTAATGTATCCTGTTCTGTTAATGCATATGGGTATTTAATTTTCCTGAAAAATTGGGATCTATTATATATACTGCTTAGCAAGAAAATTTTTTCATTTAATATTCTGTGCACATTTTCCTACGTCATTAAATGGCCTTATAAAACAAGATATTTAATTGATTAAATTACTTGATCATATGGAGAATCATAATTTAATATCTTACTGCCAATATTTTTCCAGTTTCTCACATTATAATTAATACTGCATTGAGTATCCTTATACATAAATCTTTTGGACCAATTGTGACTATTTCATTGGGGTAAATTCCCCACCCCAAAACCTCACACAACTATTAAGCTTCTACTTGACTAAACAGTGCACAGAGCTTAACTTGGAAGACATGGAGTGCTTGAAGTACAGAGTGTTAAGGAAAACTGTACCATCCCATCTCTTCTCCTATCTATTAACCTTTGACCCAGTGCCCTGAAGAGCTGCTTTGTTTGAAGTCTTCAGGCACCGGTGCAGGGTTACCCGGTGATGGTGATGTTCCCATCTCCACCCACACGCCATCTTTCATCTCTTGAGGGAATGGCAGAGAATCTTTGGGTATAGCTTCTCACAAGAGCACAAACGTCCAGTGGGGACTGCTGCCCAGGACAGACCACCTGCAATAGGTACAAAGGACTCTGAAATAACAGAAAACAAATGGGTTGGAATCCACAGGCTTGTGTCCTGTTTTCAATGTCATCTCTTCCTCCACCATCTTAGCACAGCCTCAGACATTTACACGGTCCTCTTCTCATTTTAAAAAAACTACTTTCACATTTTGGTGTTATCAAGTGACTCAAGTTAACACAGGTTTTCCCATATATGCTGCACACTCCTATCTCCATGCACATATTACAAACACGAGGTGGTCCGTGTGCAGCACAGGGCTGACCAGCACTCCAAGTTAAGAGAGGCACAGGGGCCAGAAACACCTGCCAAGTGCCAGGCAGGCCAACCTGGCCAGAAGGACTCGGACGTTCCATTACTCCATCTCAGATTCACAGCACAAAACGAAATCTTCCAAGGACTTCTCCATCTACCAGCTACCTCCTCACGCTAGGCCAGTCTTCATGAAGTCAAACACATGATCTAACACCAATCCATGTCCCCCACTGTAAAGAAGAGGCAGCTGTTAAAAAAAAATGGAACCTCCTTTCTAATGGTTTGTGTTCCACAATTTTAATCTCGTTTCTCTGAAAGCTAACTCAGGATAATCACCCACATTAAACTACCCATAGACCAGTCTGGAAATTGTTGAACTGGTATAGTGAGTCCTACGACTAATCATGATCATTAGCAGTGTTACGACTATGGTATTTTATAGTTAGTCGTGAAGTGTAACACAAAAGTACACAAAATCCAGAATCAAAAGGCAAATGAACTATTACTTTACAGAATAAATTGTGTAAAGTAATTAGACCTGGCCACCGATGACAGATCAAACATAAATTTTGGAATACATCATTTGCCTACTTTTGGATAAAAGTTTAAAATATATTGAACTTGCCTAAAATGCTTTAAAATCTCTTCTTCCATTTCCATCTCACTTTGTGAGAGGGTCTCTCTACTATGAATGTTATTAAAACAAAACACAGAAACTATTTAGATGCATATTAGCCCCTGCAAATAGCATGTCATTAATCTGACCCTGATTAGATAAATAAGCAAGAAGCAAGCAGGCTCACTCATCACATTAAAATCCTTAAATACTGACACATAGTATTTGTTCAAAATGTGCTATTAGCGTTTAATACGGGGAACTGCTCTTTTATGCGTCACTTTGGTTTGACTACGACTACAGAACAACAAAAAGTTATGCGGGTAATTGTGACTCATATTAATCTCCTATATGCACAATTTCAGTGTACAAACTGCACACCTCTTCAAATGATTTTCTTTTTTCCTATGTTATGTTTATTGTGATTACATTTATAGGAACATAATTTTAGGTGTTAAATCTAATAACAAAAGTTGGGGCTTTTTTATTTTGTGTATCTTGAGCACTGACAGCACCCATGTCTAGAAAGAATGAACTCGTGGCTATTGAAGACATCAGGAAGGAAACATCCTTGCTTATTTTGGCAGTTCTTTTAATGAAATACATAAATTATACTGAGAGATCCTGATAAACAATGAAATATTTGTAAGCTCCCCATTATCTGTCTCCAAGTCTTACAAACAAACAAGAGTGCACACACAACACTGACAATGACAAACCCTGCCACCTGCCTCCGCCAGGCCACTAGCCTGTTCAGTGTTCGGTCCCCTCAGCGTGGAGAGGGGGCGCCATTTCAACATCTGTCTCCATGAGTCTGAACTCATTAGAACACCAGGCAGGTGCCTGATAAAAGTAGAAAAAGTGAATACATAAAGTGAAGCGGAATAAAGGCAAGACAATCTGGGGAGCACCTCTGTCCAGGCACTAACTTTAACTCACACTTCGAAATGAGTTAAAAAAAGAATCTATATGCGCTAACAGTAGGTCTAAAACACAGAGGGCTATCCAAGCTCTGTGACCTTCGACTTAAACTTCAGCCCTTCATCCAGAATGAGTGGTATGGTAAACAGTACTTTTTAGGTGAACTTAACAATGTCTCTACTCCAAAAGATATTATTGAAAATATTAATATTTTTATAAGACCCTTCATATTAGATTTTTTTTTTTTTTAAAAAGGTATCCCGACGGTAAAGGCTGTAGAAGTCCCAGAATAAAAAGCCAAGTCATAGGTGGTCTCTAGCAATCATCCACTTTTATTATGGAGTCAAGGGGAACAGCTCCAGGTGTTAACAATGTTCTATACCTTCTCTGAAGGAGTCAAACATGGAACTGTCTTTCGACAATTCTGGAAATTATTTGGAATCTAAACATTCAGAAGAATGCAGCAAGGATTAAAAACTGTGAACAAAACAGAGATGCTACTATAAAGACAAGATTAGAAGGATCGGGCTTTTGGAAACCTCCAGTTAAGTTCTAATTCAAGAATAAAAAAGACATAATGGCAAAAAAATTCTTGATGTAGGTCAAATTAGTTCATCTCGATTTAGGGAGAACAGAATACGATCTTTTGGGTGCTGTGTGCTTTTTTAATCCACAGAAAGTACCCGTCATCTGAGCAACAGGAAGCCAAGATGGTTTTGAAGACTACAAGGCAAGAATCGCCCACAGGATTAGCGGCATGGTCCAGCAGGTCTTTATTCTGAGTCCAACGATAACAGAGAAAACTTAGTGGGAGGGTGCTGTGTAAAAACCACTTCTAGGAGGATTATTAGAATATTCGCAATTTCTTTGGCATTTCCTCCCCCGCTTCCCAGGAAGACATGACCCCTGAGAAACCTTCCCCCTCTCTAGAAGCATTCTCTTCTTCCTTCAAACTACTGGACCAACAAATTAGACTAACTTAATACCATGCAAAATACAGGCCCACACTTCCTGCAGGGGCTGCCGAGATACTTCGTGTTAACACCAAAGCAGAAAACGATAAAGGGTGTTGGCTGATGGAATAGTGAGTTACAAGGGCAAAGGCCAACAGAAATGTTTACCCATTAACGGAAAGTCAAAGCACACACATTTTAGAGGCATGTTAATGCGGGATTTAATCAGACACCAACAAATCACCAGGACAGGTTTCCTCCCTTACACGCAAGTTTAATACTTCAGTTAAGATAGAGACACCATCCTCAGAACTTACATACACTTCATCTAGCTGATTAAGTTCCACACTGCTCTTTTGTTCACTACAAACAAAAAGACGTAAAAAACTCCCAAACTGCCACAGTGTGAGTTGAAAACACACCATCTGCAGCTGCTTAGCTGCAGCCACTGCCCCAAATCAAAGGAAGGGCTTGAGACGTGCTCCTCTTCTCTCAAAGTCATCCCCAGCAGCTGTGTTCTTATTGCCCGGGAGGTTCCCTGAATCCTTGCGTGCTTAAGTTACGGGCAAAAATTAGTAAAATCAGCATAACCCATCTGTGACGCATCCTGAGCAGATAGCAGCAATTCAGAGGAGATGAATGCCACTTCCAGATTATCAAAACGCCACGACGCTCCTGTAAAAACAAAAACCATTCAGCCTTTCCTTCCTTAAAAAACTTCGTGTCATTTATTTCAACCAGGAAGTTTCCTCCCTTTTAATTTTTTTTTTTTTGTGAGGAAGATCAGCCCTGAGCTAACATCCATGCTAATCCTCCTCTTTTTGCTGAGGAAGACCGGCTCTGAACTAACATCTATTGCCAATCCTCCTCCTTTTTTTTTCCCCCCAAAGCCCCAGTAGATAGTTGTATGTCATAGTTGCACATCCTTCTAGTTGCTGTATGTGGGACGCGGCCTCAGCATGGCTGGAGAAGCGGTGCATTGGTGCGCGCCCGGGATCTGAACTTGGGCCGCCAGTAGCGGAGCATGTGCACTTAACCGCTAAGCCACGGGGCCGGCCCTCCTCCCTTTTAATTTGATAGTGGAAAGCGGTAAATGCAACCCTATCGCTAACTTTCCATTCTTTTGCAGATCTTCATTCAAGATGGTGACCGCTCCAACCTCCAAGAAAAAAGAAAGTTTAAATTCAAAGCTGGATACAGTCCCTCAACTTAGAGCAGATGAGCCTAAGTCTTTTCTCTCAAACATTTTGAGGGAAATAAGCTCATGTTCACAGCACGTCACGGATATCACTTCTGAGGTGACTCTCTGGAAGGAATATTGGTGTATGGTATCACTAGGATTACTCTACACATCCTTGGAAACCCACAGTTTAATTCTGAGAACACAAAAGTCAGCCCAGGCATGGTGCCCACTCTTCACCTCCATACCCTTGGCACCCATGGTGCACTGCCCTTGTCCCCCTGTAGCCTGGACAGATTCACAGTCTGCTCCACATGGTCTCCAAAACGGCCACTTCGATCCATCAGACTGTCACTTCAAGAGTCTTTCAAGGTGCTGACAAATAGTCTGTTCAAAGGTCTTCTGGGTGAAAGCAGTGTACTGTTAGCGCATTAGAGAGGAGGGGAAATCCCACGCCCAACTGCTTCCTTATGGTCTGCCCCGTGACCCCAGCACAGCTCCTCTGAGAGCGGGAGATGCCCCTGGACGCCAGTGGAACTTCCTTCTGAATGGCATGCAAGCAAGAGCACCCTGCAGTCATTTGAAAGGTTTCTGCTCTGAGAAACCCTCTGCTCCTGAATAAATGATTACCATTACTCCATTCATCAAGTGTCTCTTAAGCCTTCTATTATGAGTCTGAATTTTAAACAGGGGACTAGGTCCTTTATTACATCCCCTAATCCATGTCTCAGTAACATTTCTTTCAAAGTTACAGAATCTGTGTGCAATCTCATTATTATAAGACTTTACCCTCCCTTCCTCCACCCAGAACTAAACCACTTGAAGGAAAAGACAGCATGGCCTCCAATTTAAAAAAAGAAAAATTTACTGAGAGAAATATTAGAAGACTTCCTATATTTCCAGAATGAAAGTGCCATAAGAGCAACACCCCTATCTGCCCACTCACCTCCCTAACCTGAGTCCCTCTCTAGAACTGTGCTGCGCACAAAAGAGCATGCACCACGTATCTGACGAATGAATACATCTGAGTGCCCACTATATAAGAGGCAACACCAATTCCACAGGACCAGAACGGAAGCACCTGGATGGTCAGCTACACGACATTCCCTGGTACCTCTTGAAGTTAGGTGTGGTCAGGTCATTAAGTTCTCCGGGGGAATGAGAGCAGAAGTAAGGCAGACCCATTCTGGGGTCTTCAGATGACCTCCTCCTGGGTGCTCCTTCCCTTTCAGCAAGCCTGAGGACAGACATACCCAGTGGGCTTCCAACACGCAGTGAGGCCAGGGCCCTGTGGTGGAGAAACAAGATGGAAGGAACCTGGGTCCATGAGTGTCAGGTGCAGGAGAGCAGCCCACTCACCCAGACCTCGGGCTGTCGCACAAGAAAGAAGTCGGCTTCTCACCTGCCTGGAAGCTGCATTTCAGAGTCTCTTTTAGAGCAGGTAGAACTACCCTAACCAATAGAGCCCTAAAGAAAAATCTTCACATGCTGACAGCACATGGTATATATAAAAAAACTATTAAACCAGTACTGCTGATGAAAACTTAGTTTTGTGCATGGCTGGAGAGGTTTAGTAACTCGGAACTTCAACAATAGTGAGCATAGCAAAGGAGGTGGTTAATTAAATCTAAAATTTTATTAAGTCAACTAGGATTTTATTTTGCTAGCCAATATCTCCTCAGCACAGGTGATTTAAAAAATCTCCTATTTTTTTGGTTTAGTTGGTTAAGTGTCACTCCATACAGCATCATAAAACTAGAGTCAGGAAATTTTAGTTTTAATAATTATCACATTTGAACTAAAAATTATTCCTCAGATGCCTTATAAAATCTTTTTTATTTCAAACTTCTTTTAGAAGTTAATCACAAAGATAAGAAGAGGCTTTGCAAAAATAAATAGATGTATTTTCTTTTACCTAAAGTTTTCTAAGGAGCACACACAAATAAATGGATAGTGTCAGGCCCCATCTCTTCAGAAGCAAGAGAGCTCGGCTGAGTGCTTCAAGCTGGCCTGAGCTGGCCCACAGCAAGAGTTAGCAAACTAACAAAAGAAGCACCTGGTTTTCAGAATATACTGGTGGGATATAAGAAGAGACCAGTCAGAAAATGGCCAAATCAGATATGTAAATCACAACCCTGCTGGGAAAGGGAAAGATGAGACTTAAGAAATACAAAAACACCTAAAAGCTATTGCTCCTAAAATCACTTGGCAATAATCTTTGAAAAGGGCACATGACCACGGTAAAGGTACCAGCCTGGCGTTGGAATACATTTAAAAGCATAGGGCAAAGCAGAAAACCATCATGCTGAGTGAAAAAAGCCTTACACAAAAAGAGTACCTACTGCATGATTCCGTTTATATGAAGTTCAAGAACAGGCAAATTTATCTATGGCAAAGGAAAAAAAAAAGGAACAGTGGCTGCCTGGAATGCGGGTGGGGACGGGAGATAAACTGACTGGGAAGGGGCATGAAAGAACTTTCTGGGATGGTAGCTATACCCCAACAGAAGTATGGGTTACATGGGTGTATGCATTTGTCTAAACTCAGAGAATGATACACTTGAATGTATGCATTTCACTCTATCACTTTTACCTCAAAAAAGAATGTAAAGGGGCCAGCCCAGTGGCGTAGTGGTTAAGTTCCTGTGCTCCACTTTGGTGGCCCAGGATTCACAGGTTCGGATCCCGGGTGTGGACCAATGCACCGCTTATCAAGCCATGCTGTGGCAGGCGTCTCATACATAAAGTAGAGGAAGATGGGCACAGATGTTAGCCCAGGGCCGATCTTCCTCAGCAAAAAGGGGACGACTGGCAACAGATGTTAGCTCAGTAATCTTCCTCACAAAAAAATAGAATGGAAAAGTTTTAAACTCACTTATGATACATATGCTGAAGTATTTAGCAGTGAAATGTACTGATGTGTGCTACTTATTTTGAAATGCATCCAAAAAAAAAAAAGACAGACTGATGGAAAGGCAGAGATGGATAGATATGTATAAAGCAAACACAGTAAAATGTTAACACTTTGTAGAATCTAGGTGGTGGGTATATGGGTGTCCACTACACGACAGAATTCTTTCAACTTAACTGTATGTTTGAAAAACTGCATGATAAACAGTTGAAGGAAAGTATATGGTGATTACGTGGAGATCTCTTGCTCTGGAGTTTAAAGGAGAATGTAAATCTTATCCAGCAGTTATGACTACTTCACGGGACATAAAAATGAGAGTGAACAGAAGCAGCAGTGCATCACAGCAACTTCACACACACTCCAGAGACCTGTGTGGTGGACGAGCCGCTCAGGGAGGTCAGCGCTCGCTGTCCACAGCCAGCTTCCCAATGCTGCCTCAGTTTAGAACTTCGATTACTCAGAATAATTTGAAAATAAATCACTTTGGTAATAAATCAATTACCAAAAGTTACAAATTCCTAAATATAAAGTCTTAAAACATGTGACCTTTAATTGTAAATGTAATACTCTGTGTATATTCTCTGGACTGAAGCAGAGGCAGTGATTTTATACCAAAACATCGGGTCAAAGGTACAAACGCCCAGTTATAACACAAAGTCCTGGGGATGTAATATACAGCACGGCAAGTATAGTTAACAATATTATACTGTGTATTTGAAAGAGAGCAGATCTTAAAAGTTCTCATCATAAGAGAAAAACAAAAATTTGTAACTATGTGAGGTGATGCATGGTAACCAGACTTACTATGGTGATCACTTCACAATACATACAAATAAACATGTATAGACTTTTCTCTTGTCATTATTCTCTAAACAATACAGTATAGCAACTATTTACACAGCATTTACATTGTATTAGGTATTATAAGTCATCTAGAGATGATTTAAAGTACATGGGAGGATGTGCGTAGGTTATAAGCAAATATTATGCCATTTTATATAAGGGATTTGAGCATCCTCAAATCTTGGTATCCGTGAGGGGTCCTGGAACCAATCCCCCATAAGTAACCAAGGGACAACTGTACTTTCTATCTCTGATGAGTCCAAAATATTTCTCCTTTAGGTTTCTGGACACACTCTATAGCCTTTAGCAAATTGCTATGAGGAAAAAAATTGGACTGACTATCTTACATGATAGACAAGTTAATCACCACTTCGAAAATACCATCCATCACTTCCCCTTGATGTTGCTGTTGTTAATAAAATCCATTTTGGGGGTTGCAAAACCTAAACCAGGCAAGGAGATGAGTTTGGTTTTAGGTAGAGTGAATTGATGGAGACAGTACTGCAAGAGCCCCTCAACAAAAATTCAAATCCTAACCATTTTCCAAAGCCTAACTCAGGTCCTACTTTCTCCTTGAATGTTTTTCTGACTATGCACTCAGCCATACTCTCCACAAACCACAGAAAGAAGCTGTAGTGTCCTTCTACTCTAAGGGTCTCCTTTGCACGGGAATCTTATCCTAATATACCTGACAATGGCCATCAGCCAGGCCAGAACACCTACAACAGCTTAATGGGTAATTAGTTCATCACCTAATAACACAGCCCATTCTATCAAATAATAGGCCTAGTTGTAAACCACTCTCTTATATTTACGAATCAGTAACACAAGGACGTTTGATTCGAGGATTAACTCGAAGGTCCGTTTGAGGCCTGAAACGCTATGAGTTGGTTAATGTGCTGACCGTTCCAGACACTTACCTGGGGCAGAGGACAGAGGATGGGACTGAAGTGACAAGTCCCTGCCCTCAAGGGTCTCACACCCTAGGGCACCCCTGCTACCTTGGAAATCTTAGAATGCCAGAGTTTAAAGAGACCTCAAGATTTGTGTGGTCTCAACAACCACATTTTAAAACTGGATTATACTCACTGCCCAGGAAGTTGTTAGACACGGCCACCAAACAAGCCCTCACCCCACCTCTGTCTTCTGCAACAGCAAAGAAATTCTACTTTGCTTTTCTGTATGATGCTCCAAATTGTTTTGAAAAAAATTCTCATCTTTCTCCTTAGTTTCACCTTTTCCAGAAAAGGAAAAGGTAAAAAGTTCAGTTTTAAACCAGCTATTGCTTGCAGGGATGGCAAGGAAAACAAGTGAATGTTGTCATTACGCTGCTCCATGAAGGCGGGAGCCTCGATTTACACTTCTCTCCCTCCTCCTCAACACCTCCCACAGTGCTCAGCAAGGGAAGTATACAAGGGACAAGTATTTGTTGATGCAATGACAAAGAAAATAGTAAGATGAAAGGTAGTGTCTCCTGACACCCTCCAAGGGCCGTGCTCCTCACTCCATCCACATATCCTGTGCCAACTCAACATCCCCACAGCTCCACAGCTCATTTCGGAAAGAACTCTAAGTTATGATGCCAGGCTACGAGGATGGATTTAGAAAGCTCCACATAACCAGACGCACAGAGACAGCAGCCATCAGACATCACCCAGATTTAACTGCCCTAAAATTAGCAGTCGGAGCAAAGTAGTTACTGCAATGATTGCGTCAGAGCTCTTCTGACTGGCTAACTGCCAGTTTTAAACAAATTATCCTGCTTTCTCTACCAGGGAAACAATATTCTGGAAGAGAGCCAGCTAAGCATTTCAATGAATTCTCCAATTCTAGCTTCACTATTAATGTTTTATAATTCCACGACAAGGTGAACAAAGTCTTCATGGGCTACATGAGCAAGGGGGTTATTTTCTTTGTTGTAAGCACTTACTACTCTTTGGGTGAATAAAGTACTATAGTTGAATCCTTTTAAATATTTAAATGCATAAAATTTATTTAGGGATTCACATTCAACTGGCTTAAACAAAGATTATGCAAATCTAGCAAAGTATAAATGCAAAACAAAAACTGTTTTCCCCTTATACTTCTTTTAATCTTGGCAAAGACTCAGGAGCTAAAGAAACGTTCTCTACATGATCACAGAAGAGCCCACTCGCTTCCCAACAAAGGACAGATAACCTGATTCAATCAGCAGAACTGCTACCTCACCGCAATTTACAAAATTTCTAGTTAATAACAGACGATCCACTGGCTGAGCGAACCGGGCAGTTTTTCGACCAAAACAGTCAACTCCTTAGCCCATACCTGGGCCACCATTCCCCGCCCCCTTGTCAGGGACAGTGAGTTGGATAACTCCACTATGCTCGTATGCACGTACCTTCTTTACTCCCTCCCTGCTTTCCCTCCTTTCCCTTCTTTCATTCCTTCTATGATTTATTAACACCAATCAAACCTCACAGGCTGCTGTGGAACAGAAGAATGAGCCCTATAGTTGGAGCAAAGACAGTGGGGTTTAAACTCTTAAGAACTAAGATTCAGAAAACCAAGTGTTCTCTCATTAAACCTTAGTTTTTGCAACAGTAAAAGGGGATAATCCCATCAGCCTTGTGAGGCTCTTGTTAAGTATGTTAGAGAACATAAATGAAAGTTTAAGCACAATAGCTGTTTTTAAATTTACCTTTAGGAATCTCTCTCCCCAATTCTTTACTCTGAGCCTCAGTCAAAAACAGCCTCCCTCTCTCACTCTTATCATCATTTAAAACTTTTTAAATAGGAAGATAGATCCATTATTCCAAGCAAATGACTTACAATGACCCTCAAGTAAACAAAATTGATTGGTAAATTAGGTGTTTTACTGTTATTTAGGCTAATCTCTCAGCCTCGTCTACAGCTCTCATCACAGCATACCTTAATACAGAAATTTAAACAAATAAGAGTTAGAATGATATCCCCCTAAATGCATGTAATATAGGCATTAGTACTATGTCAAGATATTAAAGACAAAAGACTTCTACCTGTAAAATTTAAACTACACTTACTGAGCACCTACTATATTTAAGACATAAATAATATTCAAATGTACTTTGCAATCCTCAAATTAAAGGTACTAACTCAATAAAAGGTGCACTATATACTACTGATGGGTTTTTAAAATCATTATTTCCTGTAGAAATTATCACGGCTAATGGACTGAGAGATAAAAGACTACAGGTAATGTTGCACAATTCAGAAATCATTGATTTTCAGTTATCTTTATTAATGAACCCAAGCCAGGGCTTTTAGGTGACCTGCGGCCTCATCTGATTCCAACAGGGCTGTGCAGTTGTCAGCTGGAACCAGACTCTGAAACCTGGGAAAGGTGCAAACCTCACTCTCTCATGAAGGAAGGACATCCCCCAGGGCGCCCGACTCCCCAGAACCACACCCCTCTGCATGGTGCCATAAAGGTCCTGAAGTAACACTGTCCTCAGAAACCACTTCTCCATTTTTACCAGTTTGATATCAGAGTTGTATCACAGATCATTTCAAATAACCAGGAAAAGATATGAATGAGATATAAAAGGTTATTTAGAAAAATCATTTACAAGAGAAATAATTAGAACTTTAAGGCAACACTACTTAGTTCAACAAAAGCCAAGATACTCAGTTCTTTCAAGTTTAAACCCATAGCTCTCAAACATTCCTTTAACAAATATTTGTTTCCTAAGAACCTATTATGTGGCAAAAACCATGGAAGTACAGGAAATACAGTGGTAAACCAGAAATGTCCCTGCCCATGTGGCACTTATGTGCCATGTCTTACTGAGGTAAGACAGAAGATAAACATATAAAAATTACAATATAATGCCAGGCAGTGATAAGTGCTCTGGATTAAAATCAAGCAGAATATAGGGAGGAGAGAGTGCACAGGAGGGCGGGGTGGGTGGTGCTAGTTTAGCTGGGTAGCCGCGGCAGATACTGTGGCTGCCGCTCCCTCTCATCACCAGTTCCCAGCGCACATGCTGTCTCAAGAGGCCAGACACGAAGCTCCCCAGTACTAGGGGTGACTGTGTGCTACACTTCTGGCCAATAACACACAAGCAGAACTACACCATTAATCTGCACTTTCAAACTTGTTCTCACTCTAGAAGTTTCTGGATGAGCAAACAATTAGTTATGTCCTTCTATCCTGATCCCGGGTCTGGTGTCAGCTACGTGTAATAATAGGATGCTTCCTAAACTGCTGAGTTCAACTAGAAACCCAAGGAGAACAGGATCCCCCATTACATTATTTCCCCTCCAAAAAATGAAACCTCAAACTAAGCAACCGACAAGCAATTCTGGAGTAAAATAGGCCAAAGTAAAAAATGTCCTCAGGAAAAAAAACAAATACAGTAAATAAAGGGCCCATTAAGGGTAGAGTCTGTCTTAAGATTCCCTCACAAGGCCCCGCAGGCACCCTGGAAATTGTTTCCAAACAGTCATGAACTCTAACCAGAGAGGGTGGCAGAGCAGGGCTTTCCAGACCGGTGCCACACATTTCAAAGGGTAACAAAAGAGCCCTTGAGGTGCAAAAGAAAATCATCCAACTTCTATTTATTTTTAATATCACACTTATTAAAATTTATATTTTTATGTTTTATAATGTCCATATCTTAGCACGGTAAAGTTATATACATCATATACATAATATATTGTACATACATACATATGCACACATATATACAGGCATATGTGTACGTGCATAAGCATACACACATGGACATCTGGATAGGTGATTTTGTACAGATGGGATGCACATCGGAAAAACTTTAGAGACTCTACTACAAAGAAATAATTATCCTTCGGATTAAGGCATTAAACACTCGAAGCAACAGCATTTCATCTTTATGAAGAATCAAAGTATAATTCCTAATATTACTTACTAGAAATTTCAATACAAAGAGGACTGTATCCCAGACCTATTCCTGAACTGCGTGAATATCCACTGTTCAACAAGAAACCAAATGCATTACCAAAACATCCCTAGAAGACAGCGAAAGTGACCATTATGCCGACTACACAGGCTACTGTGCCCTAAGCATTAGAGTCAGATTTTTTTTTAAGTCTACACAATAGTTCATCTCAGCATACATAATTTTTTTTTTTTTTTTAGTGATGTTTTAATGGTTTCTAACATTGTGAAATTTTGGGTTGTACATTTTTGTTTGTCCATCACCACATATATGACTCCCTTCACCCCTTGTGCCCACCCCCCACCCCCACTGCCCTGGTAACCACAGTCCAGTTTTCTCTGTCCATGTGTTGGTTTATATTCCACATATGAGTGAGATCATACAGTGTTTGTCTTTCTCTTTCTGGCTTATTTCACTTAACATAATACGTTCCAGGCCCATCCATGTTGTTGCAAATGGGACGATTTTGTCTTTTTTTATGGCTGAGTAGTATTCCATTGTCAGCATACATAATTTTTTATTCACCCAAGAGTTCCTACTTTCCACAGTAATGATTTTTAACATAGGCTCTGTGAAATGAATAAGAGAAACCTCAACTAAATTGGAGTTGAGAAGGCCTGTAGGGGGAACACTCACGCCCTACCATACATGTCAATTACTCCAAACAGGAAGAGAGAGAGCTGGCATCTCCGGCAGGAAATACAACTACTTTACTACTGAAAGATTTCTCTCCAGCCGGACAACAGCCCAGCCAATGAGAAACACCACAGCTCAGCCAATAAGGAGCCTTGGCTACCCGGAACTGTTACTTTCCTCCAAAGAACTTTCATTTAGAACAGCCCCTCCCTACTCCCAGTTTGCTCTATAAAAGCAAGCCCCTTCCTTTGTCTCTTGGAATTTGTCTATGGTTCACCATAGTATGCACACCCCGAATTGCACTTCTTTTTGCTATTTCCTAATAAACTCGTTTAGGGGGCAAAATAACTGGTGAATTTGCTTTTTAAGTTGACAGCTCTATACCTAGATTTTTTTTTTACTTAAGGGTAATTAAGTAACCCTTAAGTAAACCCTTAAGAACACACAACTAAATGGCCTACTTTGGACTACTCCAACTTCTTGAACAGCTCAACTAACTGAGAGCTCCTTCCAGCAGATTTGGCAAATACGCAAAAGTGAAAAACATGGAATAATCTAATCGGCAGAGCTCAAGAGGCCCCTTATGGCTAAAAGTCTATTTGTAAAACAGTAAGAGTATTAACAAATTAAAACACTGGAAAAATGGGAAAAGATCATGGTTATCTTCCCCGCTATCTGAAAGCAACTCAAAATAAAACAATACCAAATTGCAAATCAAGTTTAAGCAAGTCCAAACACATTCTAATTTTTTTACAATCTTTTCAGTGCCTAAGACCTTCAGAGGTCACAGGTCACAGTGTGGCTGTAGTTTCTCAGTCATTCAGTCATTACACAAATATTTCTTAATCACCAACCATGCAGAGCAGGGTTCCAGTTAATAGGATACACTCAAAACGAAGTCATTTCTTTCTCAGAATAACTTGGTCAGTAGAACCAGCAAAGGAGGTTTGACAAGCTCTTTCAGGATATCTATGTGGAAAAGGCAGAGAGATATGGGCTAGTTATAAGAAGTTAAGCACATTAGTACTTAACTGTAACCAAGAGCCTGACTCCTCGTAAAGGTAGAAGGAAGCTTCCAGAGATAGGATTCATGGTGCAGCCAATTTAACAATTTCATCAGAGACTTAGGTAAAGATATAAAAGACAGTCTGATCCAGTGTGCAGACAGCATTTCTTCGGAAGGGCAGGAAAAGGTGCTAAATAATACAATCAATTCCAAAAAGCACCATGGATTCGGCACAGGTGTGTGGTGATGGGTTGTAATTGGTATTTGGGTGGTGAACATGATGTAATCTATGCAGAAATAGAAGTATAATGATGTACACCTGAAATTTATACAATGTTATAAACCAATGTTACTGCAATAAACAAAAAATTAAAAAATTAAAAAAATTAAAAAAAATTAAAAAAACAAAAAGCACCATGGGAAGAAGCAGCCAAAATAAAGCAAAACGAAGCACAATAAATGTTAGGTCTTGCAATGACTTTTGTACAGGAGGGGAAGATGTGGCTTAATGGCAGCCTATGATTAAGAACTCGTTGAGTTTTAGTGAACAGGAAACTCACTGAGTCTGAGCCACCAGGCTCAGTGTGGCCACCAGAAAAGTAAATGCAAACCTGGACTACAGCAGTGCAAGCAGGACATGCCAGCTGAAGGAAGGGCACTCCTACTCTGCTCTACACAGGCCAAATAAGTGAGAAGACTTCGGTTCTGGGCCCAACTTTGACAGGTATTGTTCAGAGAGTAACTGAAATGCCTCTATGAAAGGATTTGTTCTACAGGCTACCAATGGAGTAGAAATCAAATAAATAGGTAGAATTAGATTTCTATTCTATAGGTAAAAAACACCTTCTAGCAGTCAAAATCATCAGAAAAGGTGGAGCTCTCCACCCCTTCCTGGCAATGTTCAGGTATTGCTGGAAGATCGCTTGCGGAACATATGAAGGGATCCAAGCATCATAGAAGGGTTAGTGGGGCTGGTCAGCGATTTCCAAACCTTGGTCCTTAATGAAGTTGTCACTGATGTGCAAAAGGGAAAAGTATCTGTGTATAGGTGGGTATATACGCATGTGGGGGATAATTTTAACAAATGAATTCTCTGGATGGGAAGAACGTTTGTCTGACAGCATGCACATTCTTCCTTTTTTTTTTATCATGTATCTTGATACCATTTTTCATCAATATATCTTGATGAAATGCACTGATAGTAGATACTAACTGCTGTTGTTAATTTTCAATATATTTACATAGCAACATCAAATACTGACAAATCTGACAATTCCTACGATTTGGTTTTGTTTTTGTTTTTTAATTTTATGGGTGGATGAAAACAAAAAGTATAAGAACATGAAGGGATAACCTTAAGGCCCTCTGTGGTACAGAGATGCTATGACAACTAGACTCAACTTACTGCATCTTTTCTTCTGTTATCTCCCAACTTGGCTATACAATGTTGTACAGAGAACAAAAGGTATCAAAGAACTGGGTTACACTAAATATGAAATCTCCCAAGAAACAAAACTTCTACTGTGGGTCCAATCTGGCTCCCTTCAACCACTCTTTGGAATCAAAGTTTACGAATCAAGTTCAGAAAAGATCAAAATAATTTATCTTGAAGTTATGAGGCATTTAAATTCCTATCACACTGTTATCCCTCCTTTAAAAGGGGTCACAGCTAAATGTGATGGGAACAGAAAAGCAATTTCTGAATCATTGATTTCAAGGTAAACCAAGTAAGCTATAACTCTCATGAATGTTCACATACACGCTTACTATAAGCTGAAGAAAGAAAAGACACAATCATGAAAAAATATAAGCTATCCATCAGTCAGTCACTTTCATTACTCTAATACATTTATTTTAAATGTTCAAGAAACCTAAAATTCTGGTGCTGAAAGAGATCATGGAAATACTTTATCCAAACTCCTTTGTGACAGGTAGGAGAAGCAGGAAACTAGAGATTCTCGTCTCTCCCACTTCAGGCTCTTTCTGTTCTATCACCCTACAAGGGAATTTGGTACATTAATAAAAGTAGAAAATCTGGAACATGGTTCCCTGTATTCTTTAGGACTGTTCATAATTCATTCAAGTTCAAAACAGGAAAAAAAAACCTTTGTTTTTCAGTTAACAATAGCAGTCTAAATTTTCTTCAAATTCAGCACCTTTGAAAGGATTTGTAATCCTAAACCACAAGTAGATCATAAATTCAAAGGCTCCATGCCTACCTCAATCTCAAAAAAAAACTTGCATTTACCAATCATGGCTGCAGGGTGGGGGCTAGATCCACATAAACACATAGTTCTTTCCAAAGTATGCAGTAAACACAACCCCTTTTAAACTAGTTTTGATGACCAAACACATTTAAATCAGTTTCAATTACCAGATGAGTGCCCTTTCAGGGTAGCTCACTAGTATTTCCTCACTTGCAAGAATAGATAGTCTTACAGAATGAATAACCCATTACTCCTTTTGCCTCAGGTAAAAAGATCCCCAACGTAGACAGGTGTTTACTAAGCTCAGGTATCAAGGAACCCTTGAAAATACCATTCCAGTCTCAAGGAAAAAAAAACTTACAAACCAGTATCACATAGCTTTAACTACAATAAGCATCATAAATGTCAAAGTCATGATGCTCTGATAATTCCCCTCTTACATTCCATAAAATGAAAGCTCTTTGAGAAAGGCTAAGATTTAAAAACATAAAAAGCATTTGATGAAAAACATACTTAAACCAGCCAGGGAAAATCTGCGGCCCATACTCCAAAACCAGAAGCTCCACCTCCCTACCTATAGTTTGTCTCTTGCTTTATTTTCCGGACCAAATGCTTGCAGTGCCTCTTATCCAAGTTCATTTCACCCCATCTATAGGTAGCATGTGGGTACTGATAAAAGCTGTTTCTGATTTCATTTCATTTCCTACTTCCCAGATGTTTGCTGGAGAGTTTTTTTTCCTTCAGCTATTTATGAATACACTCTAATTTAGAACAAACAAATTCAACATATCATATTTTAAGCTGGGCAAGACACACAAATGACAGCTATAAAGATAATTTCAAGATATTTCTCCAGCTTATAAATAAGTTTGCCTACCTAGACAAGATTTGGACAGGCTGCCAAGGTCTTGCTTTAGAAAAAAAAGTACTTAAAACAGGTAACTGAGATCTCGCAGCCACTGAAATGGCCAACTACAGACTACCGTACTTCTCATAAAAGGAGCTGTACTTAGAAATGAAAAACCAAATGTAACTAGGGAGAAAGAAATAAAGGTGTCCCTAACACAATCCTCAGTATGAATCATGCATATATACCTCAACTACATCTCTTCCCCAAATGCATCAATGGAATCTTTAGGAAGAATCAATGCTATCTGCATCCGAAACTCAAAAAAGATTGCACTTTCCCATGAATAATATTCTTTTACATCTCTCTGAATCAAGCAGTGAACTACTAAATCAAGCAGTAAACAACCTAAGTGGAAATATCCTGTAAGTAGAATTCCATGTCTTACCATAGAACTTTGAATTCCTCAAATAAGTGAAAACATGAAACAGACATCCTTAAATCTGTGACTAAAAATAGTAACCAAGTTGTCTCTTGAAATTCACCTTTAAATGCCAGAAATAGTAGGCCACCTTTTGATATCTGCATAAATATTGGTTTTATAGGGAAGTAATGTATTTCAAAGAAAGCAACAGTTATGGAGATTTTTTTTTCTCCCATTACTAACTGGAAAACTGGAAAAATTACAACCTGGATTGCAGATAGGCAACTCAAAAGCGCAGTTTATTAAATGCCTGTCATAAGAAAGCCATCTAGTGTTAACATTTAGAAATGAAAACTGCAGACAAAAGAGGCAAAGAAAAGAAAAATCTGAGTGACTATTTTGAACTTACTGAGCAAACCTATGAGAATCATCAAGATTCTTTGTTTAAAAAAATAGAAAGGCCATCTTTATCAAAACCAAGTCTAAATCTAAGCAAAAGCAAAAATGTCTACAATTTTATTTTAACCAAAATCATGTTTTGGTGACCACACTTCCGTGACCAATGCATTTGATTTTTCCAGTACTCACGCTGGAGTCATCTTGGACTGAATTAATTTAACTGAAGCAGGTTAATGATGACAAATATCTCCCAGAGGGGTAAAGCCAAGTTGTTTTCTCTTCTCGAGACGCATCGGCTCTCGCTCGTAGAGGATGAACTGAAATTGATTCTTTTGGTTTGCGGCACGGATGAAAATTAATCTGTAGGTGTTCGTGGGGATATTCCCAGGACGTGGTCAAACTAGATTTAATAATATGGGGGGGACCTGAACAGGACCTGGAGCAGAGAACGGAGCGAGACACAGAGCCTGGGGAAGCGGGAGAGGCGCCGGGACTCCGAAGAAAGGTCGAGGCGAGTTAGCAGCGCGCTCGCCGGCTGCTCGGGATCCTACAAAGGGGGAGCCGGCGCCGGCGGGGGCGCGCTCGCGGCGCACACCTTCCAGGGGAATAAACCCCGCAGCAAGTTCAGCAAGTAACCCTGCCCGGCGCACGGGTGCACCGCGTCAAGGACCCTTTTATCTTTTCTCTTGGGTTAGTCACAGAGGAGTTGCTGGGCACCCAGAGGAGGTCCTCATTAGTGCTCGTGTCACCAGGACGGGAATAACCTTTCAGCCGATCGATAACTTTGAAAGAAGGAGCGGCGGCGGCTCCTCTTCCACCCGGGGCTTTGGAGCGCGGGCGCAGCTGCGAGCCAGACCCCCGCCCCGCGCCCCTGCCTCGCTGCCCCAGGCACCGCGCTCCGGAGCGCCCGCCGTCAGCCCCTCGAGGCGCCCCGAAGGGCAGCCCCTTGACCTCGGGACAGTCCCCGCCGAGACCGTCCCCAGACACCACCCGAAGGCTCCGGGGCGGACTCCGCCTCGCTCCCATCCGCTCGCCCTGACACGCACCTCTGAAACGCAGTCTGCCGGGACCGGCTACAGCCCGCGAGCGCGTGGCGGCGCGTCCCGGGGCCGCCGCCTCGCCGCCCGCCGCTGCCCGGGGCTGCCCATCGGCCCGCGCCGGGCTCCGGCGGGAGGCGGCCCGGACCTGCCGGCTGCGGCTGGAGCTGTCGGCCTGCGCTCGAGCGGGCGGGCGGCCGGGGCGGGGGCGCGGCGCTGCTCCTCCTCCTCCGTCCTCCTCCTCCCGCTCCGCCGGCTCCTCCCGGGCTCCGAGTCTGCCGCGCCGGCTAGCGACACCGCCGCCCGCCCGCCCGGCGGCGCCGCCCCCCGCCCGCTCCGCGGCCTCTCATTGGCCTCCGCCTGCAGGCCCCCTCGGCCCCGCCCCGCGATTGGGCGCGGGCGCCGTCCGTCCCACCGCCCCGCGGGGCTCCGGGCTCAGCCGGTGCGCGGTTCCCAGGCCCGCGGCGCGCGGGAGCGGCGCGTCCTGGAGGGGCTCGGGCGTCCTTCCTGGGAGGAGCTGCGGGGCGGGGTGCGCGGCGCCAGGCGACCTCGGGGGAGGTGCAGCCTACCTGCACCAGCAGTCCGGGGTAGCCGTCGCCGTCCTCCTCGGGACCCGTTTTCGCCCCTCTGGCAGGAATAAGTTAAAAACCCCGAATCTGGCTCCCAGCAGCCCCCTGCGCAGTCGCGACCCCGCCCGGCCCTCCACGCTCTGGAGTTGGGAGACACGCGCCTGCCCGGTGCTCGGGTCCCCGCGCCGCGAGAGCCTGAATGTCGCCGGCCGACGAGAGACAGCCGCAGGCGCTGCGCAGGCACCTGCTCCCGGACGCCGCAGGATCGCCGCGGCCGGCGACCGCCCAAACGACCGCCTCACTGTGTTCACGGGAAGACGGCAGGAGGGGCGAGCCCCTACTGTGTCCCGGCCCTGGAGGGCCCCTGAACCGCCGAGGCTATGCTCCTACTGTGTGCCGGCCCCGGAGGGCGCCCCCGGACCACCGAGGCGGTGCCGCTGCACTCAGCGGCTGGGATGGGAGGTTGCATAGACAAACGCATAAAGAAATAGAATGTTAAGATGAGGTCAGGTGGGTGCCAGCGCGCAGGAATGCTGCGGAGAAGAGATCTTCAGGGCCAGGGGAGCGGTTGGGAGAGGCATGCAGTCCAGGCGCCCCCGGCCCAACCTGGGGCCCGCCCACCACTCCCGCCAGGCAGCCCTCAACCCCAGGGAGAAATGTTCTTGGATCTGTATCTCAACGAGGAGGAAATGAAATTTTTATACTCATCTCTTCTACTTTCCTAGGAGATGTTGATCATCCAATAGGAAGCGTTACCTGAAACTATTATATGTAAATTGCTTGACATTTGAATTGGTTGCTGAAAGATTGAAGGATCTCAGAAGACTCTTTTAAGCTACACTGGAGTTGACTCTGCTTAAATGGTACAGTGAGAGCCACAACTTACAAGCAGGAATAGGGTGCTTTAGGTAGCTTCTAGCTTACCTTCCAGCCCCTCCATAGGATTTCGTAAGCTGGCTTAAGGTGAGAGAGCTGCGCCGGCTGTTTCCTGAGACTGGATTCAGGACTTGCAGTTCCTCCCTTTCTAGAGGCAGAATTCGTCCTGGAGAGAGAATGTTGTCTGTACTTTCTGTCACAAACATTGCCTAGAACATAACCCTGTGAAAAGTTAGAGGCTGTCCCTCCCATGATATATTTCTCTGTGATCTAAAGCATATGCACATTGTACGATCTTTTATATCTCTTTGTAAAATATGGGTATGAGTATAATAAAACATGTCAGAGAGCAATACTATGGCATGACACAATTCCTGAGTTCTCCAGGTTTTCATCAGCTTCCCAACTGTCACCCCATTATCAGAATTTACAAGATTTGTCATTTATTAATTCAACAAACATTTATGGAGAGCATGTAGTGTTCTAGAAGGTGCTAGGTGCGGGGGATATAAAAATGCATAGGACATAGGCCCTGCTCTTCAGGAAGTCACCATCTTACACGTGTGGGTCCTCATACATTGTAGATGCTGTACTAGAGTTATGAACAAAATCCCACAGGAGTGGCCATGAGGGACATTGCCTGGGGGAGCCTAGGGAGGACATACTCCCTTCACAGCACGTTGTCCCAGTACTTCTCCACCTCACGTAATCGCACGTTTCATTGTCTTTCCCCCTGTTCTGTAAGAGCCAGGGGGAAAAGAACCACGTCTCCCCCAGTGTTTTGGTTCCTAAGACAGTGACTGCCTGAGTCAACAAGTTGACTCTGAGGTGCAGTTGTCCATTGCCTGATAGATGAGGAGGCCCCTTTGGTGTGTTCCTTAATGTCCGATACATAGTGATCTTCTAAGGAAGTCTGGCCAGACACTCCCAAAGACAATGTTAGCCACAGTGCTCTTCCCCTCCCACCTTACCATCCCTCTTCTTGTGTTTTGCAAACTAAAATTGAAATATCCTAAACCCTTTGGGCCACTATCAAAGTTTGCAGCATTTTTTAAATGCTTGTAATTGATGGTGCAGAGTAAACAGTTGTGTGCACTTATGAAAGTCTGTGAGAGTTTCTGACTTTCCCAGAAACTCAGGTTACATGCAACTGTCCTTCGTCAGGATGTCCCGGGCCTCAGCAAACACATCCTGAGCCCCCTCACCTTGCCTGGCCAATGCTGGACAATGGCGATATGGCCCAGGGCAAGACCCACAAGGTGTTGCCTCGGGGCAGACTGTGAGACACCTTGGACAGACAAAGCTCAGGAATGATTTTGGATCTTCTTCACCAAATGAAATCTTCTAGAAATACTATTAGATGTAATGCTCTTGTCTTCTTCACTGGTCTTCTTCCCAGCAGCCCTCTGATTTCTTGCCTTTTTAGGGAAGGGTAAACTCATGGCGGAGACCGTGGAATTGCCGCACCTGTTAATATATTGCTTCATTATTTTGGCCTTAGATTGACTTACTGAAAAAAATTCTTTTTTTCTGTTAAAGCAATAAATTTCATTGAAGTTTTAAAGAAAAATATCAACTATGACGGGTGAAATTGTTTTTGCCTAAAAGCTAGAGTGAGCTAACCTGTGTTTACCCTCTCACTTTCACCTTTCCTCGGGTCAAGACTTCCTCTCCCCTTGTTCTCTAAGCCTCACTTTCTGTCTCTCAAAAGTCTTTTTTCTCCTGTGAATTTCATCAGTCTATAGGGTTCCTAAAGAAACAGACTCAAGGGATTAATTCTTTTTATAACTCTGAATCGGCACATCAACTCCTTCTGAAATAATTCCAACATCAGTCTTACCTATTTTTCTCTAACAGGTGTGAAAAGGCACAGAGTTCAAAGACATACCAGCTGTCTACACCATTCCAAGATTTTGAGTTTGTTGGCTGACTTGGCTGGCACTTGTATCTATTTACTTTCGAATTCAGCAAAGCAAGGGTTTTATTTCCTTGACATACTACAGCAAGATTCTACTTACAGACAATACGCATGCACTGAAATAAACCTGAATGGCTAAGTTAAGTAAGGGTTTAGATTCCCATCCTCATTTCCTCCTTCTCTTTTCTACTATCAACCCTCTTTTTTAACATATTTCTTTTAAGACAAGTGAATGTTCGTAATTTGCAAGAAATATGTATTGATTGCATACCACATTCAGGGCATTATGTTATACTCAAAGGACCTAAAGGGCTGTACACCAGAGTATGTGAATTTCATGACAAGGAGCAGAACTTGGGAGCAGGTGCTCAGGACCGCCACCGAGTGGCACCCACAGGGAGAGCAGGAGAGTCAATGGTCCACAAGCAAAGCTTGGGCCAGTTGAGGAAGTCTTCACCAAGGATATCAAACCAGCCAAGTAGGGAGGAGAAAAGATAACACTACCAGCAAGAGGAAGCACAGTGAGTAAAGACACAGGAACCAGCTGTGCAAGGCATGTTTGGGAAACAGCCGTGCCCTTTGGCCAAGCAGAGGCTTATTCACTTACATAATAAACACTTATGTGGTGCTTCATCCATGCCAGGCCCTGTTTTCTTCTTAGAGGGGAAATCCTCCCACGCGGATGAGCATGGGACCACGGCCTCACCTGTCTTTCAACACGGAAACCTCTCGCAACAGAAACTTGTTAGGATATGGCCCTGTGAAGTAAAATAAGAAGTGCCAAGTTCTGCTGCAATTATAAAAAAATGCTTTAGCTACAACTCAGAAAGCTGAGTTACTGGCCTTGGTTGTGAGTCAACCAGCGGTCCTGATAAAAAGAAAGTGCCTGTTTCCCTTCAAGTGGAACGCTATAGAATAATGTAAGAGATGAAATAATGTGCTAAATATCACATACTATCCATAGGAGCCTAAGAAGAAACCCATCTACAAAACCTCAATTCTGCAAGTATATTTGGAGGCCTACTGTGTGCTCAGTTCTACTCTGGGGGATGCAGAAGACGATTATTACGTGTAAATAACGATACCCTCCTCAAGGAAGTACAATAGGTCTGAGCTGGGATTTTTACATAGGAAACAATCCTAAGAAGAGCGCAATACATTAAAAATGTAATGATGTGTGGACAGGTGCTGTGGGATCTGGAAAGGCAGTACTGGATGGAGGGATCAAAGACCAGTGACAAATATCCTTCAGAAGAGAAAGGTTTCTTGTTTTCTTAATCATTTATTTCACAAATAGGAAGTCCTATATGTTGGTCTTTGCTGTAATGTCCCAATCCAACGTATCTCCATGAATCCTCCAAGACAGATGGACTATTTCTTTTCTGATGATTCAGACTCTTGGCCATAGCTACTCACATTTTCTACGCCTTACCGTCTCCAGTCCTGACCCACAGCTAAATGACTTGTACAAACTTTATCACTCTTAAAGCTGTCTTCTGCCCTCTCTCTTCACCTCACTTCAAAAAAAGGCCTAAACTGTATGAAATTCAAAAGCATCTTCCCCTTTTCCCTTGCTTTGGTCACCCCAAATAGTGGGTTTCTGGAGCCCACACACTTTGGTGTCAGATAACCCTGGCTCTGAATCTGGTTTGGAAGCTTCTTAGATACATGACTATAGATAAGTTACGTCTCATAGTTCCGTTTTCCTCATCTGAAACACGGGGGTAATCATACCTCAGAGGGCTGTGGTGATGATTCCTTATGATTTAGGGTGTGAAGTGCTTAGCACAGTGGCTGGCACACAGCGAGAGAGAAAACAGTGGATCATTAATGTTCACCATCTCTTTTTACCCTTCAAGTTAGGGACCGGGGTTTTATTTCCAGCCCCTCGCACAGAACCTGGCACGGGGTAGTGGCTGATAAATACCTGATGAACGAATAAAAGAGTGGGTGGATGGATTACACTGAGAGATAAACTCCTGTATTTTTTTTTTCTATTTTCTGCCATAAGAGAGTTAAAGTTTATCTCTTAATCCTCCAAATTTTATTCCTACTTGGGACTTACAGTGTTCTTTAACCAGAGTTTTTAGTTCTACTTTTAAGAAATAAAGCAATAACAACAATAACTTGTAAGTAGAATTGCTCTATAAGAGCTGCTATTCTATACCACTAGGTGGCGTCTATCAATAACAACACTGAAAAGCATCCTCCTCTAGGTAATAATTCTAAAGAAATTAATACAGTAAAGGCATCTATATATGTGTGTATATATATTAATACATAAAATGCATGTATATTTATATATATGCACATACATATATATATACAAATATATATATTTACCTTTTACATATGATTTCTTTTTAGTATTGGTTATGAATCTAGAGCTGCCTGTAGTTTGGCAAACATTTGCTTTCCTAATTTTAACAGTCTCCTGTAGCAACATTTTTGGTTGTTAATTAAACTCTAAGCAGCCTCAATGTGCAAGACATTTCACAGTATCTGGTGACTACTCTCCAAATCTTTCTGCAACATTGATGGAAAAACTCACCCCCGGGGGAAAAAAGTTAGAAAAAGTTGAAAGCAATAGGGAGAAAGTAAAGAGGCAGACAGACTCTTCTGCCTGTCTTCATCATTCATTCATTCAACGATGAGGATTGCCAGCCCTGCACAAGGCACCGAGGTTATAGTGGTGAATCAGATTTACTTTTGAGGATGTGCTTGCTATCACATAGAGAAAACTATCAGAACATTAAGAGACAGATGTTTATAATGTGGCATTTAAAGCATATAAAGGGACAGATGTTTCTTAGAAATTGTTAGGAGTTAGAATGGAGAAATAGAGACAAATTCAAAATGTCAGATCAAGACTAGGTAGTTGCTACTTTTGTGATCCCAAGAGGATTAACGAGGCCACGTGTCTTCATTCTGACATTTGGTTATATGTGGCATTTGGGCCGAGGATAGCTGCACTTGAGCATTCTTGGAGAGAGACCCAAGAGGAGAGGGAATAGAGGGAGACAGATGGGCAAGTAAAAGAAGTGAAGGGTGAGGAGGCAATCAGAGAAATATGAGAAGAGTGGCTAAGAATAAGCACTGTAAATTCTGTCGATAAAATCTGAACACTCAATCTTTGACATGGAGAGAGTTAGCCCATATTTTAAGATCTAAAGAATAAGTAAAGTGAAAAGGGCCACAAAACAAAATCAAAACACCTTAGGACTCCTAATTCCAATGTTTTCAGAAGTTGTAAAATCAAGTGTGGAGGTTGCAAAAATGAACTCTGACTACTACGAAATTTTCCTTCCTCATTTCTAGAAAGGCAGAGAAGTGACTGAGCAGAGAGCCTGTAGCAGGCATAATTTTCATTCACCTGCAAAAAAAATCCCCAACAGTATTTCACAATATTGCCTACATCTCAACATGTCTAAAACCAAATCTATCAAGTTTCCCCCAAGGCTCTTGATAAACTTGAAGTTTGTAATAACAATGCTGTCACTCTGCTAAATACTGGACACAATAGGGTCTCCTTCAATTTCTCTCTTTCTCTGCCTTCATGATCCAACATGGAAAACTGGTTTCCCCCAAGGTCTCTCACACCAGTCTCCTTTCCCTTCCAGCGTCACCATCTCCCTTAGGTGCTTTTCTCCTCGAGTCTGGACAACTCTCCTACATGAGCTCTTTGTTTTCTGCCCCTCAACTTCCAAACTACCCAACATATACTACTTTAATTATATAGATTTCCAGCTCAAAATCCTTCCTGAGCTTCCTGGTGCCTACTGGATAATGTCCAAATGCCCCTCACCTTACCAACATTTAGACCTTCCACAGTCTGGCTCCAATGTGAGCTTCCTGGATCTTGTGGTCATATTTGCCACTGCAGACCATTTTCTCCTTCTTGGAACGTTCACTTCCCTTTGCCTCATGTGCTAGCTTCTCCTGGAATTCCTCTTACCTTTCTGCCCACTCCCCACTTCTCTGAAGCTCCTTTTCTTCTCCTCTACCATTTTCACATTTGATGCTCCTCAGGATTATCTCCTACTCTTCTCCTCTCCCTAGGAGATCTCATCCTTTCCAGTGTTTATAGTAACGATCCTTATGCTGCTCTCCCCTGAACCTATATAGGCAGCCCTGGCATATATATTTCAGGTATATCTATATATCTATATATATCTATATATCTATATATATCTATATATATCGATATATATATATATATATATTCAGCCAACATCTCAACTTGGAAACCTCAAAGGTAGCTCGAACTCAATATACCTCAAACACAATGTATTCAAAACTTTGACCATCATATGACTCTCCAAACTCCTTCTTTTACTGTGATTCCCTATTTCAGTAATGGCATTACCACCCATTTATTTGTCATGTCAGAAATCTAGGGCTTCTCCTTAATTTCTCATTCTCTCTCATGCACTCATCGAATTATTAGTCCTTTAACTCTACCTCCTAAGCATCTCTTGCATAGATCTGCTTCTCCTTATCCTTCCTGCACCATCGTATCTTGCCAAGACAATAGCAACAGCCTCCTAAACGGTCTGTCTTCCTGTCTGCTGTCCAGCTCTTCTCTAATCCGTCTGCCCCACTGCAGTCTTCCATCCACATGAATCAGATCACTTCCCTCCCCTGCTTCAAAACCTTCAGAGGCTTCCCATTGCCCCCAAGATAAAATCTTAACTCCTTGATCTGGCCCCTTCTGCCCTCTCCAACCTCCTGCCTTGCTCTCTATCCTCCAGCAATACCAAACACCTTTCAGTTCATTCCACTCCTCACACTTCACCTCTGAATCTCCACACAGACTCTTCTCTCTGCCAACAACTTCACTCTCTTCTCGCCTTCACCCAGCTAACTCCTAATCATCCTTCAAGTCTCAAAGAGCACTCCTTCAGGAAGACCCTCCTTGATCTCTGCACTAGGTTAGGTCACCCCTATGTCTTCTCATGGCATCCTGAACCAGCCCATCATAAACCTCCTGCCGCTTTCCTGTGTGTGTGGCCTCTGTCTTTCCCATTAGAATGGAAATTCCATGAAAGTAGGAAGTGTCTAGCAGCCTTGATCACCTCCTTCATGAAAAACTCCTTCACAGCCTGATCTACATCTGAATTCCTAATAGCTTTTGCCAAAGATTGCAACCTTAGCCTGAGACAGGCCTCTGCTGGTGCATCTGGTGAATGGGGAGATGAGCCCAGTGGCAGTTTATTGCCTCTACAGAGTATCAAATGTGGCCAGAGGGAACCAGTTCATCCTAGGAAAAAGGATACATTTGGCAACTTATAGCACCTCAGAGTTGGAGGGGGGCATTATTAGGACAAAACAATGTCTATCACTCATATTGATTTATCTTGGAACCTGCCTTTACATACCCATAACTGTATTATAAGGGAGAAACAGGGCTATACTTCAAAGTTAGCAGTTGAAATCCAGTGTGGCACTAGGACACGAACAAGTTGCATTTGTTTTCTTCTATTACAAAGTGACCCAAGACAGATTGTCCCCAGATTCAGCCCTGACTTAAAAGCAGCGTTGGCACATCTGTAGCAGTGCCCTGCCGGAAGTGGCAGAAGCAGCAGGTCCTCTCAGCGGACAGGGGGAGAGAAGAAGAGGATGAAAGAGGCTCATGGAGGTGGTGGTATCCGGCAGGTGTGGCTTTACCCAAGCCAGTAAAGGAAGCTGCAGCTCTCACCAGCTGCAGTGGCCCAGGAGCCACAATGACCCAGTGGGAGGCACACAGCTACCAGTAAAGTCAGTCATGTGCACTTGAGACTTATACCCTGAAGATGCCCAGAAATGTGTGAGCCAGCCAATGATTTTGTAGAGAGGTGGTATTCTGTATTAGTAGTTGGGAATGAGAGCCAAAGAAAGACCAATGATTACTCTGAACATGGCCCCTTCAGTACCTGAAGCCAGTCTAGGGAATCTTTGGTCACGTCCAGATTGAGTGTGGGTGTCACTGGGTTTTATAGATATTATCTCAAACTCTTCATGATCATTGCAATATGTACAATCTACCTCTTGTCTCTCTAACCACATCTGATAAATGATGGAGATAAATCTGTCTGAGCAACTTGGCCACTGTTCAAGGAGCTTTGAGGAATGCTGTGAGTGTATGGTGTTATTCTGACAGTATAGCACAGAGGGAGGCAGTACTCATAAGGTTTTGCCCCTCTGTGGGTGTAAAACCTGGAAAATGCAAATGGGCTTTTTGTCTCTTGAATACATAGAGCCAATTTCTTCATGCTCTTGCTATGTTTTAAACATGGTAATTTCTCCATTATATCTATTCTCTCCATTATCTACCCAGCTATTTTCCATAGGAAATTAGAGAAGAAGGGTGTGAAAAGCGAATGTTAAAGGTATATGTGGACGAGTAATTATGATAAAGTGATCTCTCCAACTACATTCTAATAACAAAAAGAAATTGTTTTAGGGTCACCTATTATGTTCATTATCCCCATCTCTTCTCCATGCAATAGCACAAGTCATCAATAATAGAGTATGAGTGTTTCCTCCCAAAGGCAAGTTATATGAGATAAAACACAAAGCAACATAGCCTCAGACAAGATTTCTTATGTTAGAGTGTTGTTCAAAACTGTTTCTGATTGCCAAGTAGTTACCCACCAAGGACCAGCTCTGGTAGCCTGTGTTCTCCAGGAGGGGAACAAAAGTGACACCTGAAGCTCTGCAACACCAGCTCAGGCATCATACAACAACTGACAGTCAAGATAATTAGTCAAGTGCCCAAAATATGGTATTACCATACCTTCCATTGACTATTACTTAGTACACTCCCTGAGTCAAGCCTGCTCAAGAGGAAAAAAATTATGACTATGTCTATGCCTTCAAACGGGAGGCTCACATTAATTCAAAGAATATACTACATTATATTGCATTTGCTCTTGTTCTGATCCTTTCAGTGGCTTACCAGTGGGAAACCACTAGAAGGGACATATCCAGACAAGATTAGACAACATACAATTATCATCTTTAGTATTCCCACTTGGAAAATTGACTGGTATTCATGTGGAACAATAAAATAAAATTTGCTGGCACTTTACTCCCAATTCATGGTTATAAAGAGAAGATCTGGTGGAGGGGGTGTCACTGTGGACCAGGTGAAGACACCAAAGAGGGAAGTGTACTGTATCAATTGTAAACATATAGTTTAAGCACTGAGCTCCTTCTTTCCAAACATTCTCTTTTCCCTCTTTCCTGTCAAGTAATAGCAGTAGTCTTGGTTTCTTACATGCTATTTGGAGATCAGAGAATCTCTCTTTAGCATAGTCACTTAACAAATACCTACATATTGGACTCCTATTGTATGCTGGGCACCCTCCTGGGAGGAAGAGTGCAATGCCATAGGTCCATCTCATAGGTGAAACTTGTTCATATCTAGTTTGGGGCTGAAAAATCCCAAAAGAGTACAGGGCATGCGACAGGGTTGTAAAACAACCCTAGGATAAACGCTTATTCATTCATATTTTTCTATTCATCCACCCATTCAGCCACCTATCTATCAATCAAAAATTCTTTGTGTGCATTGTATGCCATGCCTTATGCTAGGCACTGTGGTTGCAGAGATAAATTAGAGCTTGGCTGATAGTGGAAGAGACAATAGGTAGATGAATAATTCTAAAAAAATAATAATAACAGGATAGTCACTAGGACTTGAATCCACTCTAGCGGTACAGAAGGGATATGACACTAAAGTCAGCTCCAAAGAATGCCAGATATTAACTAGGTTGGGAAGAAGCCTGTTCTGGATTAAGATGCCTCTCCCAGTTCCCTTTAGCTGTTACTTTTCTCTGATTTTCACCTATTCACCATCTCTTCACTCCCTAACTCTGATAAAAGTAATTTCTCTGTATTTTAACTTTTCCACTGGCCTCAGCTCAGGGTGATAGTACATCAAGGTTATTTTTGAACCAAATCCAGTGAAGTATTTTCCGGTTTAGAGATAATGCAAAAAGCATTCTTTTACTTCTTAAGATGAAATCTCCTGAACCTAAATCGACGTTTACCACCTAAAGATTTTAGGCTTCTCTTTTTATCTGAAATTGTTGTTTTGCTAAGGTTACATCTTTTTCTTTGTTTTATCATTTCATCCATTTTTACATTTAGACTGCTGAGGTAAGCAAGAAAAATCAAATTTAATTGACAGATATGAAGAAATACAAAAGTTAAAGTCACTGAAGACTACACAAGTCCATCAACATGGCCTGGGCATAATTTTCAATCCTCCTTAAATTCTTGAATATGATATGATTCATTCAGTGATTTCAATCTGAATATATTTTTATATTTAAAAAAAACCTTAGCCTAACTTCTTGTTCTCGAAATTTTCAGTCAGGATATATACTAACAGAGTTATTGAACTTTATAAGGAAATTCTATGTTAGCTTGAGAGAATATAGATTTTATTTCTATTGTCGTGTGCAGGTTCTACTAGTGTGTACCTACAAAACCTTAACCTGCTTTCCCACCCTCCTTCCTTCACATAAAACTTGGCTAACAAAGCCTTTTTTGGCTCTTTCCAAAAGACACAAGACATTATGTCAAAATATGATGCTATATTACTTTTTATAGCTGCTGTGAAAAAAGTTTATCCCATTTATAAGTAGGAAAATAGATAAGGCTAATTAAAAGGACAATAAGTCACACGAAGGAACGAGACTGCAATCTGGCTTCTGGCTTGGGACTAGTTTGGACATCACAGAGAATATGACACTATTATTCATCTTTGTTGCAACCCAATGATTCACCTGTGATCATTTTCATTCCGATGATTATTGCTCTTCATGACAGAACATTTATCATGCAGGTAAGACAGGTCCTACTACAAAAAAGTTGACAATTGATACTCTCCTACGTGGAGTCCCAAATTTGCCTCTAAGGGAAGATAAAGCCATTAAGTCAATCTTACATGTAACCACCATATCTGCCAGGCAATGCAATTTCTTCCCCAATGAACTGAGAGCCAGGTGGTCCAAGGTCTAGTCTGGCCCTGCCACAGACTAGCTATGGGATTTAGGGACTTCACTCAATCACCAAGCACCTCAATTTGTTTGGCTGCCAACTATGAAGCAGGAATTAATAAGCTCTAAGATCCCTCCTGGCTCTTACCTTGTAGGAGTCTGAAATGAAGGATGGACTGATGTAATCCTTCAAGGTTAGCGAAAGCCACTCTATTCTGAGAGGGTTCTGCTCAGTTACAGAAGGGAAATGTTTCTGATCCTTCAACACGATGTCATTTTCTAAATACAATTTGTTGTGCTTCTGCATTTGTTCTGCTAAAAGCATGTTGAAGGCAGGATGGTTCTTCCAAAATCCAATGATTCTAAAGAGTTGGGTTTGCCTCCTTGAGACTTGCTCTTTTCTAAGAATTGAGGCAGTCGCTGCTAGAATATGTAATTATTTTTATTTCATTTTAAAGGTTGACTGAGTGGAGTGAAACCATTTCTGAGCAATGGAGTCATAGATCACAGAATCTGAAAGTCTAAAAGAAAACTACAAAGGTTTCCTGGTCTCTCCTGCTGCAATCCAAGACTGACAAGAACCTTTGCTGTTGTTGGGTATTTTTTTTTAAGTTCTTTAAAATATTATTTTCCTTAAAGAATTTTAATGTGGTGGCCATGTGTCTTTTCATTATTTTTTCATTAGTATTTATCTGTGTCAATCTCCCACTGACTGGTGCCTGAACAGGAATCTTCTCCTTTAAGGTATTTGACTGTTAACTGTCAGCTTCTCCCCACCTTGTCTATTACTAATAAAGTGATTGTCACACAGAAATTTCTTCTACAGTGACTTCTACTTTTCTCCAGGGAGTAGTACTGACTCTCACTCATTCTTCTTCCATTAGTTACCAACCTTTCCCTAAAGGGAAGAGTCTTTGGGAATCAGACCTGGTATATGACAAGTAAGAAAAGATTTATGGGCCTACTTCTCTGAGCAAAGGCCTAAGTTTGGTCCTGCAAGGAAAACAACTAACTGTGTGAGTTTATCCACTACAACAAAGTTAATCCTATTGATCTTCATATTGTTACATGCTTCTTTTTAAGACCCACTCAAAGGAAAATAGAAATTGAAAGCCTTGTGATAAGAGGAAAATAAAAAAGATCAAACGCTTTTGGAAAATGACAGTAAAATATTTATTCTAGATTTTTTTTCTAATTAAAATGCTATTTTAATTGGATTAAAAGGATGTTTTAGGCCTCCAATGGTTTTAGTATCTAATGTGTTTGAATTAGGGGGCAGAGCCAGGTTTATGAAAAATGAAGCTTAAATAAATGTGGGTGTTCCTTTTCTGACAAAGATTGCAACATTACAAACACAAATTAAGTATTAAAGTGTAGCTTGTTTCTCTGCCACTACCTACCTGTATCTGATGCTGGATACCATAGGCCTCACTCCTACTGGGATACACACCCTGAACTGTACCTTCAAACTTCTGACTTTTATGGAAACAGAAAAAGCCTCATGGACACGAAAGAGAGGTATTCTACCAAATTTGTAAGCTGTAACTTTTTCAGTCAGGATTCACCTAGAAAAACAAATACTATTCAAGATGGGATGTTATACAGGTGATGAGGGATCTGAAAACCCAGAGGACAGTGAGGCAACACAGCAATTAGTAAGAGCAGACAGCTACTTCCACCCCTAGGGCTGGAGTGACAGTGGTGAAGCCACCAGAGCCCAGGCGCATTCTGACCTGCAGATCACAGAGGGAGGAGCTGATGGTGGGAACCGGAGCCACGTGTGTGAGTCATCTATGGCTGTGTAACAAACGACCCCAAACATTGTGACTTAAAACAACATGTATTACCTCACAGTTTCTGTGGGTGAGGAATCCAGGCATGGCTTAGCAGGGTCCCCTGGTTTTGGCTCTCTTCAGGCTGTAGTCTATGTGTTGGCCAGGGCTGCAATCATCTGAAGGCCCGACTTAAGTGGTTGTTGGCAGGACTCATCTCCTCATGGACTGTTGGCCAGAGGTCTCCCTCAGGTTTTTGCCACATGGGGCAGCTCACAACAAGGCAGCTGGCTTCATCAGAGCAAACAGGTGAGAGAGCAAGAGTGTGAACAGACAGAAGTCACTGTCTTTTTTTCACTTAATCTTGGAAGTGACATGCCATCATTCTTGCCATGCTCTATTCATTAGAATACACCCAGCTCACACTCAAGGGGAAGGGATTACATAGGAACATGAATACTCAGAGGCCACTGCAGAAGCTGCCTACCACACAGGGAGGCACAGACACTTCCTAGAGACAGCAGAGGAAGTAGAGAGAGGGGAAGAATTACCCTGGCTTCTCCTCTTCTCTCACGCTCTAATCTTCCACTAGGGCCCCCAACTGGCAGGAGAACCTTGGACACGTAGTTCCATGCACTACAGCAGAGTAGGGCAGGGGCAGGGATGGGTCTGAGAGCAGACTGGCTACAGACCAGCACAGTATCCTTTTATATTTTCTGATATAACTGGAAAAACAACACAAGGGGATTTTATCTACAGAGAACTATTTAATGGTAACTGTGACTCTTTCTGGGACCAAAGGATATTATTTTTTCTCTCTTATGAGGTGGTCTTGCGCTATAGTCCAAACTTCTGACTCACCAAAGAGCCCCGAACCCTGCGTGCGCACGTGCGTGCACACACACACGCATCCCTTCAGTTCTTGCCCACACAGTGGAGTTTCCTTACTTGGTTGGGGGAAGGCAAAATACACTAGCCCCCGCCTATAGCTTTAGCCCAGAGGGGGTATCTTTAACTGAATATGATGTAACTGTGACCTTGCAAATTGCATTTGGTCATCAAGACGAGTCTTGGGATACCTGGTTCATACCTCACAGAGAAGGCAGGTAACCTGTGAGTCCATTGCGACTTCTCTCATTTGAAAACTTTGGCAGGATTTTTGGAATAAATCATTTCTCTGATTTTGATTTATTCCTTTTTTTAATAATATAAGTGACCACATATAATCTCTAGAGTGCAACAATAAAAGTACCAGTCAGCAATGACCAGCTGATATTATCAGATACCTGCTACAGATTTTCCAAAGATGGCTGCAGCAATATCTTTCATCCCACATGCTCTAGGACCTTGCCACACCCCTACTAAGAGATGGTGTTTATGTCCACTGCCCTTGAAGCTAGGCAAGTGGTTGTGGCTGCCTCAACCAAAAGAGTATGGTGGAAGTGATACTTTGTGATATCTAAGGCTAGATTATGAAAATGCCAGGCACTTGCACCTTGTTCTCTTGCTACACTTGCTCTTGGAATCCAGCCACCATGTTGTGAGGAAGCCCAGGCAGCTGCAGAGAGGTCCACGTGAAGCGGAACAGAGGCCTCTGGCCCCAAACCCCAATTATGCCCAGCCAACAGCCAAGACCAACTAGTTATGTGAGTGAACCATCTGGAAATGTATCCTTCAGTCCCCTATTGAGCTTCTTCACCTGACACCACTTGGAAGAGAGACAAACCATCCCCAGTGAGCCCTGTCCGAATCACAGATTTGTGAGCAAAAGAAATGGTTACTGTTGCTGTTTAAGCCACTATGCTTTGAGGTGGTTTGTTACATAGCAATAGGAAACTGGAACACACCCTTTGGGGAGTTCCCCAAAAGCTGAGGTAGAGTACATCCATCAGGGATGTGTTTAGCTAGAAATAACAGAAAACCTGACTCAGAGTGGCTTACACAAACAGAGATGTACTTTGTTCACAGAGCAGGAAAACTGGAGGTAGAAGGCCACTGGCATTGGTTTGAAGGCTCAACTCTATCAGGGTCATTGCCTCTGAAATTCTCTCGTCCATTCCTTCATGCCTGCTGCCTCAGTGTAACAGGATGGCTGTCCCAGCTCCAGGCACAATGTCTGTGTCCAAAGTAGGATGAAGAAGAAAGGGAAGGAGGGCTAGTCTTTAAGCCTCTCCTCAAGCTCTCTCAGCCTCTGGGTCCCAGGTGCACCTCCAGCTGGAAGAGAGGCAGGAATAATGAGTATTTGCCTTCACACCCCCTACAGCGAGGGGTGACAAAGGAGAAAGGGGTTGGGTTGGGCTCTGGGGCAGCCAAATAAAGCGTTTGCCACAGACTTTGCTAGGGTTCCCTGCATGAGATGAGGAGGCTTTGAGTGAGCAGCAAGGAGGAAATGAAAACTAAAATAAATGAGTAGAAAAATCAGGTCAGTTTTACCAGTCAAGAAAAAATACAACTTAGATTTTGTCGTCACATATTTAATATTTTCAAAAATTGGCAAAACTCCACATCCATATGACTAACTCAGGTATTTCCTCCAATTCTTCAAATATCTCTTCACAGATATCTCCCAAATGTCTCTCAGCCGCCCAGCCTCTCCCTAAATTCCAGTTCCAAGTTTGCCACAGTCTCAGGTTGGATAGCCTCCTGTCACTTCCACATCAGCGCCTCTAACACTGACCTTATCTGCCCTCGAAATCACTTCCCATTTCGTCTGCCCTATTAATGCTGAACTTCAGTCATCTTTTAGCCCTCTCTCTCTCAATTTCTTTCTATTCTACCTTTGTGAGATATCTCTTCTTTTCCATTCTCTCTGCCACCAACTTAGTTTAGGCTTCTACTTTCTCTAGAACAAATGCAATAAACTTCTTATTGGCTTTTTCATTTCCACCCTCTTTTCCTTCTAATCCATCCTATACCCATTTGGGGTGTTAGGAATGACTTTTATATGGTTTGATATAGTTTTGTAATTTCCTAGGAAGACAATGTGGGCTACGTGAGTGGTTTCTCCAGCAACGTGGTCTGCCCTTTTGTAAATAAACACATCATTTACTCCTCACGGGGTTTGGGGCCAGGGCCTAAGGGTATAACAGTAGGCTCAACTTTAATACCTCACAATCATAGGATGCAGAGAGGCAGAGCAAATCTTACCAATGAAATACCTTCCCAACTTCCAAGAGTGTAAGAAAGGAAATTCCATCACAGCTAACGTGCACAGATAGCATGACCTTTCACACAAAAACCTGGATGCCTGTGTGTGACTCTTCTCTAAATCCTCTTCTGTCATGTTAGTGGGGGAATCTTGTTCAGATGTGCATTTCCCAGCTGAAGTGTCCGATAACTGTTACGTCTACTTCAGTCCGTGAGCACATGGAATCACTTTTGCCGCCTCTTTCTCCCAGACTTATCAAGTGAACAAAGCAGAGCCACTCAGCTTGATCCACGACTGTACCAGATTAAGTCTGACGACAGCTCTGGTCGTGACACTTCTCTGCTCACAAATCCTTAATGGCACTTTCTTCTCTGCCAGCCTCACTGTCTGAACTTCCCTCCCGGGTGGGCTCAAGTCTGACCTTCCCTGCCCATCTCTCCCTGTCATCCAGTGTCTTCTTGCCTCCTCTGGCACAGGGTGCCAGTGCTTATCTGCCATCTGCCTTTTGCTCAGGCTACTGCTTCTGTTTCAGCCGTGTTCTTCCCTCTTAACCATACCCAGTTCAAAAAATGTGTGATGTCATAGACAGCATATTCATTTATTTAGGTAATTTATAAGGGAATAAACCACGTCTTCATCTTTATAGTGCAGGTTTTATCGTAATGTGTTGGATAAATTTGGTACTCAGTGAATATTTGTTGAAAAAATGAGTTGAAGGTCCTTCTCTCAGCTTATACTAGGTAATAGGTACTAATTTAGAAGATGCTTGCAATGAAATGGTTAATTAATTGTCCTCTGCAGTCTGTGATGCTGCCACCTGCCACTTTGTATACTGGCATTTGTTCTGCGTTAGAGTTTACAATGATTGCACTGACATAAACTACTGATCAACCACACATGGGTCATTCATGTGCTGTTAGTTTCCCCACTACCACATACATCTACGTACTTAGATTATATCTCTTGTACCTCCTGTAGTAGTACACCTGGGAGCACAATGGAAGTTAAATGTACGGGGAAGTTTGGAAGGAAGGTATCTATGTATACAGATGACCATAGTTCTGCCTACTGCATACGGGGCCCTATACATTGGGCTCCTCTGAGTTCCAGTCCTGGCCCTGACCTGTTCAATGACTGAAGCAAATTCATTAGCCAGTTACTAAATGGGTGCACCCCAAAATTAATTCAGCTTACTCTCTTTCGGTTTTCAGCTAGGCAAAGTAGAAGCATAGTCTTATTTGTGGCTGAGATATAGTAGATGCCAACATTCATTCTTTTCTGCAGTTTCTCTGCCTTACATCAGCAGCTAGCAGAAGACTCCAGTTCCTGCCTATTTCAAAGTATGACCTTCCATTTGAATATCTTTCCCAGATCCAAAGGAATCCTCTATTTCTAAATTTGCTTGCCAACCCATGAGGTCTCCAAGCTCCATCCTTCCTCAGGTCTGTGTTCTTACACTGCCTCATGTTGAGATTCTTCTGCTGTCTTGGGTCCTCATAATTGAGGAAGGGTTTCCAAGCCCAGCGGAGTTGATTCTGGAGCACAAAGCCTGCAGGATTACCATGTTAAAATTATTTTGACATACAGCTAATAACAAAAGACCATCCCTTGTACTCTCTCTAAAAAGATGGCAATCATCCCTCCACATAAGGATACAAAGCATGCAAAACCAGAAGACAGCATAAATATTTCTGAAAACAATATCTGCTGATGGTAGAATCTTAATTAACCTTTTTCTGCCTCTGTTCCTTTTCTGTAACTAGAGAATTCTAGTAGCTGCTTCCCTGAGAGGCACTGCTGATTACTACAAAGTTGATTTTAATTGAATCATTGAATCCTTCACATTTAGTGTATATTAAATATTATTGGTACAAACCAGCCACATATCATTCATGGACGTATTTTCCATTATCCTTTGTTTTTTTTTTTTCACTTTTCTTCTTATAGCTCAGGTTAATATAATTACTGTAATAACTCAGAAATTAAATGACATAATGTCAGAACTACCACTAGTATAAAATTGAATAATGGTAACTTTAGAAATTTTCTAATTAATTTAAAAGTTAACACAGACATCTTTTATAATCAGAAAACACCTAAATATTTTATGTTTATATTTTATCCTTGTTATGTTAATATCATCTCATTTCTAAGTCTTTGTTCTTTTAATTTGGTACCTAAGGCTGTCCAGCACTTACTTTTCTTAATTGCACTGAGCTCAATGCCTGCTGTGAAAGGCCTAATGCCCAGTAAAAACTCAGTCATGACTTGTTGAATGAAGAAAGGAGTGAATGGATGAAATCAAAAACCAAAACCAGGGCCTGTGTGTCCATGTGTAATTTTTATCATGTGAATCCTAACATCAGGTCACATGAAACATACTTTTTAATTCCCATTTGATAATAGTTTGAGGCAATAATGATCAGCTGCCAAAGCTTACACAGTTGATATAGGAGTTAGGTCTAGTACACAGAAATGTTTTAAACTCAAAATCAGAAAGCATAAGCACACTCTTAAAATTAGAATGCTCCTGTGATGCTCTTTGCATTTTCTGTTTAAAGAAACTGAGACCCTGAGAAATTACACAATTTGCCCAGAGTCACACGGTTAGGCAAGGTCATGGAACATGGGCTCTTGGCTCCCCTGGCAGTCTTTTAACCTATAAAGTTTCTCTCCACCCCCAGCCCATCTGCTGATTCTGGGCATGGCATCTGTATTAGATCCAGCTTCTCAGAGCATCAACTGTGAGCCAATTGGATGTAAGTACAAAGAGAGCAGAAAACTCTCTTTTTCCAGGCAGCTGGAAAGTTTCACTTGGAATTTATTTTTAGCATCTTGTGTGTGCTCAGGAGCAACCATAGCAACAAAGGCACCTGGGAGAACCTGCTGGAGACACTCACAGGGACAAGCGAATGGCACAGAGGGAGGCTGCATCATCTCTGTGGGGAACTGATGATAAGCTGGACGTGTCCCTGTCCCTGGGAAAGCCATCACCAGAAAAGAATAAACTCAGAATCACCAGGACTTGCCTCCACTTAGGCCATATATGATTAATGAGATCATCTGTGTAAAAGTGTCTTCCTTTCCCTTCCTTCCCTCCTCCCTCCAGCACCAATACAATGTGTAAATAAAGCTAAACAAGTCACCTCTGACTTTGAGGTCTGATCATATGTCATGTTTTGTTAACTTCAGTCCTTCATGAAACTTCTACACCACAGAGCTACAGGAGAGGAAATGAACGTTCAAGAGCTTGGGCTACCATTTGGTGAATGGCTTCAAAGGTATTCATCAGTCTTTATCATCTCAGCAAGGAGGAAATCAGAAGCTCCCTCCTTTCCCTCAAAGAGCAAGTGAAAGGATGACGGGTGATGGGAGGCTGCACACGAAAGTGCACCAGCCAGGGGAAGCCATGTTAGTGACAAAGACTCTGTAGCACCTGGGGAAAACTAGCGCTCAGGCTGATTTCACACACGTCTCTTTTCCTATGCCCAAACTCTTCCATTTACTCGCAGGAAAGAAGTCAGGGCCAATTCAGGAAACTCTCCAGTTCCTGAATTTCTCTGTCTCGTTCTCAAACACTGACAGACCCAGCTAGTGATTTACGCAAGGTCACCGTCTGTCTGCTTGGGACAAGACTCTAGGCTTTCTGACTTGCACACTTAAGAGCCACCACCATGCTATCCCTTCTCTAACATTTGGTGAAAATGCAGTTCTCTCCCTTATGCTTTTTGGGGAAATATCTACACTAAATGAATGCAACGTAGACAGTTTATGAGATGGTTGACCCAATGCAGTGAGATATACTTCAGCTCAGGCTTGGTCCTTTAGCATCTCTTTGCTTGGATGCCTTTTCACGATGACTTTAGAAAAGCTCAAATGTTTCTAATTAAATTTGGTACCTTTCCAAAGGATATAAAGGTACATATTACATTGAATTAGTGCTTCAATGTTGTCTTGAAACATGACAGTGACTGATAAAACGTTTTTTTGTGTGTGTGTGTGAGGAAGATCTGCCCTGAGCTAACATCTGCCAATCCTCCTCTTTTTACTGAGGAAGACTGGCCTTGGGCTAACATCCATGCCCATCTTCCTCCACTTTATATGGGACGCCGCCACAGCATGGCTTGACAAGCGGTGTGTTGGTATGCGCCCCGGAGCTGAACCGGCGAACCCCGGGCCACCCCAGCGGAGTGCGCGCACCTAACCGCTTGCGCCACCGGGCTGGCCCCAGATAAAATGTTTTTTATGGGCATATATTCTATAATTTTAAACACATTTCAATAAAATCCAAAGTTTCACGGTGATATCATTATACTGGTTTAGGCCCATATACAGTCCTCTCATTCAATCCATTCAAGATTGAGGACAGAGGTATTTAATTAATAATAAATAGAGCAGGAAAAGAAAACCATCATTATAGTCACATGGCTGGAAAGACCTCTATCGATCTTCACTTCCCCACAAAACACATAAATATATAATGGTGCTATTGAACAAGCTTCTTCCAAACAAATGAACTATGGCATTTATCAAGAGGTATCCGTGTTATTATGGAACAAAATCCTAAAGATAAAATGAGAAGACTATCTCTTATCTGATCCCTAACTGAGGAAGATTGGAGGGAGAAATTAAATTTATTTAATCTATTCCTAACAAATTCTATAAAGCATCAAAGATTCTCAGAATTGAAAGAAATCCTAAAAAGGAATATTCATCATTGGCTTTTCTTTTCTTTTTTTTCCCATAAACTTCCAGCCTCAATGTGTAGACACATATTATATTGGGATGAGTCGATCACCAATTTAAATTCCTAGCCAACTATGTACTTACTCGAGATCAATCCCAGATCCGAATAGAGGATGTTCCTGGGAGAAAATACTTAGTGCAAAGAAGCTGCTGTGAACTTGGGAGCAGGCGCCCACTTCCGCAGGCATTCATTCTCCAGGATTGCCGGGGTTCTGAAGTATTATCATTCACAGTGGCCACATCCCAGGTGCAAATGAGGGACAGGAGGCTGCCAGGCTAGCAGCAAAATTTAAGCATTCAGAAGAGGTTCTAAATCAGTAGGAATAATGCAAAACATGGTTTTAGGGGCCGGCCTGGTGGTACAAGCAGTTAAGTGCATGCCCTCTGCTGCAGTGATCCGGGGTTCGCTGGTTGGGTTCCTGGGTGCACACCGACGCACTGCTTGTCGAGCCATGCTGTGGCAGCATCCCATATAAAGTAGAGGAAGATGGGCATGAATGTTAGCTCAGGGCCAATCTTCATCAGCAAAAAATAAATAAATAAATAAAAAGAGGAGGATTGGCATCAGATGTTAGCTCAGGGCTGATATTCCACACACACACAAAAAATAAAAACATGGTTTTAGGAGAGGATCCTATTATTAATCTAGAATATGTGCAATATATGTATTAGTAAGGAAAGCTACGAATGGAAAATAAATTCCCCTACAAATTGCAGATTGGGAAATGGCCACCATATAATCTCTTTATAAATGTGATGAGACTGCATTTCAAGTTACCCTGCTTTCTCTGCCAAATATGAAAGCCTCCTTTTTAACTATTTTTTGGCAAAATAGATAACAGAAAACTTTGAATTCTATGTAAATGATGGTGGAGACAATTTAAAAATTATTCAAATATCTTCTGATCAATTCCAAGTGAACAAATAGGACATGGTGATGTTCGTACAGCCATGTGACATGCAGGGCAACTACTGCCAGACTACATAGAGGTGTAGCATCTCTATGCCACATACTAAGACAGAATCTGGTTAACTAAATTTTAGACATGAAGGAAAATAAGGAAAAACAGCAGTACAAGTTGAGAAGGTGAAGACAACCCTCAGGAAGATATAGGAACTATGTATCTCGCTCCTGAATGTCCTCCATGAATAGAGAATATGACTGGACCAGGAAAAGATTGTGCTGGAGAAAAGACAAACAAACAAAGATGAACTAGAATATTCCCCAAAGCCCACATTCTACCAGCACTTGCCTAAACCAGAGGGCTATCCCCTTGCTTATGCTATCTCAATGCCTGCCTTAGACAGAGAAGCCTATGGAGGTAATTTCTCTCTTGAAATACATCATAGTTTATTTTTTCTTTGCAAGAACTTATAAAAAGAGAAAAAGACACATATATTATCATGTAATTGTAGGCAACATGACACAGTCGAAAATGTGTGAGAATTGTAGTAAACTTGGGTTCAAGGCCAGATAGGGAACTTAATCTCTCCGAGATTTGGTATCCGCATCTGTACCCAGGGACTAATAATCCCTACATAATGGCCATATACTGAGGATTAAAAGTCCCAAAGACTGTGAAAATGGTATGCAAATATTGGTCTGGAAAGGACCATGGAAAATCATCTCAGCCACCTTTCTAGCGCTCAGCAGAATCACATCTCAGTTTTCATGGACTGAGTTAAACAGGTTCAGAGAAGGATGTACAATTTGATAACATTCCAAGTATGTGATATCCAGATCCTTCACATCACAGCTTAAGTCCCTATTCCTTTCTTCTCATCTCAGTAAAGATGGAAAATTTACCATATAATTAATGACCTTTGTTTTCGTGAAGCTTGTAACATCACTCCTTAGCCACCTCTTCTAGAGACAGAATCCTGCCAAAACTTTAATCCTTTCTTAAAATCATGCCTGTAAGTATGCCTCCCATCTCTCTAGCTCATTTTCTCCTGGGCCCAGAATTCCATAAGTATGAATTCAGTTCTCATTCTCATGCAGTACTTCTAGGTTCCCACTTGCGATTCTCTAAGCCTTCTTACACTACTGACATAGCACCAGCACCATATCTACTGGAACCTCTAATCTTTTCCTGCCATTAATGTATATAATTGTTTTGTCTTGTATTCATGTATTTTTCTCTGTTCTTCATATACTTTTCTTAGTTCGAGTTGCCTATGTACCAAGCACACATTAAATTTTTATATTCCTAAATTCCAAGCTCTCCATCTCAACTGTCTTAGTGTTAACTGCAAATCTAATGAAGGGTGCTCTCATTCCATCGTCCAGGGGTTATGCAGTACCGGGTCTAGAACCAACACCATGGAACAACAGTCATTATGCAATTTTAAGGTAGTATTGCTATTTTGAAAATATCCCTCTGATATATGAATTTCTCAATGTATATGGTCACATAATAGCTATGTAACTCAGCTCTTGTAGTCCTAGTATTAGTACATAGTCCAGAATAAAAGTCTCAGAGAAGCTCAGATACCCGTGGTTTTCCCTGTTTCTCCCTGGCTGATTTTTGTCAGAGAAGAGGACTTGATAGGCATGACCAAGTCTGTGCCTCACAAAGCTGTGTGGGTGGCTAACCAGTTCTTTTGTCCCCTTCAAGGCAATTTCAAAGTGGGTTTTTCTGGGATATAGGTCAAATAGTTAATATTTACTAAATAGAGCAATTCAACACTGAATCTTAAGAACTTGGAATCCTTTGCTTTGAGTTGACCCTTTGCTCACTTTCAGAAAGAAAGGAGAGTGACTTAGGCAGAAATAAGCATCTCAGCGCTGGCACCAGCAATGGGCTGGTAACTATAGTCCCTTATGATGAGAGCAGGGGAAATGTATCCTTTCTCCATTTCCTTCCCCAACCTCTAACTACTACGATCCTGTTAAAAGGTGAAATAAACTTTGATTTATTAACGCAGTGAAAGCCACATGCTCTGAACGAAAAGAAGAAAAATGACTTTAGTTAACACAGGGGAAAAGTTTTGAATCAGCTACTGGCTTGGTTAGTTGGCTTTCTGCAGTAGTAACTGATGCCTTTTACAGGCTTCCAAACTGACTTGACAATAATAATAGCAGATGTAAGCGTACAGCTTATTTGGAGAGAACTACTAAATGACACGAGATTTACCACTCAGGTCTAAGTTCTTGACCTCATCCTTTAAACACACAAGAGGAATTTGAATCTCCACACTGAAGTTTATAGTCGCTGTCCAAGTTAGACACAGAAAGAACTGAGACTTGGAAAGGGAGGCACACAAAAGCGCTGCTTCACCAAATTTTGGCGACTCTTTTATAGCACTCATTTATTCTCTCCCTCAAGAAAGCTTCTTGCAACCCACACTAAAATCATCAACATATCTAGAGAGGCACTTTGCCCCAATATTACAATTTATTTCCTCCAGGCTGATTGACACACAAATCACATTTTTCCCCCACATTGAAGATTTATTCTAACCGGCAGAGCATTATATAGCACTTAGACCAGAGCTTCTTACTGAAGTGTACCAGGATTTTATTTTTAATATAATGCATTACATGTATGAAGTAGCTCTCAGTACAGACACAATTTCTTTTCTTTTTCTCTCTCTCTTTTTTTTTTTTTGTGAAGCAGATTAGCCCTGAGCTAAGATCTGTTGCCAATCCTCCTCTTTTTGCTGAGGAAGATTGGCCCTGGGCTAGCATCCATGCCCACCTTCCTCTACTTTATATAGGACACTGCCAGAGCATGGTTTGACAAGCGGTACAATAGTCTGCGCCCGGGATCCAAACCTGTGAACCCCAGGCTGCTGCAAAGGAGCACGTGAACTTAACTGCTACACCTCTGGCCAGCCCCAGAAGCAATTTCTATAAAATAATTTCTCACTGTGTCCCTCATAGGTTCAATGAGATAAATGAATTTCAGGAGGCTGAAAAGGAACATTCTCTTTTGTGAGCAAATAGATTGAGTCATTGAAAAGTGAAGTAACTTGTCTTAAATCGACCCATTCAATAAATAGTGAACATGTAATATGTACTAAATATTATGGGAATTACAAAGAAACTGTGTGATACATCCCCTTCTCTCATGAACTTGCACTTATGTTGGAAGGTGGCAAGACTAGCATACATGAAAAACAAGAAAGAGAAAGCAGTGTCACACAATCTAATCCTATGACAGAGAATGAAAGTGATGTTAGACATAAGGAAAGTTTGGCTGCTACATGTGGTGGAGGGATGAGGAGATTTAAGTGATCTCTATGATTCTGGAATTCCATGAGAGGAACTGGTCAAAATGGGCCAGATCCTGTGGCTAGAGCTTGAGACAAAGTTCAAGAAATCCTAGTCCTAAATTTAAAGCCGGTCTGTCCATTTCTGTACACTTTCAGGACTCCCAATTCTATGCAGACAAGCTCAGACTTAGTAACTGCACTTTAGGAAGGTAGTTATGGGAATCACAATCTCAAGTGTCCACAGAAGCCTGACATGTACCTGAGAACCCATGCCTGTCTGAAGGAGGCAGTATCTTTTTTCCTTTAGTTGATGGAGGCCATGATGCCTAATGCTACCAAAACTCCCCATTTTTGAAGGCAAGCTCTAAGCATAAACTTTTATATGAAATCTTGTGATTTTCTTGTTGAGGAAGATTAGCCTTGAGCTAACATCTGTGCCAGTCTTCCTCCACTTTATATGTGGGTCGCCGCCACAGCATGGCTCACGAGTAGCGTGTGTCCATGCCTGGGATGCAAACCCGCGAACCTGGGCCACTGAAGCGGAGCATGCCAACCTTAACCACTACTCCGCAGGGATGGCCCCTGAAATCTTAAGATTTTTAAGTATAAACTGCCGTTTTGTGACTTTGTGACCTCTGCTTTGGGTAGTTCCAATATTTTATGGTGACACGTGTTAGACTGAGATCTCAGATGGTGAACATATGTGGTTTAGCAGCCAGTGATGTCTCAGGCTGTAAACCATTCTCCCCTGGACCATTACATTGATAAGAGCTTATTAGTAACCATAAAGGATTTGTCTACCTGACTCAGCCTGCCCTCAAGTATCCTAAGGGGTTTCTGTGGTGCAGCCACTATTGAGTTTAAGAATATTCTAAATAACCAAACTGCTGATTGGCCAATGGCTATAATTCATTATAATGGACAGAACCATCTAATATATGAATGACCTCAAGTTAGAGATATTTACCTTCCTAAACTCAAGCACAAGCCAAGTCACATTACATTAATAATAACAGAAGAGTGGGTTTTTCCCCCTAAAGTATAAGATACTCAGGGGAGAAACCTGAGCTTTGAAATAGTCTTTAGCAAGCTACTTGGAAATGATTATCTTTAGGCTGCAATATCCAACACAATTGATTGGAGTTCCTTGTAATGAATAGTCCTTTATGTCTGTGTACGCCATTGCATTAGTGCTTGGCAAGACAATCAAGGACCAGTACCAAAGGTGTCATGCTATCTGTCCTGGAGGGCCACCTTCCCAACACGTGCACTGAAACAAAAGCAAAGCTGACATGAGGCTGGTGGACACAGAGCAAACCTATTAGATAACTGCTAAAGGTCTGCTGTGAATGGCGGTCTGGAATCATCTCTCCTGCTGCTCGCTCTCATTTAGATCCACAAGCTGACCTCCTTATAGTTAATTGGAAATGCATATAGCATACAATTTATGTTAGGGGAAGGGAGATTAAGGGAAAGGTCCATTAAAGAAAAGAGTAATTGAACCCAAGTGCTGTAAGACTGGGGGAGATATCAATTATCTCATTTCTCATTTCCAGAAGAAAGTCCCTTTCTTCTGGAAGGGCCTATTACTATCATGTCATTTATGGGCCTGGAGAGAGCCATAAAACCATAGAGAAGAGGAAACAGATGAATCCAGTCTATTAAACAACATGAGGTAGGGGCTCTTTATCCTTTATTTTGAAGGAGCTCACTGAAACCTAAATACAGGGTAGAAGAAAACAGTGATGATTAATTTCAAAGATTGTTCTGTATTCTTCATGTGAATTTTTACTTAGAAAGAAAACACAGCTCCATCACTCAAGTCTTTTTCACCGAACTTTTTATGTTCAGTGTTTTCATGTCTTTGACGGTTGACATATATACTTGTTTGATAGCAGGACCCAGAAAAGAGACATTAATTTCATAGACCTGAAAAAAATAAGCAAAAGATAATATAGTGTTAATTTTTCCATATCCAAGCTATAGAGTTATTAAAAGTCTTTTGTCTACACATTTCCCCACTTTCCAACCCATCTCCTCATGAGGCACATGTGGGTAGGAGGGAAAGCAGGAGTATATCTTTAGTTGCAGCCACAGTGCATGGAGCCGGAGAACAAATACCAAATCATGACCAAGAGAGAATACCATCAGTCAGTGCTGGAGCAGTGCCCACAAATGAGAAGCAGAGAAGCAAGGGCCTGGATTGGTTTGGGGAAGCTAGAGTGTAGAGTGAAAGGGTTGGAGATACATGGAGAACTAAGATAAGGACCTGTGAATCAATCAAGTGAGAATGGAAGGGACAGTTGTGTGATGTTTGAGACTGCTGATTATTGCTCTTAGCAGCAAGTCATCTATAGGGGGAAGTCATGGAAGGGAAACAAGATGGAAGGAACACTCAATTTGTAATCTCTCCTTCTTCTACTAGGCCTGTAGCATGCCTCTGTTCTAGAAAAGCCTGACCTGAATTCATTCTCTCTAGGAGTGCTTTTCTCATCAGCTCCCTTCCATTTGGCCTAAATACTTATTCTTTGTCTCCTCGACGTGAATATATCTAGTATGTATCACCTAAATTTTTGCCCAATTCAAAGTTTATCTGAGAAAGAGTGAGTTAGCTACTAAACACAGATATGCTTAGCACAGATACTCTAACTTACACGATATTGTCTCATCTTTATCCAAAGATAAGCATTTGTAAAACCTATTATTCTAAATAAAAGCATAGTAAAATTAAAAGCTAAATAAGAGCACATTATGTTTTTCATTTCTAAAAAGTATTTCATTTAATTCTATTGTTTTATTTCCTTCATGCTTTTAAAATTTATTATTGTTTTTCCAAGTATCAGACTGTCTTGTATAAGCTAACTACTGAATTGCTTCCCTTTTTCCTTCCACAATTAAGTGAATATTTATTCTGCTTTTGTCTGTAGACTTGTTGTATGGGTCTATGTGAATATACGTGGTGAATTTTCTTCAAAAGCCACTAAAGTGTGGTTGGTTGTTAAGAAAGATTCACAGTAGCATAAAGTTACCTTTAAATAAGCAAATATATGCTTCTCTACTGGATTATAAGCTCCGCAAGGACAGTTACAGGAACACTTAATGCATTTGTATCGCTAGAGTCTATTATAGTAAGATTCTAATTAAAAATATGAATTATTTAATAAATTAATGAATTTATTGATTAATGCACTGAATATGTGACCTTGTTTTTGCATATGTGTGTGCGTGCGTGTGTGTGCGTGCGTGTATGTGTGTGTGTGTGTGTGTCTGCATCTCCACATGCTTTTGGCCTCCCTTCCCTCTTCCATATTCCCTACACTCCAGCCAAACAGGATTACTCATTGTCACCTATATAACCTCATCCCTTCACTATTTTATTCATTGATTTATTCATTCAGTATTTCTTTCATTCAATCAGTTGTTTCGTCAAGAAAATGATTATATTTTCCAAGTGCTGAAAGAAAATATCCAGTGAAAAGGTCTTTAAAATTTAAAGTAATAATGTACTTTTAGATAAACAAAAAATTGAAGGAATTCTTCACCAGTAGATCTATAATAAAATAAATATTAAAGGAAGCATTCTGGGAGGAGGAAAATGATTTCCTGTGGCGGCTCAGAGATTCAGGAACTAATGAAGAGCAATGGAAATGGTAAATTTGCGGGTAAATCTAAATGATATAGACTATAAAAATCAACAATGATGATGTCTTACATGGTTTAAAATATAAGGAGAATTTGAAAATAATAGTATGTAAGATGGGATGGGGTAAAAGATGTTAAAGAATACTAAGGCCCTTGTGTTGTCCAGGAAATGAGAAAAATACTCTCATATTAGATTTAATAAATCAAGGAGGGGTGTTCTGATCTCTAGATAGCCACCACAAGAGTGTAAAACAATGAGATGGTAGGGATAGATATAAAAATACTTAATCCAAAAGTAGAATAAGAAAGAAGAAAATAAGAACAGAAAAAAAAGTAGGACAAATAGAAAACAAATAGTAATTACATTAAATTTAAATGAACTGGGCCGGCCCTGTGGCTTGGCGGTTAAGTGCGCGCGCTGCGATGCTGGCGGCCCGGGTTCGGATCCCGGGTGCGCATCGAGGCACCACTTCTCCGTTCATCCTGAGGCCGAGTCCCGCATGCAGCAACTAGAAGGATGTGCAGCTACGACACACAACTGTCCACTGGGGCTTTGGGGGGAAAAATAAAATAAATAAAATCTTAAAAAAAATTTAAATGAACTATCTGCTTCAGTTAAAGGGCAAAAGCATTCAGACTGGATAGAAAAATTATACTCTGCTTACGAGAGACACATCTTAAATATAAGAACCTGAGAGGCTGAAAGTAAAAGGAAGGAGAAAAATAAACCATGCAAACTCCAAACAAGAGAAAGGAGGAGAAACTATTTCATTATCAGACATAACAGGCTTTAAGGCAATAAGTATTACTCAAGATAAAGAGGGATGTGGAAGATATAAAAATTTCACATTCGTATCACCTAATAACAAGACTCATAATATATAAAGTGAAAATTGACAGATCAAAAAATAGAAATAGAAACATTTGAAATCATAGTGGGAGATTTTAAAAGATTTTAACACTGTTCACACAGTAAGTGAGAAGGCACATACAAAAATTTGTAAGGATATAGAAAGTCTGAATAATGTGGTTAATGGACTTGACACCATAACGTACATGGAACACTGATCCCAACAACTGAAAAGTATGCTTCCTTTTCAAATTTAAGTGGAGTATTTACCAATATTGACTGTGTACTGAGACAGAGAGCAATCTTAACAAATTATAGCGGATTGCCATACAGATTACGGCTTCTGACCACTGTAGAATGTCAATAACAGATTAGAAAATATCCATATATTTGAAAATTAAGCAATAACTTCTAAACAGCACATTGGTAAAGCACATTTGGAATAGCACATATGGAATAAGGTGGTAAAAATCAGTATCTTAGGGTCAAGACATAGACTGTTACCAGCCGCTCAGAAGACTCCTTCCCCCTTGCGCACAAGGTATATTCCTCCATTGGTTCAGTTCTCATTTAATTTCTCTCAATAATGTTTTATAGTTTTTGTGTAAGCGTCTTGCACATCTTTTTAAATATTTATTACTAAGTATTTGATGGTTTTTAATGCTAATGTAAATGGTATCATTTTATAAATTTCATTTTCTGCTTAATGTTGATATAAGAAAAGCAATTTTTAACATTGAATTTAAGATTTTTGATAAATTCATTTATTAATTCCAATACTTTATCTGCATATCCCTTGGGATTTTTTACATAACAATCTTGTCATCTGTGAATAATGTTTTGTTTTTTCCTTTCCAGTTCTTATATCTTTTCTCTTCCTTGTCTTATTTCTCTGGCTAGAACCTCCAGGAAATTGTTGAATAGAAGTAGTGATATGGGCATCTTTGTCTCCTTCTTGATCTCCTGGGGAAAGCTTTCAACATTTTACCATTAAGTAAGATATTGGCTCTGGGGCTTTTCTATATACTCTTGGTATCATGGCTCTATATCTTTATGTCATGGTTAGACTGGCCTCATAAAAGATGTGGACATGTTCCCTCTCTATTCTTGGGGAGGATTTGTGTGTAATAGGCACGACTTTCTCTGTTAAGGTTTGGAAGAATTCACAAGTGAAGTCATCTGGGCATATAGTTTTAATTTTAGAAGGTTTTTAACTATGAATTTACTTTCTTTTCGTGTCAATTTTGGTAGGTTGCATTTTTGTAAGAATGTGTCCAATTCAACTAAATTGTCAAATATATTAGCGTAACGTTGTTCATTATATCCTCCTATAATTATTATGATATCCTCTTATTATGATTAATATCTGTAGTATATGTAGTTTTGCCTTGATGTTGGTTATTTGTGTCTACTTTATTCTTTTCTCTGTCTTTTGCCTGGGATTTGTTAAATTTTATTATTCTTTCCAAAGAACTGAACTTTGGCTTGCTGATTCTATTATGTTTTTATTTTCTTTTTAAGTTCTACTCTTATTTTTATTATTTCCTTTCTTATACTTTCTTTGAGTTTTTCTAACTTCTTGAGATAGATGACCAAATTGTTTGTTTTTAGCCTTCCTTCTTTTCTAATATTAAACCATAAGTTTCTCTCTAAGTGTGGCTTTAGTTCCATCCTATAAGTTTTGTCGTGTAGTAATTCTTTTATCATTTGGTTCAAAATATTTTCTAATTTCCAATGTGACCCAAATATAATAAATTATGATAATTCAAGTTACAAATGTATGATTTTTGCACTAGCTTGTATGTGATACTTACATATAAACATTTATAAAAATTAAATAGATAAAAAAGTTCTTTGTTTTACATTGTTAATAAATAGTTTAAAATCATATATTTGTATTTGCTATTTGTGACTTTTTGTGGTCAAGTTTGGTGTATTTATGCTGTTAAACGTGTTTCTAAGAGCACAACTACGATGGTAACATTGTACATATAGGATATGAATTTTGACTTGTGACCCATCAACCAGAAATCAATTAACTTGAGTTTGATAGGAATGGTCACACATATTTCAATCTAGTTATCATCTTTAAATTGTATGGAAGGTCACTAAGGATGAATTAGTTGAGACCTCTCTACTACCAATCCAGCTACCATATTGTCTGATTGGGTCAGGCTATATGGTCAAGAACTAACATCACCATGGAACATAGGACTAGACTCTCGTTACGACATGGCTTCTGAAGGCTGGATTGGTGCTTGGATTCACATTTCAAGAGAAGTGAGGGACATTTGTCTATGGCTCCCCTACGTTGGCATTGTACCAAGGTAATTGATGAAGTTTATCTGAACATGCTGGGATAAGTTGGAAAGGCAACATGAATGGTGGAGATGGTGTCATAAATGGTTTTGAGGACTTTGGATCTGAACTCTTATCTTAATTTGATCCCCATGGTGCAATGTATGAGTCAACTCAGGCTATTTCCGTGATATGGATCTTGTTTTTGCCCCTGGCCATGTCTAGCTTCTTTATGGTTGTGATACTAGATAAAGCAACGATTGTGAAGTGATTTTTTACTCCTCTAGGAATTTCTTCAAAGATTAGGCACACAATTTTTGATTGAGCCAGGAAGCAATAGAGAAATGAGGAGCACATGTTGATTGTTGATTACCAGTCAGTTCCATTTTTCCATCAACTGGCAACCTCACTCACTTTCACTTGGGCTGTATTTACCCATAAAGCTGATACATTCAGTTTAAAAAACTTAGCAATGTAAATTAGACTGAAACATCTGGATATTAAGCAAATTGGCCAGATTTTTTGGTGGTTTATAAATAAAAGCCAAAAGGAAAAAAGTGTAAGAGAGGAGGCAGGGACTTAAAATGAGGCTGCCCACTCATATCCTCCACCTCCCCAGAGTCTGTAGGGAATGAAACTGTGTGAATCATTATTGAGAAGGTGGAATTAAAGGGAGCATAAAGTTTGGAACTTAGCCCTGAACAAAGAGGAGTGACCATCATTGTGTTGAGGAAAAATGGAACGTTGCCTCATACTTTTTTTGTATCTAGAAATTATTTCCCAATTGCTCATAATTTTTGAATTGTATTTATATGGTTTCTCAGATCCAAGCCAAGATATCAATTCTCTAAGAGAGTTGGATGCTTTGCCAAATTGGAAATAGATTTGTTTTCCATGTTGGAATTATTGATGAAAACTGCAGGCATAAGTTTCTCTCTCCTCTTTTTCTTTTTTAAAGGTGAAATATGTCTTGTTTTGTTGTATTTATTTCTTTCTCAACATAATATGCATCATTGAATAATTTTCAAACAGTTTTGGGAAGAGCTCTGGTTTGGGAATAAATGCGTGCTCAAACTGAGGCATTTTTTCCTTTAGAGCTTTCTAACTTTGGTCAACTCAACCTTTTAGAGCTTCAGTTTCTACTTCTATAAGATGCAAATAATAATAATAATTATCTCATAAGGTTATTTTGAGAAATTAAGGACTTAACAAATATACAACACCTAGCACCTTTCCAGGTTGAACCTCTCCTTTACTGTCTGGTTTGGAGGTAGGCGAGTCAGTTGGGAGAAACTCCCTCTTAGTCCAGACCTAAACACAAACTTTTTAAAAAGATTTATTGTCGGGGCTGGCCTGGTAGTATAGTGGTTAAGCTCATGTGCTCTGCGTTGGTGGCCCAGGATTAGCAGGCCCAGATCCGGGGTACGGACCTACACCATTTGTCGGTGGCCATGCTGTGGTGGCGTCCCACACACAAAGTGGAGGAAGACTGGCACAGATGTTAGCTCAGTGACAATCTTCCTCAAGCAAAAAGATGAAGATTGGCAAGAGATGTCAGCTCAGGGCTAATCTTCCTCACCAAAAAAAAGGTTTGTTGTCATAGATTTAAGCAAAGAGAAACGAGATCAGAATGGAAAATTATCTGCATATCTACATGTGAGTCAACGTGGCACATTGAAATAGAAAATATTCCAAGTGTATTTTTATTTACACATTCAACAAATATTCACTGAGTACGCATATTGGCCAGAAATGGTTGTAGGTGTTGAGGACGCAGACTTTAATCCCTTTTCTCATAGAACTTACAGTCTGGTGGGGGAAGATGGATAATAAGCATAATAAATATGCAAACTACATAGAAATTAAAAGGTGATAAGTCTACAAAAGAGCACAGTTAAGGGACTGGGAGTGCTGAATGAATGAGCGTTAAATATATCAGTAACTTGCAAATATTTCTGTGCTTTATGCAGGATGTTACATCAATCAGATAATAGTAATAAGAATAATAAAGACTCAGTGTGAAATCCTGGCCGGGTAGCCCTCTTAGGTCAGGATTTTTACTTAGTTGCTGTGCATATTAAACTATGGTGGATGAGCCGTTTGCACTAAGATGTAATCTTTCTGCAGAAAAGAAACTGAAACAACTCTGTTACAGGAGTAAAATGAACAGAAAAATCCCCACCCAGAGCTATATTTCAAACAGAATATTCTTTCCCAGGGAAGCTATTATTGCAAGGGGCTTGCCCTAATAGTCTTATATTTCCAGACATCATGTTCTGATTCTGAGTTCTGTGTGTTCTAAAATGATTGCCCTATAAAATGCTACAGAAAGAGAATCTATTCCTGATAGCGGTTAAGTCTTTGTAGAACTATTTCAAATTTTCTAGTTTTTCTTTGATATAAAGAAATAATTAGTTAGAAAAGAAATTAATACCACAATGAAAGGGTCTATCAAAATACCAGAACAGGTTGCTTGAGAGGAGCAGTTGCTGAAGGACTTTGATGTGTCAGGAGGAAAGGAACCATGTAAATCAAAGTATGTTTTTTATTACGAGGCAAGGATTTCAGTATTTACCCTCAGCAAATGACCTTGTCTCCTACTTCATACAGAAGATGAAGGAAGAACAAAGGACAAAATATTTCAATCTCAGCTCCACGTCTCTTCCCCTCAAATGGAAGCATATTCCTAAAATGTCTCTACTTTCACCACTCATCCCCGTTCTTGCTTTCTTTCCCTCATTATATGCTTCTTTTCCTGACCATAGACTTTTTGTTTCTTTCCAAAGTGAATAGCCTCCCCAGAGCTCTGGATCCTATGCCTTTCAATCCCTCAGGAATTTTCTCTTCCAATCTTTTGTCTTTCTCCGTCTTCTCTTCTTTTTCTTTTCTCCTTCCTTCCTCCAACTTTGCACTTTCTACTACTGACTCCTTTTCTTCTGCATACAAACGTGCTTAAGTCTCTCCAGTCTTAAAAACATACAAAACCCACCACCACCACCTCTCTCACAACTTAACATCTCCCTCCAGGTACTGCCCTCTTTCAATCATTCTCCTCAGGCTTAGAGAAGTCTTTGGAGCTGTCTCCACTGTCTCACCTCCCTATCCATTCTCATTGCAACACAACCTGGCATCTGGCTGTTCCTCTTTTGTTAATGAAACTTTTTCATCAGATCAATGATGACCTCTTGGCTATAAAATGCAAAGGATGCTTTTGAGTCCTTATATTACTTGCCTTGTAGTAACATTCAACAGACGACTACATCCTGTAGCAACTGGATGCATGTTCTCTGTCAGTGTACCAGAAGTATAAGGACATATAAGAAGGTTCGTGTGGTTTCTGTTTAAAAGTACTTCTTCTCTTGGCTTCTGAGACACTATTTGCCCTTGGCTCTTTCTCTACCTCCCTGACCTCCCCATCTCAGGGTCTTTGCTTTTACCTTCCCCTTAATGTTTTGGGTTTTTTTTAACCTAGAGTTCCATAGTTAATGCTTGTTTCCACTCTGTCTCCTTCCTGCAGGCGGGGCTCACTGCATGTGCATACGACCTGTGCAGTGGCAAAAGCCAGTGCTTAGAAGAGCCGTGTCCTTACATCAATGCTCTGCCGTCACTATCCTGAAACTCCTAATTTTTGAACAAGGGCCCCTGCCTTTTCATTTTGCACTGGATCCTGCAAATTATGTAGCTTGTCCTGCTCCAGGTGGTCTCCTCTACAACCAAGAATTCCATTACCACCTGTGCCTGATTCACTTTCTAGGTGTTATACCTAGTATGGAATATCAATCTCCTTCTCTGAGAAATGTATCCCAAAATTCTGACCTCTCTAAACTTCTTATCAATGTTGGTATACATTATCTATTCTGGGTTTCTGGTTTTCTGACCCAAATGCCTTTCCCCTTTCTTTCTGAAAGTAAAGCCACAGTTTTCCTCTGGGAGTAGCCTTGGGTCTATTTCAGCAAATGAACAAGGGCTTGATTGTGTCCCCAAAGTGCTACAGGGTAGAGCAAGACTCGGGTGACATTGGCTTGGAAAATGTTCAAAATAGGTCTTACTAATCTGTCCCCACCAGGGCTCTGCAAAAATCTTTAAAATGCTTCTGTGAAATGTCTGTTGAGCAAAACAACTTCCTTGTGAATCCATTGGCAAGGATTAGCTGCAAAAGGTGACACCAGGTAACTGAACAAATAACAATGGCAGGGAGTTATTTGATTAAAACTAACAGAATTCTCAAAACAGCTCCTGAATAACAATCTTTCTAGAGAATGATTGGTTCCAAGACACTGTGGGAGAAGAGGGCTAATCCCCCTCTGCACTTTCCCTTAAGGTTCTTATGGCTGGCCAAATAATTAACAAGACAGATTAGCAGGAGAAAATAATACGAAGTTTAATAACATATATACATGGCAGAAACCAGGGACACTGAGTTTCTCAACAAAATGGCAGAGATTCTCGTCTTAAATACTATCTTCAGCTAAAGACAAAGGAGGATGTTGGGGGTGGGTGGTGTTTTGGGATATCAGAGGGGAAGAAGACAATTTACATGAAGAGGGAAATGTAAATGTTTGTCAGACAATGCTTTGCAGGGCCACCTACAGAGAATGTGGCTGGAGAGACAGGAATTATAGTAATCAGGAGTATGTACATTTAAGTCTTCTTCTTCCGTCCTGCTAAGAGTTTTCACAGATAAGGCCATCCCCCTCTCTTCCCATTACACAGAGGGAGATACCTTTACAAATGTAAATATTTGGTAAGCAGAACTTTGAAAAGCATGGGCTTAGTGAGGACACTGCATGTCTGTCCATACCCAGAGTTAAATTCCTTTAAGCAGTTAGTGGGGGAGGTCAAATGTCCATCAGGGAAAATAATCAAGGTAAAGAGACATATTTCAGGGTGGCCAAATTTTGATCTCCAACACCTTTATGACAAAGTTAGTTACCAGAATCTAATGTCTTTTGAGATTGCTCTGGTTAATCTGAGCATGTAGGAGGATATTGCTTCCATTTTTCTATGGCAGAGGGTATGTGTCTAGTTCATCTGAGGGTGATTTTTTTTTCTCCCCAAAGCCCCAGTAGATAGTTGTATGTCATAGCTGCACATCCTTCTAGTTGCTGTATGTGGGACACGGCCTCCGCATGGCCAGAGAAGCGGTGTGTCGGTGCGCGCCCGGGATCCAAACCTGGGCCGCCAGCAGTGGAGCGCACACACCCAACCACTAAGCCACGCAGCCGGCCCTCTGAGGGTGATTTAACATTATTAAAGAAGAAATAAAATAGAAGAGAGTGGAACATAGTCTTGTTTTATGCCACTGATGATTATCACCTGGTATCAGAAGTCTGTTCTTGTCAATCCTGACTTTTGCAATGACATTAAACTTCAAGATCTGTACTAGCATGAAAAAATGACACCCCTTTCCTAGTATGAGAGCCAAAGTGTGGTGAAAAGTCATTAAAAATTATGTTACCTTGTGTTGTTCTTTTCATATTTCTCTAAAAATTGATAGAAAATGTAATGATGACTGATAGTGAAGTAGTTATTCGTAAAACCCTCTTGTTTCTCAAAGAAAATATTGGACTGATAAACCCCATATCTATAGTTTTCTTGAGAAGCAAGTTAGCATAATAATTTGAAGAAATGTTAGGCAAAAGTAATGGGCCATTAGCATTGAGGGCATTCTACATTAATGCATTCCAATAACTGTTCTTTTCTCTTTGTCCCTGGAGTGTTAGCCCAGAAATGAGCCTCTTCATCCCTACCCCAAACTCCCATTTTTATTATAAGTCTGAAATTGTGATGATACTAAAGAAAGAAAAAAATAATAACTCCCAGAGCTTTTTTTCAAGGTCTAGTCCTTGCCTGTGTTTCCTAACCTACCTCTTATCACTTTCCCATGCAAACTCTGGCTCCAAAAACCTTCTGTAACTGGTACCAATCTCCCTCCTGTTCAGTGGTCCTGACCTCTGTTACATCTTGGGGATTTAAACTTAAGGGAGACTAAAAGCAACTTAAGTTTTATCTTCTTGTGGAGCCAGATAACAACAAAAGAGCAGACGCCCACCTGAAAGACGGAAACTCGCACAAAGGTACTACAGATGGCATTCTTGCCCACGTTATAATAGTATCTCTAATTCCCTCCTAATCATCTTCTTCCTCAGCAGCACATCTCGTATCCAGTTATAGAGTTGGGGCCACTATCAAAGGGGCAAAAACGAGGACTTAGATCTTCATTTTTGGTGCTCTCCTCTGGCGTTCTCATGGTCTTCTCAGGGCCATTGGCATTCAGAGATCCAGAACACCACCCATCAGGACCAAAGGTACCAACACTGCCAGGCACTCCTGACACCAAGGAGCTGAGTATGCCTTTCAAGTTCATGCCTGTCCTTCCCTGATGTGCAGTATCCATGCATCAAAATAAAAAGAGTGTGTCCAGGTGAACTAAATCCTACACAGCTTGTTGCCACTGTCTCACTGTGCCCTAATCATGCACAAAGTCAACAGGGCAGGCCAAGTTCATCAGATAGCTCCCTGTTTAGATAAGGAAAACTCAGGATGTGAGAGAAGTTGTTCTCCAACACAGAAGCTTTTTATTATGTGTTTTATGAATAAAGGTGACATTAGAAAAGGTATTATTTATCATTAATGCTAACAGCCAGAGACTCTGAGGAGGAGATGAGGCCCCAGCCAGCGCTGGTTTTAAAACCATCTGCACCACAAGCTGGATGCCCAGTGTAGCTCCTCTCACTGCATTTTTGCACCGGGCCTTGCCCACGCTTGACCGTTCTTCGAATGTGCCAAGCCCTTTCACACTGCTAGGTCTCCGCATTTGTGATGCCCTCTACTTAGAGTGCCCTTCTCCACTTGGCCAAATCCTATACCCTCGAAGGACTCCGCTCTCCCCGGAAGCCTTCTCTGATCCCCAGATTGAAACAGACATTCCTGTTCTTTTTCCTGTTGTACTTAGTGAGTGGCTGCCTCTATCAGTTCTTATCAGGTGGATCATTGTCCCTGGGACCGGAACGGTCTAGCATATGGGAGGCACTGAAAGGAGGAAAGGAAAGAGAAAGAAGGAGGGAAGGAAAGAAGGAAGGAAAGAAGGGAAAAAATAGATGTTAGGAAGGAAAATGTAAATGAAGGGAGGGAAAAAGAAGGAAAGGCATGCTGAACACTCAGACTTGCTGTCTCTAAATAGGTTTCATTTTGAAGTTAAGTTCTAAAGAACCTAATAATTTCACCCAGGTGAACAGCCAGGGGGGACTGTTAATGGATGCACGTATCTAGCGAGTCAGTTTTCTTCGTGCATGGCATGGTTCATTGAGATAAGCAATAACAGTCCCCGATTCAATTGCTATTACTTTCTCTATAAAATTATAACCCTTCATTAAGATCACAACACAATTTTAACTAAACACTAATTGCTATCTTTGTTTAACTAACAACCCTTCAAGAAATATGCAATTTAGAATTAGTTTTGAGCAAGGTAAGTATTGTTTTGATTCTTAAGGCAGCGAAAGGGCAGAGCGTTGAGACTTGATAGGAGTCACTACCGGCTTCTGCTTCTCCAGCGCTGCTCAGCTCTGCTCACAGAATTGACGGCTCTGCTCCCGCCAGCCCTCACCATTCCAGGACGCAGAAGTGAGTGAGTTGAGACCCTGAACCTGGGACCTGGTCTCTGGCCCCAGAAGGTGAGCCTTAAGTACCCCTGTGCCCACTAAGTTGCATCTTTACCCAAACTTCTGACTGGTTGACCCTGTGAACCTGGTTTCTGTTAGAAACTTGTTTCCTGACTCAAACGTAATCCTGCTGAATCCTGTAACCTGTGTGGTTGAGACTGATGCTGTGCCTCCCATCTCAGGCAGCTTAGTTCTGTTCCCTGAACCCACAGCCAGGGGCTGAGGTCCCGCTTTCAGTGGACTTTTCACTCAGAACCCCAAGAATGTGATCTCTCTGAGATGGAAAGCCATCCTGCCCCAGTGTGTGTTGCTCTGATCCACCCACTAACTTGAATTGCTTTAAGTGCAGGTGCCAGCTCAAAGCAAGTCCCAGTTCCCCATGCCCCTGGGCACTATAGATTAGGCTGGCTCTTGACTCAGAGGCCAGTCCCATGGCTGAGCTGACTCTGAGATCCTGGCTGTGTCCTGGTCCTGTCTGCCTCAGTGTCCCTACCTACTCAGCCCTTTGAAGTTTCATCCTGAAACACAGCCAAGCTTGCCCAAGCTATGGAAATATCTTAGAAAATGATGCAACAGGTTATTAGGCAGATGGTCTGTCAACATTTATAAAATAACATGTTCTTACCATTGCAATGCCTACCCCATTGGTCCAGGTTTAAGATCCAAAAGAGTAAGGAGTTGGGAAGGTCTCTCTCTGCTTGGTTAAAAATTGAAATGAAATAAAACTGAATGAGAACTGTAAGCAAAATGCTGTCAAGAACTAGAGACAATAATCAAGAACTTAGTAGGATATTAGGGCATCCATAATCTCCTCTCATGTGTGTGTGTGTCTGTGTATAAAACATATTGTATATATCATATTGCATTAAATTATATGTTATATATAATATATTACAGATAACATATATAACATACACATATTATATATAACATGTTAAATATAACACACATATATATCGCATAATATATATACACACATTTGTTTGTTTCTCATAATGGTTAGCATTAAAACGCTCAATATGAAATATATTAAAATCAGCTTGAGATAGTACCTGGTACTTTGAGTGAAGTATAAATGCCTAAAAGAACCCGGATGCTCTGCTAAGATTTAAACTCATCCCACCCTTGCCCCGATGTTCACTCCAGTGCCCCACATTCTATCATTAACTTGCCCAGACCCTTCTGCTCTGCCTTACTCAGCACAATCCTGCTTCAAAAGACTCCTGCAGCAGAGCTTTGCTTCCTGGCCTTACTAATTAGTTCTGGAGCCCACTGGGCACTCTTGGTTGGCATTCTGCCTCCTCAGAGCTCCCCCTCCACGTTCCCTGACATCCTCAGAAAATGGCGTCACCCACTAGCTCCCCTGAGACTGACCCATCTCGGCTGGGACACAATCACAAGGAGTCAGCCCGGAAGGCCCTTTCTCTCCACCTCCTTTATCGATGCTCCACGAACACTGTAAAGCCCTACGGGGACTGGACAGTTTAGTTTTCTGTTAACACAGGTTGTTTTAAGAGGACAAGCCCTTTCCTCTGAACACTTTCAAACACATTTGAACAAACAGAACAGTCTTTAAACAAAGTTAGAGAGAGGTCTCCTCACACCTTGGAAAAGCTGTTTGGTCTTGCCTGACTCATCCCGCCCACTGTGAAGTGGGGAGGTTAGAATAAACAGCACCTGCCTCCGGATGCCCCTGCGAGGCTTTGCTGGCTGTCACATTGTTTCTGTTGCCATAGCCTGTGTGTATCTTATGCTTCACTAAAGAGCAGATCTGCAAATCTGAGTCACTCTTGTGCGTGTGCTGATAAAATTATATGCAAACCATGTCTTCCTGGCTTGGCAATTAACTAATTAATTGAGAGCTACAGTAAACAGATGAGTCTAACTCTAAACTGCATTAATTACTGTTTATAGAACTCCATGAAAAGCCTACAGGGAAAGGTGCAATCTAAGTGCAGGACGTTATTATTACTGTCGGGCAGTAGTTGTCAGAGGGGGGTCAGGTAGGCAGGGAGAGGTCGGGAAGCTCAGCCAGGGGTCCTGGGTTCCTGGCTCTGCCAGCCACTCATTTTGGTGTTTTAAAGGAAGTCGCTTCGTTTGTAAATCTAATCCAATATGCAAAATCATTAAAATACTTAAGATTCTTTGAAATAGCCATGGGATAACCAGAAGGTAGAAGTGCATTAGTAAGTCAGCAATGGGGTAATCGCATTCATGGTATACAGATGAGGATGGTTTTAAACAAACATCACATAAATTAACGTTCAGTTGCTGGTTGTCCTTTAAAGTAGTCACTCTGGAAGGCTTTGCTGTTATTAAATTCAATGCAATAAATATTTATGGAACACCAACTGTGCTAGGCACTTATGGGAATAAAAAGATGAAAAGCAATACTCATTTGCTGGGAAGCTGCAATCTAGCTGTGGAGCAGAGACATGAACACAAACAACTACAGCCTTACATGCTAGAAAGTGCTAGAATTAAGGTTTAAAAAAAGGTACTAAGATTGCCAAGGAAGGAGGTTAGTAACAAGTTTAGCTGGGGCATCAGGGCAGGTTTTGTGAAAGAGTTGTCCTTTAATAAAAGCTTTGAAGGTCAGTAATATTGTTTTCTGGGGGAAGAGAGGTGGAGAGGTAATGGGAGGAGATGTAAAATGTATGCACATTGGAGGAAGCCGTAGATACTAAGAAGGCCATCAGGGACCCTTAGAAGGTTTTTCCTACTTTTCCTTCCTCCCCTCAACCTATTCTATTGAAATTTTTTGCCACCTTTGAAGCATTGACTGAAGTCTCAGCACTTCCTCTGATTGAAGACCGTATGTTTATCCAGGGTGTAGACGGCAATAAGGCAAGCGGGTCTTGAAGCCAGAACTGGAAGTACTAATACGTAGGTGGGTTTGGCAGAAGCTACAAGAGTAGGCAGGCAAAGGATGAAGCCTGTATAACTAATTCATCCTCTTGTTTTTTCACTCAACAGACATATATTTAGTGTCTACTATGTCCCTGACATTGTGCTAGCTCTTGGCGAGTATAAAGAAAAGCAGTAAATGGTCCCTGTCCTCAAATCCTTACAGATGGGCACAAGCAGGCAGATGTGTACAAGCACGTGACAGCGGATGGCTGGAGGTGCTATGAGGTAAGAATGACTGAGTCACAGCAGGGATACATTGGTGGGAGGTGAGAGGTTCATGACCATCAGAACAGGCAGGTCCACAGGCTTTACATGGGTGACAGGTATGGCATGGTAGGACAGAGTTGAGCACTGCAGCCCTGACAGATTTGGTGTTTGCAGCTTGCATATAGGAACAGTCCTGGCCCACTGCTGTGGATCATGGGAGGAAGGTGTGCTGAGATTCCAGTCAGGGCAGGCAGTTTTGGAGCCTGATATCTTAAAATTCATGTTCGACATTCATTAGTGGGAGACAGGAAGAAATTCATTTTCCTTTAGTAAAAATTTTTATATAGAAACATGTTAGTTTTCTAATTAACACACTTTGAGTGACCAAAACAGAATCAACAATCTCAAAACAGTTGGCAAGACTTTTTCTGCTTTCTTGAAAATTAATTCTCAGATACCTTTTGATCTGAGTAGCTCTTGGGAGGTCCATTGAATGACTGAACATGTCATCATTCCCAGCAACAGGACTCTGCCACGCATTACTTGGTTTCAGGGTTTCAGCTAACCACTGAACTTGCCCCATATTCCTCTCAAAACTCTTAGCATTCCTGGTAGCATGGTAAAGGGCTGTTGTAAAATTTCTCTTCTCTAAGGCTCTGTCAAACTGCAGTGAAAAAGGACCAACTTCCATTTCATCAGCTAGATAAGAAGCTGTGAATGGAAACCTGAGTTAATAAGCACCAATATTTAAATTTATCTCAGTGATATTCTATAGCCTGTTCAGATTTGCCCCTAGGGAGCTGCCCAGCTGGCTCACCCTTTAATCTGGCCCTGTCTAAGAATAATTCCTATCTCTGAAGAAAGCAGAAACAGAGATATGAGGGCTGTCTGCCCTTCGTCCCTGTGCAAGGGGTGTGAGCGCTGAGTCACTGAAACCTCAGTGCACATCCTCCTCTTGGAGTGGGTTTGACAGAGGAGGTTGGGGAAAGCCTGAGCGCCCTGGGGTCCCTCAGGGAGTGCAGAAGGGACAGGATGGAGGGGGTGAAATCCTACATATTGTGCACGCTGGGGCAGGAAAGCCAGAGTTTTGGCCTCCCTCACACTTTAAGTTCGATGGAGTCTAAAGATAATAAGGATCTTAGGTATGAAGATTTCATTCTTTCCAGAGAAACACACCAAAAAACTTGTATAGCCAGGTGAATGCTGGGTCTCCCTAAAGAATCACCTTAAGGAGTTCTCCAGTTAGTCTCAAAATGCTGACCTTTTTCAAAAGATAATTTGAAACCCCTCTTGGGTTTAATGGAATGAACATTAAAATCTATGTCACCTTCTTTTGAACGTCCATAATGGGCCCTGGTGCTTATCTAGCCTGGGACACCTGAGTTACAGCAAGAAGAGCTCAGGCACAGTGGTAAGTGCCAGAATGTATGATAATCAAGGCTAAAAAAATTACTAAGATGGCAAAGAAGGAAGTTGGTAATTAATTCTGGCTGGAGGTGTCAGAGTAGTTTTTATGAAAGAGTTTCCCTTTGAAAAACGCTTTTAATGTTGGCGATGATTTCTTTTCTTTTTTTGGGGGGGGGGAGTGGGTTTTATAAAGCAAAAATGAAGTTCTTGGGCACATGGGGATGGGAAGAAAATAATTGGGGAGAAAACAAGGAGGGTCAGTGCTTTTTTTCCTTTTCTATCGGTGGTGGGAGTAAACTCACCAACGAATAGCAGGTGGCTGCCTCTGTACTGTGATGAAAGTGATTTCCGTAGTTCTAGAGACGGGCATCAGTGCCAAAGGCACCTAGGACTGGAGCCTCAGTGTGCTCAGGAGGCTGCTCTCGTAGTGGAGACTCGTTCTGAGCAGAGGATGCAGCCGCATAGAGCCCAGCCCTCCTCCCCCAGAGCCTTCTTTCCTCTGCCTCATCTCCACTACCCAGCTTTCCCCTTTAAGAGCTTGCCTCAGGTCTAAGCTTGGAGGTCAATGGCTGGACTGAGGAGAGAAGTTGCTCTTTCTCCTGTTGTAGCAAGTCACAAATTGCTTTTGGTCAGTGCTCTCTCAGCCCAGACATGGCTGTAAGAGTCCCTCACTCCCCGTCGGTCTAACACAAGCATTAGCGCTATCTGCCTAGTTTACCGCTCTCCATAGGTGACTTCAGAGATTAACTAGTCTAGTGGGTCTTGGCATTTGTGGGCTGCCTAGAAGCTATGTCTGGGCAATATCCAGCCTTATGCACCCTGCTTTTGCAAAGAAGAACATAGAAAACTCACCTTTCTCTACTTCTTTGAAGCTTAAGGTATAGGTGTGAGATCCAGGCTTCACCAATTAGACCCACTTATGTGAGACTTTATTTGGACAGTAGAGAAGGATGCACTGGGGGTCCATTTTGTTAGTACACAGAGAGGCAGAGCCATCCAGCTTTTGAAGGTGAGATTATTGGTAAGGTCATGACTGTTAGGCAATAGTGGTATCAGTGGATAACAGCTGTGATTTCCCCCAGTGCCCAGTGGGGCAGGGGTAGCCTTGGGTTCTCATGAAGCCTGTCCTGCCACATAATTTTGGCCCTTGCTCCTTGGAAGTTTAGCCCAAGTCTGGTTGTCTGACCCTCCCAGTAGTTTTGTGAAGTGCTCCATATTCTTTTATTAAACTCCTTTTCTGCTTAATTACTGTGAGTTAGAATCTGTTACTTGCAACCAAGAACCTGTCTGATGCACATATATTGATGCAGAATTCGCATAAAATCTCAATTTGAGAAACAAAAATTTAAAACAATCAAAATTTTACAAATCAGTTTAATTCATTACTGAAGTTTCTCATCAAATGTTAAAGGAAATTTCATTCATTTTACTAGGGAAAACATCTAATAATCTCCTTTTGCCATCTCTCTTTCAATATCTCACACAGATGGTAATGCCAACCACAATCTCTCCTTCCTCTCTCAAAGCTCTGCTCCAAATTCTCTTTCCAACCACCCAGTTTCCACTGACTTTCTTCTTACTCCTACCACACTCCACATAGCTCTATTCAGTTTTCTTTCACCATAACTCTTCGCCATTATCGACGTGAGTCAAGTCAAGCCAGTCTGGATTCCTTTCCATTCTCCCCTTGCTTATTAATCCCGTTCTGCCATGAAAAAGCCCAGGAAAAGTGTCCTATGTGATTTTACAGAGACCGTAAACCCAAGTTTAAAAGGTCATATCTGATCCAACCAAGGCCCATAGAGGTCAGTAGATTGCCCAAAGTAATGGTAAGTTGGTTGCAGGTTGGACTGGAACCCAGGAATTTGGATGGTCAGCCTGGAGCACCTTCTACCATGCCACCCTGCTCTGCAGAAGCCCCAGGTGGCCAGAGCATCTTGGAATTCTCCAGGCAATCATGGAGGAGACCAAAATGTACTCGGCTTCGAGGGGCAGATCTGGTTGAAAACACGCAATTTTTTGTGCAATGTAAAGAATTATATAGACTGTGGTTTGGTGAATACAGTGAGTGATAATACTGAGTGCTGCGCATAGAGTAGGGGAGGCATTAATATGACCTGAAAGTACTTGCAGAAGAAAAGTCCCCAGAAGTCCCAACAGAATCGTCTTCAGGAGTCTCCAGCAGCTGCTCCACCCTTAAGGTCCCACATGTTAGGCTCTCATCGCCTCTCAAGTGTAGTATCAAAATATCCCCCATGTGTCTGTCACCTTCTAGTTTTCCCCACCCATTGTACACACAGCTACCAGAATAATCTTCCTAAAGCCAGATCATGTCATAGCTTGGCTAAAAATCCTTTAGTCCACAAAAAGACACTTAGGGTTTTGAAGCTCCTTGTGTACTTGTCCCAACCTAGAAGACCAGACATTTCTGCCCCTTCTCCCTATTATACATTCTATGAAATAGCTAAAATGAGGTGCTAATTTTCAGGTTTAACATTCTGAACTGCTTTCCAAAGAAGGATGTAATTTCTGGGTGTTTATTTTATGCATATAGAAAATATTCAGAGAGAAGAGAAGCTCCTTATTTTTCTCATTGATACATTCCAAGTGTCTAGAACAGGACCAGACACACAGGAGATGTTTAATAAATATCTATTGTAGAATGAAAGGATAGGCAGGGCTGATTGTGAGAAAGGGTTAGCAAAGAGCTGTGGTGACTGAAGGCTGTGTGGAATTACAGAGGTAAAGTATCCAGTCCTATATGCATATGTCTAGTTGGCCTTGCCTCAAAGTACTAAAACTTTGCTTAGGCAGCTTTAACAGTTTTTTTTAAAAGGTCCAGAGAAGTTATCCTCTCATTCATTCATTCAACTTATTCAGCATTGCCTATAGAAATGGTACTAAATTTTATGGATCTCCATTTGAAAAAATAGGGTTAAGCACTGTACTAGGTGCAGAGAAAGCCACTCAAAAATCTTTAAAACAGCCAGTAAAAGTAGCTTCTGGGACGTATAAAAGTCTTTAGACTGCAGACCAAATCCAGAGGCTTCAATGAAAGGAATTAAAGACCTAGGAGTTAATCTTATACCCCAGATATTCAGTGAGAATCAACATCAGATACGGTCAAATCAATAATGTTAATATTTTTGAAAGTTTCTTAGCTGAAGTTCTACCCTTCTTGCTGTTAACGGACATTCACATAAAAATTTATTGGTTTGGTTATTCATTAAAGAATATTTATCAACCATCTGTTATGGGCCGACATCTGAAGGAAAAGATGACTAAGACAGAGGCCTTGTCCTCAAAGGGCTCCATTCTGGCAGGGGATGACATATGAACAGATCTTTGTCAGACAGTGTGAACACCAGTGAGGGAGATGGATTGCTCTAAGAATCAGAGCTGGGAAAAGATTTGCTTCTACTAATTATAAGACTAGCTTACAGTTGGGAAAACCGGACAACTGCATGCAAAAGAATGTAATTGGACCCTTATCTTACACCATACACAAATATCAACTCAAAACAGATCAAAGACTTAGACATAAGACCCGAAACTGTAAAACTCCTAGAAGAAAACAGGGAAAAAGCTTTATGTTGTTGGTCTTGGCAATGATTTCATTGATATGACACCAAAAACACAGACAACAAAAACAAAAATAAACAAGTGGAACTATATCAAACTAAAAAGTTTCTGCACGGCCAAGGAAACCATCAACAGAGTGAAAAGTCAACCTATGAGGAGGCAGAAAATATTTGCGAGCTATACATCTGATAAGGGGTTAATATCCAAAATATATAAGGAACTCCTACAGCTCAATAGTAAAAATCTAGTAAGATGATTAAAAAATAGGCTTAGGACTTGAATAAACATTTCTCCAAAGAAAATATACAAATGGCCAACAGGTATATGAAAAAAAAATACTCAATATGACTAATCATCAGGGAAATGCAACTCAAAACCACAATGAGATATCGCTTCATACCTGTCAGGATGGCTATTATCAACTAAATAACAGACAATAAGTGTTGGTGAGGATGTGAAAAATTGGAACCCTTGTACACTCTTAGTGGGAATGCAAAATGGTGCAGCCACTATGGAAAACAGTATTGAAGACCCTCAAAATATGCAAAATAGAACTACCATATGATCCAGCAATGTCACTTCTGGATATTTATCCAAAAGAATCGAAATCAGGATCTCTGAGAGATATTAGCAGTCCCATGTTCATTGCAGCACTAGTCACGATAGCCAAGATGTAGAAACAATGTAAATGTCCACTGACTATGAGGAATATCTAAAGAAAATGTGGTCAATAAATACAATGGAATAATATTCAGCCTTAAAAAAGAAGGAAACTCTGTAATATGTGACAACGTGGATGCACCTTCTTTATGCTAAGTGAAATAAGCCACTCTCAGAAAGGCAAATACTGCATGATTCCACTTATATGAGGTTTATAAATAGTCAAATCCGTAGAGTATAAGAGTGGAATGGTGATTGCCAGGGGCTGGGAGGAGGGGGAAATGAGTTACTAGTCAAGGGGTATAAAGATTCAGTTACGCAAGATGAACAAGTTCTAGAGATCTACTATAAAACATTGTATATATAGTCAACAATAATGCATTGTACACTTAAGAATTCATTAAGAAGGTAAATCTCATGTTAAGTGTTCTTACCACAATAAATTTTTAAAAATTAATTAATTATTATTATTATTTTTAAAAAGCTCCTCTTTCCTATTTTTCTCTTGGCTTCCAGGAAGTTTGGAGCTAAGGTCTATGCTCAGTAGTCTCCTCTTAGTTCTAAGTTTCTGAGATTTCCATTCTCCCTACTCCATTGCTCAGAACTTAACCACACATGTCATTTAAATGGTTTTATTGTACTTGTGCTTTTAACACTTTTGGAAGGAGGCACGGCATAAATGGAAAATGAATGAATGCCTCCCAGGTGCACAATAGTGATGAAGGCATTAGAGCCCAGGCTCTATTTATCAAATTTGTGGCTCTGCTAGGAAGACTCTTGCAGGAAATTGAATTGCTCAGGACTTTAAAAATCCGTAGCTTTCTTTTGGAGATTTCTAGTGGTATTTGCTTCATGATTTGAAATTGGAGGTGGAGTTGGGCAGTGGAAATAGTGGAAAATGCCAGGACCATCTTCATTACACACTGCAGATGAAGGGAAGTGTGAAGAGAGGAACCACCTTCCTCCCTTGGAAACTTCCCTGTCTCTCTTCCACATAGCCGGACTGAGGCACTTCCCTATGTTGGCCCCCCAGCACCCTGTAAGTGTCTTGAAGGCCAGGACCACATCTTTCATACCTGTAATCCTAGCACCTAACACAGTCCCTCACTCATAGGAGGCACATACAGTAAATGTACAGATGTGACACATTTCTTCTGAGCTTTGGCCCCAAGTCACTGAAAGAATAGTGATGGTGTTAATCAAAATATGGAAGCTAAGAGGAGGAACAGGTTAGGGGGCAATTGTGAATTTAGCCTATTAAGTGTTGAGTGTGAGGTGCAGGCCATCCAGGTGGAGACATCTATCAGCACTTAGAAAGTCCATATGACTTCTGTGTGCCTCAGTGTTCTCATCTGTTAAATGGGGATAATAATTGAACCTTTCTCATGGGGATAGAGAAGGCCAGAGAAGATAATGTAAGTACAGTGGTTGTCACCATGCTGAGTTCATCATAAGCACTGAAAAACATGAGCTCAAAGAGATTACTCCAGGGTTAGATCTGATCCCTTCTCCCTTTCGTTCCTACTCACTCAGAAGGTCTTGCTAATTGTCCCACAGTATATCTGGCTTTCGCTGCTTCTTCCCATTCCACTGTTTTCCCCTACTCAGACCCTCTTCTCCAACTTCAGAAAACTTCTCCCGGTCTCTCTACCGCCCTCAGACCCAGTGCTGCCAGATGACCTTCCTAGAGCACAACTGTGACGCCCTCCTCTCCGCTGGCACTCACCATCTTCAGCAGCTCCCACTGCCCGCTGTAGAAAGACAAATCGACTTGGTGCTCTAGGCCCAGCTTCGTCTACTTTTCCAACCTGATATGCTAATGCCCATGATTTCTATTCTAACCCAAACTAAATGCATCACTAGATTCTCCTGGCAGCAGCTATGGCGCAGTAGAAGGCAGCCTGTTCGTTCACACATAACTTGTTCATTCATTTGTTCACGGTGTTTGAACAGATCCTGAGCTCTAGAGCCTCACAGGTCCTGCTATTTTCTAGCTGCATGACCCTGTGCAGGTTACTTAGCCTCTCTGATGTCAGTTTTGTTATCTCTGAAGATGAGGGAAGTAATACCCTGAAAGAGTATATTGACCTTAACATAAATAAACTAAGAGAAGGAGTCTGGCCCATAGAAGGGGGTCAATAAATACATTTTCTTTTGTTTCCTGAGTAGCTTGCCCTGCACGTGTCTCAGGTCTGCTGGGGACCCATGAGTCTTTCTCTTCCATCCTGCATATAAGGGGAGGGCAGGGTCACACCCAAACAGCTAGACGACGTGAAGCTCCAGTCGCAGGTTCAGTGTTGCTCCAGGGGGCTGGCATTTTCTCCCAAGAGAGCGACAAAGCCCTGCTTTGGCGACCACCTCCCCAAGGAGCACAGGTGGAGATTGGAAAGTCTGAAGTAGACCAGTCCCCTCCTTTTGAAAAGGGAAAAATCCGGGTCATAAAACATGTAGTTGATGCTTGGCACAGAGTGAGCAAGTACCCTCCTTCCCATATTCCAAATCCAGCCCTAGTCTGCATCGTCAGATACCTTTCTATTATAAAGGGTTTGCTCCCTTTTGAAAGTATACAGATGTAAACTTTTCCAAAACAGACTATGTTCTATTTATCTTTGAGTTCCTACCACCCGGAACAATGCCTGGCACACAGTCAATGCTTGCCAAATGTGTGGTGAGTGAATGAATGGAGGAATTGGACACACCCATTCCAGGGGACCAGGCCTTCCATGGGATTCCCAAGGACCTCTGAGGAATCCCCTGTTGTGCTGGTAACAGAGTGCTTAGAAGGCTCCATCAGATCCATGAACAAGAATCGACAGATGAACACAAGTGCGATAGCTTCTCATTGACCTCCCTACGAGGTCACCAGAGCACCGCTGAAGCACTCCAGTGCCAACACCAGATCACTCTTCCCCAAATCAGACACTATTCTGATGAACGCCTGGTGGACATTCATGAGGAAGAACTCCACTTACTTGGAAAATGGCTCTTGACATGAGATGTTCAAGAAGGGAAAGCTGTGTCTTGGCAGAGATGTGACTCTAATTACAGGGGACAGCTAGTCATTGTCAGCTGTCTTTTTCAAGACTCCATAGTGGCAGCCAGATGTCCCAGCCATATGCTGATTTTTCTGGCCTTCCTTTATTAAAAACCTGGGAGAAACCAAGTGTCCAGGTGGCCTAGTGGCAAGACTTTTTGATGACTGTGTCTCTTGGTTGAGACATGACTGAAACACATTTCTAAATAGGATACAAGGCCTCAGGAAAAGCACCCCAGAGATCCAGAACATTCTCTCAGCTGGCACGCCAAGTGCTGACTCTGGGGGCCCATGTCTGCTCTATCCGGGCTTCCTTCCTCAGGAAGCCCGCTGTGGCCATTTGATAACCTTTCCCGGTGAGCGTCATCAGAACCTGCACTTGCTGACGATATTCCATTACCCCTGAAACTCACACTCAGTAAAAGTCATCTGAACTAATTCAGAACAAAGAGGAACCTGCGGTCCTGATGTCCCAGGCTTCCCTGGGGCCCAGCTGTCCCCGAGTCAGTGCTGACTGAGAATGCAGTGCTGGCGAGAAGCTCTGTTCTGGCGACCGTCCTCGTCAGTCCCACGCTCCTTTCAAGGCTGTGACTCAGCTCTGCAGCAGCAGCAGTGGCTCAGAGGCAGCATTAGCTCAACTCCTATGACCACCGACTTCCTCCACCTCTGAGCCCCTGTCAGAGCCTTGTGCCCACAGCAGCCATGCCCTGCGTGCTGTAAGGGAGAGCACCTGTCCTGCAGCTGGCAGTGCTCAGGTGCTGTAGTTTAAGGAACGACACAAAGGTCTCTCATCACTGTCACATCTCTCCTACCCAGAAGGCATATGCCTAAATTCCTTTACTATAATTCATTCTTTGACTACTTTCCTGCTCTCTTTCCAGCCTAAATGCCAATAGGAGGTTATCCTATGAAGTCACTAGTATTTCAGCCTGAATCCATTGTTAATATTTTTTTCTACTTGTTCATATTTTTTCTACGACAGAAAAGATATAGGGCAATCTGGGCTGGTTCTTCAAGGCCTCACATACAAGAGGGAGGCTTCTTAATTTCCCTCAGGACCAGCCCTTCTTACCCTTACAAATGGCATTCAGCTTTCCCAAACGACTCAGAATCCGCGTGTGAAAGTCATTCACTGGACAATAAAGGCAGCTCCTTCCGGTGAAGGCTCACTGGGGAGAAGGCATTTGGTGTTGCTGGCACGTAGTCAGAGAGGTCTGACCTCTGAGCAGGTGATTCCCTCAGCAGAGACTGGGTTCTGGTCTGTAATTTCACTATTTTCTCTTAGACGCACATCCAGTATTTTTCCAGAGCAGAGGAGGACAGAGCTCAGTAGTGTTACTCATTGATCCCTGAATATATGGCTGTTTCCAGGCCTCTGGCATTTTCCTCTGTGCCTTTGCTCATTACGCCTATGTCCTGTTGCTTCCCCAGTGGTGCCTTTAAGGTGCCTTAGAGAGAGGGAGAAATGCAGCTGCTTCTTTAAAGCCAATACCAAACCAGGATCCCCAAATTATGCATCAGAATTATGCCAGGCTGCCTTCTCTCTTTGCCTACTCAGCTTCCTCCTGTGCTTGTCTCCTGTGCCTCCTTGGTCCTGAGCAGTCTGTAATTTGGGATTCAGTTGCATGACTTCAAGATTGTTGTGTCCCTAACTCTTACTTCCATTTAGATGCCTGGGAGTTGGCACTGGAGCCCCCTTTTCCTCTCAGGCTGGGTTTGTCAGTCACTGGTGATGTCCTGTTACTGACCCCAGGGAACACTCATTTGCTGACTTACTGTGCCCTTCTCAGCAGCTGGTAAGCCAACATTCTCTTCTTTCACATCTTAAAATTCTACCCAATTTTCAAAGACAAAGTCAGGTTCCATGTGTGAATGAATCTTTCCCTTCTCCATACCAGTAATTTATGTTTCTGTTGCATTATTTACCCTCACCTAAATAGTTTAAGTGGCTCCGTATAATTTACTTCTAGATTTGGATCTCTTTGAGAGCAAACTTTCATTTGCTTTGTTTTTCCTCCAGCAGCCTTTATTATGCATGGGGTTTAGTAGCTGCCTAGTAAAATGACCGTTGAATTGGAGCAGAGCAATCCCCTGAGCAGGAAATTGAGAAACACACTCTGATTTTCTCACTTTTAACAAGTTTCTAACTTTTTGTGATGTAGCTATCTACAAGTGAAAAAACTCTGCTTTCAGTGGAATGAAGATCAGAAGCACTGAGCTCAAAATCCCAGCTCTTAGTATTCTAATGGCAAGCATATTTAGGTTTTACTTTTCTCATCTTTAACATAGCCTGGAGTGGAGTGTGTGTGAGCAGGTGTATGTGTGCGCGTGTGCACGTGTGTGTTCGTTGTCTCCCAGTCTACAATGATGATCTGAGAGTCTTTAAATCCGTGGGCAGTGTCACCCTGATGACTACCATCTTGGAGGCTTACAGAACTCTACAGTCCTCTCTTCAGTCAGGAATATATATTGCACTGCTTTTCTCCTTTTGGATGGAAATGAATGTTAATCCATGTAAAGGATATTATTACCTTTTGGATTTCAAGTTTTCTATCATACGTCTCAACAGGCTGAAATCTAGAAAGAAAAATTACCACTCAGTTGATAATTGCCAGGTCCAACACACGCCATCCACAGACCAAAACAATGAGTTGTTTTTATATGTATTTTATATATCTTCCATGCAGAAATCGTGCTGGTTTTATATTCCATTCGCTCCAGTAAGTGGTGGTTAATTTTGCTGGAATTAGTAATGGGTTTTTGTCTCCCAAAAAGTTGAAGGTGAAAGATTCTAGAATGCTGGCAAATTTGTTACTATTTTAAATGCTGACCACACATTAACCATCAGTAGACTGATTAATGACTTTTGTGTAATATTTCCCAACATGTGTTCTGTGAAAATTATTGTCAGAGAAAAAGACTATATTGTCGAATAAGTTTAGGAAATGCTAGACATTGACTTCTCATCCTTGAAAAATCACAATGAAGGAGTATTAAATATGTATACTAAGTTTATGTAAAAGACTGAATATTCCTGAGGAAAAGAAACTGAGTTTATTTTGTTTAATCTGGTATTTTTCCAAGTTTGGTTAGCCCAGATAATGTATTATCATCTCGGGGAACTAGCTCCTCTTAGGACATACGTTGGGAAATGTTGCCCCCATGAATATCCTCTTGGAAGTTTATAGAACTCCACACCTCTCTCTTCAGTAGGCAAGGTGTGTTTATTACCACAATATAAGATAATAGGTCATGACAGATAAGCCTCCAGGGAGCAGATGAATTGATGGTTCATATTTGGGCTTTTTCTCAACTTCAAAATGCCCAAGGGGCCAGCCCCATGGCATAGTGGTTAAGTGTGCGTGCTCTGCTGCTGGCGGCCCGGGTTCAGATCCCGGGCGCACACCGATGCACCGCTTGTCAGGCCATGCTGCGGCGGCATCCCATATAAAGTAGAGGAAGATAGGCATGGGTGTTAGCCCAGGGCCAGTCTTCCTCAGCAAAAAGAGGAGGATTGGCAGGGATGTTAGCTCAGAGCTGATCTTTTCACAAAAACAAACAAACAAATAAAAGGCCCAAGCTATAATCAGCAGCACTTATTCAATCTGCTTACAATTTACACATTCTAAACACAATCTGGCTTTCAGGTAAAGGGATGATAAAAAGAATCTTTTTTCCATAGAAATCTGTCTTTTATAAATGTCTTCAATTTTCTGGCTCGGGATAAATCAGAAATATCCCACGAATAACTGTCTTTTGAGTATTTTGGGTTTTTCACCACCAAGAAAATATCCTACGATTTGACTCCCAAGCTGACAGAGATTCAAGTTGGTTTAATTCCATCTTTTCAGTCTTAATTCCTACATGGGAAAAGAGAATTATGGAGAACTGAAGTATTCTGAAGAACATCTGGGGAGCAGAGAAAGAAAGAAGAGACAGGATTTCACTACGCTGTCGAGAAATCCATGTAGCAGACCTCGCAGGAGTGAATCATGTGTTTTGGTCATGTCTACTCAGGGTAGACTGGGCAGGACTGGGGAGTGGCACAGGCCCCTTATCTACTCCGCAGCAAAATGGTGAAGTAGGAAGAGTTTATTTGCAGCAAGCTTTTTCTTCTGACAACCCTTTACATCTTGTAACTTAAAATTCCTCCCATGATATCACCCCATCCAATTGCGTTCATCCTCTCTCACTTCTCTTCCCCCTTTCTCAATCAGAACCAGCTCTCTGGAAAAGTTCTTTCCAACCAAGTTATCAGTGCCTGATGAAGTTGAGAATGTCTTCCTTCCCAGGAGTCTTTGAATTAGAATAAATATAAAATGTCTCCTGAAATTTCATGGCTGGCACAGGCTTAGCCCCATCTCAGCTGTTTACAATGAGAATCCAGCCATCTTCAGACGACCTGCCTCTCAAGGCAATAGCAACTTTTAGTAAGAATTACCATATATTGCTTTATTTCTATGTGGCAGGCACTGTATTGTTTTCTGTTATTTAATTCCCTCAACAGCTTGTGAGGTTGAGTAGCAGCTTCCATTTCAGAAATGAGGAAAGAGGTCTGAGATTAGTTAATTCCCAGCTGATGGATGCCAGAGCTGGAATTTGAACTGAGGTTCTGCCAAACTTTAAAGCATGTGCTTTGG